>NC_135503.1:38207532-38507532 GCF_052857255.1 Amblyomma americanum | reverse complement strand
GTCGCTACCAGCCGACCTGCGGCTTCCTGAGAGTTTCATCAACAAGCAGCAGCAGGTTCTCGACGGTCCCCTCAGCCGGTCTATTCGGAGGCAGTCTTTGGTAGGTGGTCTATTTTTTTCTTCTTTTTCTTGCTTTTCTAAAAAATGAGGCTGTTCTCTCGAGTTGTGTGTTCCATGCTTGAATTTCTGTTAAAGCCGCTTCTTTCTTTTGTATGGGGGTTTCTAAACCAGGTTCTAAGGAACCCTTGATTCCTTGGGCCATTCAGCCGCCGCGGTGGTTTAGTGGGTATGGTGTTCGGCTTCTGACCCGAAAGGCGCGGGTTCGATCCCGGCCGTGGCAGTCGCAATTCGATGGAGGGGAAGTGCTAGAGGCCTGTGTACTGTGCAATGTCTGTGTACGGTAAAGAACCCCAGGTGGTTGAAATTATCCGGAACCTTTGACCAGGGCATCCCTTATAGTTTGAGTCTCTTTGGGACATTAAACCCCATAAAACCAAAACCTCGGGCCGTTTCTTTATGTTCTTCAGCAGAAATGTATGCGCACTCCTTTTCCTGCTTTATTGTTCACCCATCTTTATGGCAAATCTCACCATGTTGTTATTGTTCTCAGTAGACTGCTTCATGCCACAGCTTTATTATTGAGTCCCTTTCTGCATACGTGTCTCGCAGGAATGGGGAAGGGCATAAGGTCTGTTGTAAACTGTTTTAAACTGTAAAGGCTGTTGTAAACTGTGGCCCTTCATTGTGTTGAGGAAAACCTTTGCTTTTTTTCCCCTGCTTGCAGTCTGAAATTGGATTCGGAAAGATGGAGACCTACACAAAGCTGGACAAGCTTGGCGAGGTGAGAGTGGGGCTCCTCTTTCCATCTGGAACTGCATTTCTGTTCATCTTAGTTCCTTGCTCTTCGTGCCCTGCGCATTGCTAAGCCCCCTGCTTTTGGCTTGCAGGGGACCTATGCCATGGTGTTCAAGGGCAAGAGTCGGCTGACCGACAACCTGGTGGCCCTAAAAGAGATTCGGCTAGAACATGAGGAGGGAGCGCCCTGCACTGCCATTAGAGAAGGTGTGTATGGATGCCATTTGGTGATGGAAGGATTTATTCATTTACTCATTGATTTATTGAAGGAACAAACAATAGACAAACATATAAAGCACAGTTCTAATATTTTCAGCTCACTTGGATTTAAACATCACATTTATTTACACTGATTCTTTGCTGAAAATATATTGAAGTGGTACGAGGGAAACGGAGGTACTTTATTTTTTGGCATAGAGCAATGAAATTTAGCAGCCTAAATGATTCAGTACAAATTTTCATTGATATGTCTTCCGTAATTTGGCATTATAAATATTTATATGCTTCATTGCTATGCCAAACTTGCAGAAAGCCTGACAGGACAGCTAAACCTGTTAGGAGCCTGCAGTCGTCTTAAATTTTAGCCAAAGGACTGGTTCATGCAGTAACATTCTTCAAATATTTTTATCAGCCTGGTTTTTTTTCTACACAGAACATTATATCCATGCTTGAATAATGCATTCATTATCACAACATCAAAGTAATAGCTGAGTGTAAAAGTAAGGAAGTAATTAAAAAATGTATAAACATCACTGCTTAAAGAATTATCAAGGAACACAGTGCAATGCAACAAACTAAATGAAAATATATGAAGCTATTGTTATGCTACGCTTTTTGCAAGCAGAGAAGTGGAGTCAAAAAACACTTTTGAGAAAACTTTCATTGAATTTGCACAAGCAGCCACATTCTGCCACCTACGGTCACAAAAGCAATGTTAAAGCCGCTTCTGGGCTGTTTCAGGAGAACATTTTTTCGGATGTAATTAAAACGGCTTAATAGATACCAAATATGATGTTTTTTAAAATTTGTTGTTTTTCGAGATTTTTGCTATTTGAATCCCGCATCTCCTCTTGAAAGAGGCTCCCTTCAAGCTCCTCAGAATTCTACAACTTTTCGGTCCTCTTCAAATTTGAATTATCAAATGCCTGTATTGCAAGTTGGGGCTCACTGGTCTAAGGCTGCACAATGGATTCGGATGGGGTATTGTAGGGAAGACTGTCTTGAACTGCCATGTATGCCTGCTTTTTCTTTCCTCTGCTTTCTGTCTGGGGAGGAAGTTTGGGAGTTTAAGGAGTTTTGCCTTTCTTTTTTTTTTTTTGTCTTTGCAGTGTCCCTCCTGAAGGACTTGAAGCACAACAACATAGTGACTCTACACGACATTGTTCATACAGAAAAATCTCTCACCCTTGTCTTCGAATACTTGGTGAGCACTGCTGTTTCCTTGAAATGAGTGCTTGGATTGCATATAGTGGTCCTACGCTCTAAATACAAATACACCTAAATGGAAGTTGTAGTATGGGAGTAGGCCCTCCTCTAGCGCAAGAGGACAGCTTGCTCCGTTTTTACTCCTTTCTGTTTAGAGTGCAGTATAATTGTTTTCATTATTCTTTGTTTTGTGCAGGAAAAAGACTTGAAGCAGTATATGGATGACTGTGGAAACTTCCTCTCAATGAATACTGTAAAAGTAAGTGTGTTACGTCAGCAGTCATTATGCCTGTCTTGAAAGTGGAGGCTGTGTAGCTTTGCAAGGCGTGCGTGATTTACTTTGGATTTGAAGCAGTGGTGGTTTTTGCCTCCAGCAAGTTTCTCACAATTTTCCATGGAGCGCCATCTTTGCCAAACTGTAATCTCTGTTTCCTTAGTTGGGTTTTGTTGTGCTTGCAGTGGCCCCTCAGAAACTGACTGAGTGAATATAGAAATGGGGCTAAAGTACATACTAAAAGAGTGGTTCAGCCACAGGGGCAGATTTATGGGTCTCTCTTTGGAAGGGGGGGGGGGGGGGGGGTGATTCTATTTGAACCTTGTATTTCTTGGAAGTAGGACCAAGGTGATGGAGAAGGCAGGAGCACATGCGCAACGCGTTTGCTCACTTTTTGAGCCGAAAAATGGTGTTCGGTATGGTCTTCCTGGGTTAAAATTTCTCTCCCTCTTGTTTGGCTGTTAACCTTATCTTCTAGGACTTGCACAACACTTCAACACTTGCTGATCCATGCTTATAATGTTTTTTGCTTGGCATGCTTATCTGCAGCATATTATGTGCTAATTAACCATGCCATGAGCTTGTTTGGCAAGTACTGCAGGAAACAGGTTCCGCTATAGACTGCAGGCTACATGGTGTGTGGTTATCAGTTCATTGTGACATTTGATGGCCTGATGCATGCTTCTTAAGTAAAGCCTGCCAGAGGTAGTGTTGAGCTTAACAAATATCAAAGTTATGTGCAGGACATGCAGTGATAACGGCACAGTCTGCACTTCTCTCTGGTTTCTTTAACATGTGCTCAATGCTTTTGCAGTGCTCAGTGTCATGTTTTCAGTACCTCCTACAGCATTGCAGGTATGCCTAGCCCAATGTGGGCACTTCGCAGCGGTGTTGAGAGCTGTGCTCATTTAGATTGAGAGTATGCTACTGAATTTTGTGATTTGAATATGCAGTCCTCTCACGTAGTGCTAAAACAAAATCTCCTTGATGCAATGCTCAGGCATTTTGTCAAGCTCAGGCTCAGGCTTTGACAAGTTTATTCATTAATTTGAGGTTCCACTCAAGTCTCAGCTTGCCAGGTGTTGTCTTGGAACTGGTGGGACGTAGTAGTGGAAGGTTTTAGATCAGATTAGACCACAGCTGTGGTTATTTGATCCATATTGAAATCGTTGCATTACTATGTGATCAAAATGTGGATGCCATGGTGAGCTGTTGATTTTCGGACTTATGATCTTTGTGCTTGTGTGTTTCTTGCCTCTATTCTCTGCATTTACATCAAATGCTTGTTGCATATTGTAGATTAACATTGCTTCCTGCTTTTTCCCCACTCTTAGCAGTGGGCCTACTGCTGGATTAGTTAGATGCATGGGTGGTGCACTGACCATCTTCTCATTGTTGCCGGTGTGCAGTGCTTCCTGTTCCAGCTGCTACGTGGGCTGGCGTATTGCCATGGGCGGCGCATCCTGCACCGGGACCTCAAGCCACAGAACCTGCTCATCAATGAGCGTGGGGAACTCAAGCTTGCCGACTTTGGGCTTGCCCGTGCCAAGTCGGTGCCCATCAAGACCTTCTCCAACGAGGTGGTCACCCTGTGGTACCGGCCGCCCGATGTCCTCCTCGGCTCCACTGACTACTCCACTTCCATCGACATGTGGTGCGTCTGCCACTCACACTGGCCTCATCTGCCGGGAGGGGAGGTGTTGAGCGCATGGCCCATCCTGAGGCTGGGGATCTTGTAGCATTAGCAGTGCCCCAAAGGCATTGCACTAAATGTCTTAGTCTGTGTTCTTTGGAAAGGGAGTGTGCAGAGCAGATCTCTAAGTGTAAACTTTATTGCCTACCTTTTTTGCTGATAATAAGTGGAACGTCACAAGTTATAATTTAATCAACATTGCAGAATAAGTTAATCATTCTTTTATGTTTGTATACCAGCAGAAGCGATCCTTTCACTGCAGTTGGGGTCATGCTACATTTGGGCAGACATCGGTGATGGCTATCATTGGCAACACTGTGAAAGGGGCCGCATACCAGTAAAGCCTGAAGTAGATAATAGACCTGCTGCAGTGTTGCTGTTGCCACTGAACTGTTCTCACAGTTTTCACTTGCCACTGAGGTCATAGGCGGTGTTAGTTCCATGTTTGGTAAGAGAATGTGAGTTTCCAAAATTCACAATATTTTTGTGTTCGAAAGAAGCCTCTTTGTTTGATGTTTTCCTGCTGCTGCTAATGGGGTACGGCCATAAGACACTTGGTGACCTTGGTGGTTGGTGTGAAGATACATATTAAACTAGATTTCAAGTACAGAAGCATTCCGCAAAATTTACAGCCCGTGGGTCTGGTGTGCGTTATGCAGGGGTGTCGGGTGCATCTTCTACGAGATGGCGAGCGGGCGTCCACTCTTCCCGGGCTCGACAGTGGAGGACGAATTGCACCTCATTTTCCGCACGCTGGGCACCCCCACGGAAACCACCTGGCCAGGCATTGAGTCTCGGGCCGAGTTCCTGGGCTACCGCTTTCCCCGCTACACGCCCGAGAACTTGGGCTCCAAGGTGCCACGCATTGGGGCCCCCGGGGTGGCTCTGCTGCTAGAGTTCCTCAAGGTATGTGTGTGTGCATTCATCTTGCTTCCCAGAGTTTCCCAGCCCCAATTCAGTTTCTGAGCCCCAGTTATTCTTGTGCTTTCACTGTTGGTGCAATCTGTGCAGAAGAGCGATAAAGTAGGGACACTGATGTTTGGCTCTTTGGTGGCTCTGTTGACGTTTCATTAGAAGCAAAAAGCATAGCCATTGCTCAGAAATCGCTCAAATTGCTGCTCGACTTAAACTCATAACATTGATGATGACATCAAGGGAATCATGGACCCTGTGGTCAGTGGTTGTAAGTGGGCGGGAATGGGATCTAGCCTTGGAGATCCACACACAAGAAGCACTTGACGTCATTGGAGTCTGCTTGTAGAAAGAACACGTGGTGGCGAACCTTTCTTTCATTTGCTTGTTTATTTTTTCTAGCTTTTTCTAGCCGTTAGAGAGCAGTAATCAGTCATCATGGGCCTTCTTCAGTTTTTCCTCAGTGCCGCTCTATTGTCTCACTAAATGGCCTATAAAAATTATGCATGTCCTGCTGTAGTTTAAGGTGGTATGGGAGCATGCTGAAGTAAGACTGTTGTTTGGGCTAGTTGGTTCATGGTGAGAGTAATATGAAGGCTGCGTGACCAATGGGGACAGAAAAGACACACAAACAACAGGACCAGTGCCACTTGCAACTCACTGTTCTCTCCTTTTTTTTAAATGCCTGTGCTGTATCGCCAGAAATCAGTTTTGTTGTGCTTAAAGCATGTATTAATGACGGGATGTTTTCGCTTCATTCTTTTGAATAAAACGCACTCTCTCTAAGCGCTGCACAAGATTCGGAGAAAGGCCATATGTTTGCCTTGTTCATGTGTTCAGTTCTGAGTTTAGTTGTCAGTCTTTTTTTTTGGCACCTGTTGATGCTTAATTTATTGGGAGCTGGTTCCAAGTGTCGTTGTTTAGGTGCTGTAAACTTTTGAAGAAGAAATCTGGAAATTGATCCTGAAGTTTCATTTTGTCGCAACTCTTGTTTTTTTGCTGGAAGCATCAAGTTCTCTTGAAACTTGAGGCAGCAATTAGCTGGACAGAGATGTTCAGTCATTGCTTCAGTGCTGAGATCAATAAGCCAGGGATAAATGGATTTTAAATGGAAACTTTGATGGTGTCTTCCTTGACTCATTTGTGTCTTGTGTGCTTGTGAGGGCATATAGTGTTGGAGGTGCAGTGCTCTTTGGCCCCCAAAGAATAGTTTTAATACTGGCAGAAATGTGAAATTGAAAAAGTTTAAAGGAGTTTGTAAAGGTGAAGTGTATCCAGCAAAGTATAGGCTGTGAATTCCTGCTGTGCTTATTTTGGTTGTATCCTTCTGACTGCACAAATGGCCATGGTGGTTTCCTGAATACAGTTGCTGGGAAAAGTGAAAAAAAAAAAAAAAGAAAGAAATGCTCTCATCAGGTATGTGAACAGCCTTGAAATGGGAGGAGGTGCAGTCGAATGGTTGCACATGGCAACTTTTGTTAGAGTTTGTTAGAGAAACATTTTCAACCACATGTACTTCTCACCACTTGCGAAACCACTTTGACCTGCACATTCTAATGCACAAGGCTTCATGCTGATAATAAGTTGGCAGCATCAAGTTCCTAAGTGTCTTCCTCTCTTCCTCTTCCTCCAGTTTGAACCAAAGATGAGGATCTCTGCAGCGGAGGCCATGAGGCATTCTTACTTTGAGAGCTTGGGGCCAAACATCCACAAACTTCCAGACAGTAAGTTGGTGCCTGCCGTGCTCTTCCCCATTCGGTCACTTCCCAGCTTGTCTCGATGTGCTGGCTGCCTAACTTTTTGTTGTTAACTTGCCTCTTCGCAGAAGATGTGGAGGTTCACATTTTGCGAAGTGAAATGAATGCGTACTACATTCAGCAGAGAGGTGTTCACCGTATCTCCTGTCCCCCTTGTTGTTCACAGCAGCTGTAGTAACTAACAAGCATGGAATGCCATTGCTCCCATTTTTTTGTCTAGTTTAAAGTAATTTACAGTAATGGTAGCAGTAGTAGTAGTAGTAGGAAAGCACCCATTTACAAAGGTTTCAGCGCATTGTAAGGATCCTCTCATACCTTAAATTATGTTACACTTCAGACCATGAGTGCTAGGCCATGAGTGGCCTTCCATTGCTTTCAGACAGACTGTAGTGTTGTTAATGGCCTGATTTAAAGGGCATCTGCCTCTTTAAATTGGATTCAAATGTAGTAGAACCTTGTTAATTGAACGTTTCGCTCTGTGAGAGGTGTTTATGTTTAAGTGCATATTTGATAAGAATTTCAGGTTTAAGAGACATGGCCTTGTAATCATGTCAACTACATTTATGTGTAGCACAGTTGTCCAAAATAATAATTGACGTCAAAATTCGTAATTTTGTAGCTTTAGGGCGCCCAGGGTCGCACTTTCTAGTGCGGCAGCTGCACGGGGCACTCTGGAACCACCAAAACGCTGCACATGACGAAAAGGCGGCTGGTGTTTAATAATTGACCAGCTGTTGCTGTAGCAGGAGCCAGGTGGACTTTTCTTGCAATAGCTGTCACTTGTAGTTTCTGCAGTTTCAGTAATGCTGTGCATAATCTGCAAACCTGCATAAGAATGTTCAACACATATCCATATGCGCATCTGCTCGGAATGTGCTGAGTTCATAGAGGAGATGTCACCTGGAGGGCTCTATTTTCTAGAATATTTATTCTTAACTTTTTTAGTTTTAGATTAGGCTTGCTCATAGGTGCAGTACAGTTTTGTGCTGCAGCATGTTTTATAGTGGGACAAGGTGTACAGCTAGAAGCCTTCGGTTCATATTAGAGGGGGGAAAAAAAGAAAACAAAAGACAGTGCGAGCATGAATGCGGCTTATTGCGGGGAGCAGAGGAGGAGGCAGAGAGATCAAGGAAAGGAAATCAAGCAACAGTAGTTGAAGCCCAAAGCCAAGAGGTGCGTTGGTTTGAAAACGAAACAAAAATTTTAGTTGTGTGGCTGCAACTTGTGGCCACAACGTAGAGCTGGTGCGATGTTTTCCCTCCTAGGGAGCCCAGTGGTTGCACCTGAAATCGACAGATGGCCTTATCAGAGGCTCATCTGCTGCTTGAATTGTTTGTATCATTTTGTAAATTTTGAGACCACAGAAGGTGTGCAGATGCAACTGGGGTTCTGAATAAACAAATCTCAGGGATCTACCGTAGT
Source organism: Amblyomma americanum (assembly GCF_052857255.1). Taxonomy (NCBI): domain Eukaryota; kingdom Metazoa; phylum Arthropoda; class Arachnida; order Ixodida; family Ixodidae; genus Amblyomma; species Amblyomma americanum. Next base: position 38,499,194 of record NC_135503.1, on the reverse strand, counting down.
TGAAATTGGCTTTAATGGAGTGTGGTTAGCTTGTGTTTTGACCATACTCGGTTTGCAATTGGTTGAAATGGCTTCATTCTGCCAGAGCACTAATGTCAACATTGGTCTTGGAATTTTACGACTTCAACTGCTGTCTCTGCCTGACCTCACCTTGGTACCTTCCAGCCCTCTCACATTTTGGTACCCTTAGGCTTCCAGTGTATTGATAAGGCTGGCCTTTCATCTCGTTACAGCTGCTTCAATCTTCACAATACCCGGTGTACAGCTGAGTCGGACAGCAAGTTAGTACCAGTACTTTAAAAATAGGTGTGTGCAATTTTTTCTTCTACAATTTTGCTGACGACCTTTTGGTTGTTTAGCATTTGATTGTTTGGTTTTAAAAATTGTATAAGAATACAGACATAAATGAAGCAAATCGCACTGCAAGAGGATGCACCTTATAATAATGGGGCACAATGGTAAGCTGCAAGTGTGATTTTTTACTTCAAGCAGCAATGCATGCCGCCACTGTGGCTCAGTGGTTATGGCGCTCGGCTGCTGACCCGAAAGACTCTGGTTCTATCCTGGTCGCGGCGATGGAATTTCGATGGAGGCGAAATTCCAGAGGCCCGTGTACTGTGCTATGTCAGTGCACGCTAAAGAAACCCAGGCGGTCAAAATTTCCGGAGCCCTTCACTACGGCGTCCCTCATAGCCTGAGTCACTTTGGGACGTTAAACCCCCATAAACCAAACCCAACCAAGCATGCGATTAAAACTGTGGAACAGCAGCATGGCTATGAATAATTTGTGCGAACTAACTCCGTGCACTTGTAGCAGCTTCTGTCCAGTTTTGCATTCACAAAGTAGAGGACAAGGGTTGATTTTTTTCTTCATTTACTCTGATGCTTCTAAATAAAAAAGTGTTGTTATGACTGGCTTTATCACATTGTATTTTTTTTATTTTGGCTCTGTTATACCTCGAGGCTAGTTTTAGTGACATGGAGGATGTTCATGTGTACCTTTTTTAGCTTTGCTTCGAAATTTTATTGTCACTGCAACCATTTCCAAGCATTTGAGGATTGCATGAGCACAGTTTGTGACATGTGCGCTGTGTCGTGACATTGTTTGGAGCATGGGAATACCAGATGCTTTGCAGTGTTTGTTCACCATAGCAGAGGCTCCATGCCGTGGCTGCAAAAAAGTTTGGTTCCTTTGCAACTTGCCTGCATTGTAAACTTTTTCGCACCAGTCACGCATAGTCCTTGCTTAACTAAAATGCACCAGTGCTTAGCCATTTTCATCAAGCTGATTTTATTTTTCCTCCTCGCAGGTCTTTGGAACGACCGCAGCGCGCTGTCTGCGTGACCGGAGGCTGCGGCCGTTCGACCGACCTCTGTTCGCCCGCATACACACACACACAAACCTTTTCCTCTTTGTGTTGCTCCTACTCATCCGTCTGCGGCACCCAAGGACGATTTGGGTCGGCTCCTAGTCATGCCCGGCCACGACTTCTCACCATCGTTCCTGATGTCACTGACCGACACATTGCCAACTCCCCCCTGCCTGCTCCAGCACAGTTTCCCTCCCTCCTTCTTCCTCTCCCTCTCTCTTCAGTCTTTCTCTGATCCTTTTATTCTTTCTTTTTTAATTGTCAGCACCCACAAATAATGCAATTGACTGCTGCAGCTGCCTTTCCCTTGTGTCTTGCAGACTGTTTAGCATCGTAACATTTTAAACTACACTGCTTTTTAAGGCTGACATTCCTGTTTGGAATGAAATGGAAGAGTCTACTCTTGTGGCTAAGTTTTTGTCCCTGCAGCCAGACTGCTTGTTCATTTGTGGGGATAGAGCTGTATAAATAGGGAACTGAAAATGAGGCAAATAATCAAGGGTGTGCAGATGGCAAAGTTCTGGTTCGAATCAAGTTCAAATAAAATGACTTTGGATAGTTCTTGAGCAGCTCTTGAAATGTAGAATATCAGGTTGAACTTGAAGGCTGAAAATTGCACATGGAGTGCTGCGGAGCGAAAATAGGGGTGCTGTCCAAAAGATTCTCTCTTATTTTGTACAGTGAAATCTCGATACAACGAACTTCGCGGGACCGCCAAGAATCAATCATTATATTGAAATATCATCATAATGAAAGACTAGAATCAAAGCTAGTACAATAAAAGCTTCATTTATTTGACTAAAAGGGACTTCAGAAAATGTTTGAATTATCGAATCAGCCTGAATAAACTGTCAAGAACTGCTTGCATCATGGCACGTTTATTTTTGAAAAACTGCTCCAAAATCTTAAGGGGGGGGAAGAGGTGATGGGCGTGAACCGCGGTCACACCGATCGTAGGTGGCACCATCGCGTGTGGAGGCTTCACCGCACAAAGAGCAAATGGCATGTGACGAACGCACAGTTTCAGCTCACTGGGAAAACGCAACCACGCAGGCAGAACTGAGGAAAACTAAAGGAAGCAGCCCAGCGGTGTCAAATGGGCGAGAGAGAAAAAAATTGGGGGGAAAAAGGCACCAGCAGAATGATAGCCAAGCACAGTCCCATACCTAGTTAACCCAGCTTCAGTGCGAGACTGATGATTAAAGTTATTGGGCAGAGACGCAGGCCATAAACCGAGCATCTCAGTAGTGTTTTTGGCACTGTTAATCCAAGGCAGGTTCGTAATAACAAGGTGCCTTTGCTATGGGTGATCAGATAAATCATGCGCATTCTTCTGAAATGTTTGGTATCTTGAAATTTGTAGTACTGAAATATTCTATATTGAAAATATAGGAAATCTGAAAAAAATCATTAATGTGAGGTTCGTAGCAACGAGTGTTCGCTGTATCACAGCTTTTAATGATAATGCATGAATTTGAGCGCTGGGCAGCAGATATCAGAGCTTGGGAATCTGAATTATAGGCATTTAAGAGTTGAATTTTTTGACTGCTTAAGAATTTGATTCAAATTTGATACTAAAAGACTTGCACATCCTTGATTGTGATGATGCCTGACCAACTTGAGGCTTTTTGAGCAGAAGTGAGAGGAGCCACCGAGAGATTACTTTGTTGTCTCTGATCTTGCGCCATTTTGTTTGAAAGAAGCTGTGAAATTTAAATGGCCTGTGTATTTGTCTGCCCTTCTCAGTTTTTGCTTTGCACCGTGGATCTTGTGTGTCTAATTTTCGATCTCCTTGTTTTCTGTGATCTCCTTCTTGTCTCGGTTTTTGCTTCGCCAGATCCTGATACGGGCTAGTAGTCTCAGCTTGGTTGTTGTGAATGCAAGGCAAATGGATTGGCCTACCAAGCAAGACACCTTGGGAGGAAAAAAGTGGTGTCAAAGCTTTCCAAAATGGGTGTAGCATGTTGCATCCATCATAGCAGAACGATTTACTTTTATCTGGTGATCACACCCCAAACGCTACTAGTATCTTTTTTTTTGCCCGCCCTTGCTGCGATTGCTTGGGTGTCACTTGTGACTATCGTAAATAATGGAGCTTGTCATGTTATTAGTGAGAGGGATGGGGGCTCAATGCACTCTGCAGTGCACAGCAGGTATTGCGCTAGTGAAAAACAAAAAAAAATTATCTACAACAAGGTTTTTCATTGAAAGCTGTTGTAGCTATGGTTATAGGTTTGGTTTAGTATTCTATCACGTAATTTACAGCTTCAGTCGTTACAGTGCAATTCAGTTTAATATATTCAGTTTAATTAAATTCAGTTTAATATATTCATGGTAAGTTAATTTAATTCAATTATAATTAATTGAATGGCCGCCACCTGCCATCCGGAGTAAGTGGTGGCCTCCTGCCATGTTTGGCATCACCGTGGCTGGTGGCCACCTCTACAGCGGTTAAACCGAAGCTACAACAGTGGCCGCTGATTAATGCACTAAGTCAGTAAGCTTAGCTCTACAAATTTTTTGTAAATGCTTTTCTTGTGAAGCATGAGCTTATTTCAAACTGGCAAGTAGGCTTCACCACAACAGTGCTTGCCTTCAGTGGTCGAATAGGCAAGACTTCAAAGCAGGAAATACATGTGCACTTCGTGTTTTTTTTTTTTTTTTCTGTTACATAGCAGGTGTTGATGGGATTCTTGCGATGACACCATGTGTGAGCTGAGTTCCATCCTTGACTGACTCAAAGGCAACAATGTCGTTACGTTAAACAATGTTTACCATGCGGAGATCAGTGTAACAATTGGTAAAGTCTCATTTTGTGGGCGCTTTAACAGGGAGCCATCCATCCCTTCGGATGATTTTGCACACTGAGGCAAGCATGGCTTAGAGTAGGCTTGCGTGTGGTACCATATTAGCCAGCCACATTATATATCCTGTTTAGCCAATTACTGATGCTCAACAAAAGTGGCCCCCTTCCCCCACCCCGCTTAAATGCGCAGGAGAGGTGGTGCACCTGCACTCAATCAAAGTACACGACAGTGCACCGAATGCTGTAAATGTCCAGCTGTCCAGTCCTTTCGGTGCTGACCAGTCAAGTCCATCCATCCAACAGTTAAATACGTGTTTTAGTGAGCTCATAACTGCTCCTCAGCATCTCCCTCCTCGATCTTTTTTTTTTTTTTTTTCACGTGTGCATTTTGGACTTGTCCCCAACGAAGTTGTAGTTAATGAATAGCGTTTCAAACTTGTCTTACTCCAATTAGGGGACTGATTGTACTTACAGTGGACTGACTAACCAGGTGGAGAGTGGATTCATAGCGGCATTTCACATGGGCCTCTGCCACCTCTTTTGACCCAGAGGTGCACACTTGTGACACAGCTTGCTTCGTGAAGTGGCCCATTTATCGTTGGTGGCAATGCTAGCATTGCTGTCTCCATCCACCTTTGGAAAACGATGTACCTCCAGTTGCAGACTTAAAAGCACAAGTATCCAAAGCCTGTAGCGCACTTTCTTCAGTGTGTGTTGAGCTCGGTGTGTGCGTAGGGGGCTTGATGGTGCACTTCCCGGTGGAAAATGAGTGCTGAACACACTAATTTCGCAGCAACATCTACTGCACCTGCCACTGAGCTTTGTTTGCCCAAAAATCTGCGAGAGTCTTTGCCACAGAGAGTGTGTATGTGTGTGTGTGTGTGTGTGCGTGTCATAGCTTCGGTGTACCATACTTCTGATGACCTTACTCCTCTTCTGACGAGAGGACGTCGTGTTTGGTCTCAAAACCAGCGGGCAGCTTCTTGGCTGGCCACTTTTGCTGAGAGTGCAGCGTATGGCTTGTCGTGGCCACGAAACTTTGTCATGGCCCAGTGTGATAATTTGAAGGACCTGTACCTGGCCTGTTTCTATGACAATTGCTCACAGATTTTCAAAGCTCGAATGAGGAGGGGAAGGAGACGAAGCTTGCACATTGACAGTGTGCTGCGCGTGTGCCATAGGCAGGAATGAAGTTTCTCACGGCGTGGCGCCAGAACCATTGTTTTGCCACTGAAGGGAACGGTGTTTGTCGAAGCTCTCTGAGGCGTTCATTCCACAAGACTACTCTGTTCCCAAGCTCACACCTCCTGCGTGGTAAAACTGTTTGAGATAGCTATCTCCTGTTTTTTTAATAGTGATTCTGCTTTTCTTTTTTTGTGTGTGCACGCCTTTGGAGTGCTGCATGAAGGTGAGGAAGCAATGTGGGGGCTGATGTTATCAGAAGCCACCATTGTATGTGCAAGGACACCTCTACTGCATCTCAAACTTGTTGTCAAGCTGTTGTAAATAAAACTGTACATAAACATGCAGTAGCAACATAGACAAATAAAAACTTTGATCCAGACGTGTTCCTGCTTGAGTGGGCGATTGATTGATTCATTCATAGTTCATTGTCTGGGTGTGTCATCATTTTATATCGGTGCACATCAGTGTAACAAGCTCTTGGAGGCATCTGTGATGTCCATTTGCATTCTCTTTGTATATACCGTGCAGATACGTATGCTTGCATGTATGGTATTGAACGTACCATTCTGCTGAGACAGCGAAAATTTATGCAGGCAAGCCAGCAGTTGAAACAATAACCCCTCTGCGATCTGTTATGGCATTTCTACCTGTATGTTGGGCCCGCTGCAAGGTAGGTAAGCAGGGAACGCACAGCTACATGTGCATCGAAACTAAAATGTGGAATGCTATGGCATGTGCCAGCAGAAAGAGTTAGATTCGGTATAAGTTGAACCATTCTCAATGAGAGCCTACAAGGCGAAAGGACGAATAAAAGAAAACTAGGTGATCGAGACTTTTTGCTGCGCCTGAAAAACAAACTGCTAGCAATACTTTGTTTTGAGCTAGTCTGTTGTTTTGAGACATTTCTACAAAGGTTGCATTGCTCGAGGAACGAAACACGCACAGACTAGCGTCGGACCATTGCCTCTTCTAGAAAGATGACTGCGGCGTCGCTCGCTCATCCATTGTAGCTGCCGTGCCCCAAGATGCGGACCGTTAAGAGGTGGCGCTAGCTACTTGCCTATCTGCGCCAATGCGGGAGGGTGGTGAGGTGCCGCGGCGGTAGCAGGTAGCAGCCAGTAGCGGGCATCGGCGGCGCTGCTCTAACTGGCTCGACAAGCGCGGCGAGATCGGTCTGTTCAATTGTATTTGAGCGAAGTCGTGTTGTGGCCACTTGCAATGAAATTTTAGTTTTTTGCATGTATTGCAGTTGTTACAGTCAATGTAGTTGGTGTAACAAGACGCCCCCAGAAAATATTTTGTTTTGACAGATTTGCCTCGTCCTGGAATGTCGCTTGCGCAGCATGATGAGAGTCGCATGTAGTTTTGCTTAGTGGTAAACTCTGGGCAGGTTCAATGACAACATAAAAGCAAATCATTTGAGCTTGGCGTATGCTTATTAAGTCACCTACAATTTAAGCACTTTGCAGGAAATAGACTTGCGGTCAAGAAACTTGACAACAGCATTCCTGTCGGTAGCGCTGGCGGCATAGTTTGTGAACAGCGGCTTCATGAACTTGTGTGCAATGAGTTCCAGGAGAACCTTGTGATGGTCGCTGTCTGTGTTTCCACAGCTGAGAACATTGAGTTTCATGAGCGCTGCCACACTTCTTTTGACGCAAACCTCCAAAGCTTTTGTGAAATACTTTCTATGGGGAAGCACGTAGTTCACAAGGTTCCGAAGACCAATCAGTTTTACGAGCTCCTGGCTCGGGTAGAAGAGCCTGCCCCGATCTTGGTGGGCAATAAGGCCAAGGAGAGGTGTGGTGCCTTTCTGGCCCTGCAGTTGTGCGACGCTGGCTTCGTCCGGACCTGTTATGTGCGGTGTCGATATTGTGCAGTGATTCTTGTAAGTCGTTCACTGCCTGATCGAAAAACTTTTTACTAGTGGCAGGCATGGTGGGGCTCCGTTGAGTCGGCAGCAGCTGCCTTGCGACGAATGATGTCGAGCTCTGAACGTTGCTCGGGTCGGAGGCAGCAACGGTGCCGGTCTTTAGGATTTTTTCAAGTCCGGATATCGCGCTCTTCACATCAAGGATGTCGTTGGCGCCGAAACTTCGTCGCAAGAAGCCAAACATAGAATCTATCGGGTCACTCGACAATTTGCGTGTGAGCACAAAGCGGAACTTCTTGACGGTCAGTAAGTGACGAATGCACCTCACATTTGACGTGGTCACAAAGACGAACGTGGTGAGTTTCCTTGCTTAAGAAGCTACCAGTTGGGCTTTCATTCCTGAGGTATTCGATGTAAGCAAGGAAAGAAACCTCAAGCCATTCTAATCTTGGGTCATCTGCATCTGTAAACTGACGGGCGTCAGCGTTATTGCAGTGGATGTGTTGTTGGCAATTGCTGACGTCCATTATTGTGAACCACTTCTGTATCATTTGCATGAATTCAATTGTGGGTCCAGATCACGTGTGGCCGGCCTGATCTTTGAGGTAGCTAAGCGCGGCAGTTACAGGAACTGAAAACAACTGAACCGCTGATCTGACGTTCATTTTTTCTATGTTAGATGTATATACGTGTTTTCAGGTCAAGAACCTAACCGGCTTCACTGTCGAGGTTTTCTGCATTCTGTAGAGACTTTTGACATACCATGATGTGATCTGCTTTTCTTTGCCGAAGACCTTCGCCAGGAACTGTGACCTCACATTTTTTATTATGTGACTTTGGTCGAAAGAAAGAAAAAGCTCCGTAGAGGGATTGGCAGGGTGCGATGCCTGTATGTTCGCCTTGCCTCCGCACAGAATATCCATTGCCGCGACATTCACCTTGTGGTTGTTAGCCACCAGCCGGACGATGTCGAATCCTACATCGGCTGTCTTCTTGAGCACGTGGCATACAACTACAGCCAGTTGTTCTCCTGTACAGCCTTTGGTAAAAAAATACCCTACAGGTATCTTAAACCTTGCGTGAAGACCACACAGCAAAAGGCACAAAAAAGAGTTCGCTAGGACCTCGTCTTCTGAGCTGGGACTGATATCTTGAAGTTCGGGGCCCATGTCAACATCACCTACAAATGCATCTCTTTGCTTGTTGTAGATCAGCTTCTCTGAATCCTCATCTCGTCTACCACAAGACCGCACACCTTCGACTGAGGCATCTCCAGATTTTCTAGTTCTGCTTCCAGGCGGCAGCGGACCAGGTCGTTAAACCCAACTTCTCCGGCGACTGTTCCAATATATTTCTCTAGAGTGCTTCGACATGGTAGTCGGAGAAGACCCTCGGACCTGATATGATCGTACATCTTTGTCGACAGGCGTCGAATAACGATACAGTGTCTGATTGTGGTTTCAGACCACTGCGGTTTATTCTTTTTATAATTCTTCACTTGGTCTCGAAGTAGCACTGCTTTTGCACTTCCGTCTTCTGCATCGGCCGCAACTTCTAAAAATGCACTGACCAAGCAGCTTTCCTTCAGTTTATGAAGCTCTTGCTTGTACGCGTCCACTGTTCTGTTCAGCCTGTCAACTTTCGCTCTCAGGGCGCGTTCTTTTTGTCGCCATCGTTTGCGCTGGACGAAAAAACTTGAAGGGGGTGTTGGCGCTGTTCGTGTTTGAAATGACTTTTAACATGAGCTTTGGTTTTTCGTTTCTTGTTCTCCACAGCTGTGGCCGGCTCTGCCATGTTGCACAAGTTCATGCGATGCGCCACTTGGTGCAGTCACGTCATGTTCAATATGGAGTGCGCTGCTTCTACCTTCTGTAAATTGCCCGTTGGATGGCCCAGCAGCATCTGATGTCGATAGCTCACCGGGTAGTTCAACTGAAGGGGCTGCCTTGTCTTGCTCATCTTCACGCACGTCTAACACGCAAGGCACACTTGGCGAAGGCTCGCGCTTGCGTTTTTCCGCTCCTCCACCTGGTTACGGCGGATTCCTCCGTGCGTGGTGTTCTGGCACTGAAGACACAAAGCACTGCACCTGGTTTCAGTAGACGTCGCTTGCAGTTGTCTCGGAAATCAGACGGTTTGAAATGCAGGCTGCACACAACAGTGTAATCACATGCTGGCACCCAATCCTTTCTCGCTATTGCCCCTATCCACCGCTCCCGCGTAGCGCTGTCGGGTATGGTAGCTCGTGAAATGAGACTCCGGGCTCCTTTCTTTTCGCTTGAGGTGCAGTTTGATACGCAACAATAGCGCATACTGCTTTACAAAACAAAATTCCTCCACCTGGTTACGGCGGATTCCTCCGTGCGTGGTGTTCTGGCACTTAAGACACAAAGCACTGCACCTGGTTTCAGTAGACGTCGCTTGCAGTTGTCTCGGAAATCAGACGGTTTGAAATGCAGGCTGCACACAACAGTGTAATCACATGCTGGCACCCAATTCTTTCTCGCTATTGCCCCTATCCACCGCTCCCGCGTAGCGCTGTCGGGTATGGTAGCTCGTGAAATGAGACTCCGGGCTCCTTTCTTTTCGCTTGAGGTGCAGTTTGAGACGCAACAATAGCGCATACTGCTTTACAAAACAAAATTCCTTTCAATACGCCCAATGAGCAAGTAAAACTGCTGCTGAAGTGCCAAAATACCGGAACAGTTGCAAGCAGCGAGCGGCAGCAGTCAGCAGACGTGTTAAACAGTTCTTCTGGTAATACATGGCTTGCACTGACGTCGTAGCTGGGAACCCTGGGATACTGTTCCGCCATGTTGGTGCAGTCGCAGCGGCCGTGGTGCACTTGATGCAATTCGCGCGTACGGTGTACTTCGACGGCGTTGCGATGGTTATCTGCGCTGTTGTTGGATGCTCCAACCGCACTTGTTGGGCGAAATCAACAAACACAAACTTTTTTCGTCTTCCAAAGGTCATCGAGCATCAAGGTGATCGTACGAAAGCTTTATGCGCGAAGCGACGGGAGGTGTGGCTGGCTCGTATAAAACGTGCCGATCTCAACACCGAAAGGACGGGCATACGTGTTTGCGGCGCCCACTTCGTAAAAGGTAAGTCCGTTGCATATGCACAGTGTTTATTTAGGTGCATGACGTACAAGCATAGCGGAAAATCTCATTTTAAACAAATTTTTCTTGCATTTTGTAGGCAGACCATCAAAACTGTGGGAGGAGACAGACCCGGACTGGGCCCCTACGCTTTTGCTCGGCTACAGCTCAAAACATGGTGATCCCGGTCGCCACGCTCGCGCGGCAAGACGACGGACCCAGAAACGCGCGTCTCAAGCGAAGTGTCAGGCTGAGGAGTCGGGAACAATGGAGGCTACGAATCCAAATTAACATTGGGCACATCTCTGCGAAGGCACACGTCACTGTCGATCTTGTCGCGCTACCGGACCGTCGAAAACGGCAACAGCGATGAGCTTGATCACTTAATGCGGGCCATAGTGCGCGACGCGGCAGGCGAGACCTAAATTTTTGGTCGACAAATCTGTAGCGAGCGATAACAATCTCTCCACGCATGACCGTTTCTTTTTTGCGCAATAACTTGTTGGGTTTCCAAACTAAGATAAACCAGCAACGGTTCTTCATATGCCCATAAAAATAGAATAACTCGTGATTTAATCTGAAGTCGTCCAGGTTCAGTACATATGAAGAAATGAATCACTAGCCTGACAGTTTGTAAACAGTTCTTTTTAAAACTTTACTGAGTGATTGCTTACACTCAGACACTTGTGGATTTAATAACCGTTATTTCTTTACTCTAATCCTTACAAAGATCAATGCCCTGCGGCTTACCTCTCCAAGTAGAAGCACCTTGTCCCCTTGCAGCTGTTTTGCCGACAGTCCCTTCACCCAGCCGCTAGTGAAATAATTATGCGCCTCGGTGGACTTAAACGCCTTCATTTCTTCAAGGGTCAGAAAGCTTGCAGAAAAAACAAGGTAATTGACGATGTCACCGTAACAAATCTCTGGAAATATGTCGACATCGCTTGTGTCCGTTCCCGGCCGCAGCATGCAACGTTTTTAGATCTCTAAACGTTGGCAGCATGAACGGGTCGATATTATCGCAGAGACGCACTTTTTCCGCATACCGAACGCGCTCCGACCCCGTAAGATCTAAGCGGTAGGTAGCGTCTAAAGGCTGCCTACTGAGAAGCGGCGGCATGCCACACAAAAGGCAACAAAATTGCACGTGTTACCACTAGCGAGGAAACGCGTGCGATACGCACTCCACCGACTCCGCACGGACTGCACCAACATGTCCGCCGCAGCGCGCGCCGCCGGACGTGACGTCACATGCAAACCATGTATAGGTCTGCCAACGTTTTTTTCTCAAACGATTTAATCTTCATTTAAAGAAGGATTAAGCAGTCTATGAGAGAGTAAATTAAATTTATTTGCGACTTATTTATTTATTTATTTATTTGCGACTTTCAGCTCTGCGTGCTTTTATTTTCGTTTGCTTAAACGGTCGAAAACGCGCGGAAGGCGCCGTCTGGCGCAGAGACGTCGTCTGCTACGGCGCGGGCGCGCCACGACCGCGCGGTGATGTGCGCATGCATGCATATGGTGCAAGCGGCCGCCACAAGGATCGCTAGCTACTGCCTCAAGTGAAAAGGAGAAAAAAGTAAAAGGTAAGGGCAGTAGTTTTTTTTGGCGCACACGGCAGATATCTTCTTAGAGGAGGCGATGGTCAAACGAACCAAAACTGCACTTCCAAAACTGCAGATTAAGCCGTATTGTGCTGCCATCTTACGATTAGGCGACAAAACAAAATGTCGATTTAAAAACTCGGTTTTGTTAAAAAAAATAAATTTGTTGCATTGCACATAACCGGAAAATTTACTGAAGATGAGTTATGAATTCGCCCATTCACTAACGGTGCTACCAGCCTATACTCTATTGTAGCGCATGTGTCGCGACTTGTGCACATGGCGGCCTACAGCAGCCTGCATGGGCGACCGGCTTCGCTAGCTTTTTAACTATTCTCGAGTCCAGACCTTGGCATAGGCAGGCAGTGTAATGGCAAGTAAGTAAATGACAATTTATCTGAGCTTTATGGTATACAGCTCGAAAGGCGGCATGTGTCATGTTGCAGTCTTAACTGGCGGAGAGCGAAAGTTGCTGTGCCGACTGCTCGCAACACGCGATCGGGATACACTTTGAATATTTCTTAACTGTATAAAATGTGACTGAGCGGAGCAGTGCCTGTGGAGCAAGGACCTTTCGTTCTATTTTGTTTCGTTCAGTATATCTGTTTAAGCATAACGCTAGGACGTTTTTGACAATTTGCGCGGAAGCTGGCTGTCTGCAATGTTATGATAATTCACCTACAGGTTAACTATTGGAAGTAGCAAAAGGTAAAAAAAAAATGTTTCCTACTTCGTTACGAGTGCCTTTAGCCGTGCTGTGTACTCTACTGAGCTCTGCCTACCTGGTAGCCTTCCTCGCAGTGCAGATATACCTATCTTGCGTTACCTGGCTTGAATCGAGCAGATTTTTTTTTTTTGCCAGTCGCCGCCCATTCATTGCTCCATGTTGCGTCTTATAAAAAGTATACAAAAAATAACAGCAGTTGGTAACAATGGGCCACGGTCTGCGGCGTCCTGTATGACTGCGCCGACCAATCACAGCAGTGAACAAAATCGATCTGCTTTTTAATGTTTGGCTGTATCAAATAAGCCAGACACACACAGTGCCCTGTGTGTGTCGTCTCTTTATTGTCCCTTTTTTTACGGGCTGTTTCCCGTCGCATTTATGAGTCGCACACTGGCCCTACCCCAGGCTGTTATCAAGGTTATGCATGTGTTCGATTTTAACTCCAAAAACAAATGTTAAAGCAAAAACAAAAATGGTCCTGCCATTTTAGAGCAAGTTTATTAGTCTTTTTAATCAATACATATGTTGCCATTGTGAATTCAATGAAGATGTGTCCTTGCATGCATGCTGTGCTGTGCATCCACTTGAGTGCTTTTACCTTATTTTTCCGTGCACAGGTTCTGCCATCCCACAGCGCATTCGCATTCAGCTGCTACTGAAAGGCTGTGCAAATCGGCCTTTCTATCACATTGTGGCGGCACACTTACGCCGACGGCCCCGTGACAGGGACACCATTGAGCAGCTCGGCTCCTTCGACCCAATGCCCAATGAGCGCAATGAAAAGCTAGTCGCCATCAACTTTGACCGGCTGAACTACTGGTTTGGGCAGGGAGCAAAGACGAGTCCCGGTGTGGGCATGCTGCTCGGGCTGGCTGGCTACTCGAGCATGCACCCAGCTGTCTACATGAAAGCCTGGAGAAACCGGCGGGCTGCTCTTGATGGGGAGAAGACTGAAACGGATGTTGATGAAGCAAAAGACGAAGCAACAAAGGCTGGAAGCTAGAGAGGGTAATACTGAGTGCACATCACGCTTCAATCTGTCAAATATGGCAGCGTTTAGGACTGGGCTCCATGCTGTTACAGTAGATTACACCTGTGCTGATGGCGGTGTCTACTAATAGAATGGTATCATGGTTTACGTGTATGTGTGTTTTGCACGGACATCATAGCGGCCACCATCTTTCGGACCAGAAGCACTTCAAAAATTTGTGCATTTTTTTAGTTCGCTTATTTCCATCTGGTCTAGAATGCACTGTGGAAACTAGGCTCTGCACCCAAAAATGGCGTCCATGACATCACATGCACACTGTCGATAGTAGCAGCGAGGTTACCTTGGCTTGCAGGAGGAGATGTGTAGGTAATGCTCTAATAAATTACACCTTTAACATGCGAGTGAAAAGTCTATAGAGTAGATATGCAGTTTTGACATGCAAACCTGGGCACCCAAGCTCGCCACAGTGTACGTATTCAAGGGAATGGATGCACAGCAGTAGCTGGAGTTAAGAAAGTGTTGAATAAGGTGCTTTGAAACTGGAGGCATATAAATGTGATAAGCTTTCGTGCATTGCTTACTGCATTTCTGGGATGAATATGGAGCAATTTTGTTTACATCAATTTCACACATTTAAAAGGTCACCTTACTTTGGTTATTGGCAGCAGCAGAAGTCATTTTTGATTTGGCTGTTTACTGCACCTTCCACGAGTGGGTTACTGTGTTTTCAGTGCTTTAGGGATGTGGTTTTTCATGGGCCAGGCTTCTCAAAGTTGCTGGCATTGTATACCCATGCGCAAATGTGCACTTGACCTCACGGAGATGGATTATGAAGCTTCACATTGCAAAACTAGCGCCAGTGCCAAACCTGACCTGTCAGAACTTCGTCTTGATTAATTTCTTCAGCAGGAATACTGCTAAGCCATTAAAATCTACAGGCAGCTCAATTCTATTCTATTCTAAAGCTGTAAAAAGAATAGAACTGAAGTTTGACTTTTCATCGCTGAAGCCTGACCCTGAATTGACTGTGTGAGTTTAAATTAATAAATAAATACTGCAGCAACTGGGTTTTGAACCCATGGCGGCACAAACTGGCCTCTGCATGAGAGCACTATGCTATCGTCGCAGCCGATCACGCCTCGTGTTAAACTGCAACACACTCTCGCGCTGTGCATTGCGTGTCATTGTCTTCATCAACTAATACTACTATTGAGCTAATATCGTCGCCAGTCATGCCGACGACACAGCAAAGCAAAACCGAGAACCAACCAGGCTTAACACATGCTTTCGCACGTCTACTTGGTTTCATTACACTCTTTATGCTCTTCGAAAGGCTGTAGCAGTGTAAGCTTCTTGGGACTTCCTGTGCGAACATGCTGCAACACAAGACTTGCTGCTGCAGCATCAAGTCGTGGTTATGACTTAGCCACAGCAAATACATATGGTACGAAATGCAGGGATGCTTATTACAGGGATTTCAGGGTACATTAAAAAGCCAGAGCTGACTACTACGGCGCACCTCATTCCTGCTTCCCTTGCTTTTGGGATAATAATTCAATAATTATTGCTTTTGTACCGTTAACTGGACTTTTCAACATCTGTATGCAGTTCCTTACATACACCACACCTGCGCGCGCAAAATTGCTCTGTGGTGCTGAAGAAGCCCACCAGAAGACTTTGAAAGCATTCATCAGGAACAGTTGAGGATCATAACTAGTTATTACAAGCAGGCCTAGAACACAGTTGAAAAATTAAAGTTAATATTTCTCAACCACTCAAGACACGAGTTTACTTCCAACCACTGTTTACCACTATGTGACAGTGGTACGACACCTGTTACCCAAGGTCGTTACCTGTGGAATAGAATACTATGAGGTTTGACGATCTACTACACAAACCATTATTTTCTTGATGTCTCTTGATGCCCGCTCCTGTGTCAGAATCTCGCACACCTCACTGAACACATCTGAACAAGAAACAGCCTTAAAAAAAATGCAAGCCTTGCAAATCGTCACAGGTGAATTCCCATGCAGTTCCCTGCTTCACTCAACCTCTGCAACGTCTCCTCTCTTGACACTTGCGCTATCATCTCAACCACGTGGCCCACTGGCTTGAACTCCCTAGCGGATGGATATTTAATGCAAAAGAATTATTAGTCCGACGATTACAAGAAAAGCTGGTGGCGTGGTGTGCATGTGTGTGCACGCATGCACGCGCATGTGCTCAAGCTTGTAAATGGCGCAGAAAATCCCAGCGATGGTAAGAAAAATAGGGTAACATCGTCAAGTGGCCTTATGGCACGCACATAGCAAGCCGAGCACTGCCACTTCATACAATCCTATACATGTCGTTCTTCTATATATACTCGCCACTGGCCGACCTCCATGTGGCTCTAGTTTTCCCGATATTAGTGCCAAAATTGCGACGCAAATGTTGGTCATACAGCACTCCGGGTGGTGTCACATGATTGGAGGCTAGCTTGCGGCAGGGATTTGAACAGAGGACAAGACGTATGCACCTTCAGTTGTATGCAAGATTGGGATGCATCTGTTCGTCGTACAGCGTTCCGGGTGGTGTCATACGCATGCATGTGTGTGTGTGGGCATCGCAAACAACCAGATGTCTATGTCTTGTGTCCACGGCATGCAAACTCGGCCAACCTCATCGCAGTGCAGCAAGAGGGTCCGAACGTTTGCTGTCTCGTGTACAAACAATATGCAAACACATAAACTTGTAGAAAAGAACTTTAATGCACATACAAACATTACGCATAAACTGTGCACCCAGGGACAGTACCACTTTCGCATGCCCACACATAAGCAGTCTTAAGCGCCTCTGCTGACTTCTTTTTTTAAAAATGGCACCAAAATCATCATTTAGTACCGTGCTCCCATCTGTTGGCAAACAAAGGAAATGCTTTGGATGCCAGAAAACGCATGATTTGTTATGAGCCAGGAATTACAAATTAGTGTGTGCAGAAAAAAAATAAAAAATAAAATTGCCCAGCCTGCACAGCATAAAGCACAACAGCAGTTCAGTTGATCATGACAAGCCTGGCTCGTCAAAGTCAGCTAAAAGGTTAACGTTTCTTCAAAGAAGGTTTTGTTGTGGTAGTGCCATGCAGTTGGTTTCTTCGCAGTCCTATTGGCATTGCATCTCTTCACGATCAGTAACACGGCGGCCAGATACATGCTATGTATAATCAGAGTATATACCTTCGCAAAACCTAGCTAGAATGGTACCTCCCAGACCAAATATTCCTCACTTGCTACAGAGCAGGCAGACACGTTCTTCGTAACGCACAACTGTCCCTCCATGATGGCACATATACCTGTGCAATCATGACCTCCATGCTTCTATTCTGACAGCGTTACACTGCCACGTGTTCCAGGGAAGCCCGCAACTAATTTTTAAAGCTAACAAGATGGCCTTTGCGTAATGCCAATGTTGCAAGCATCAGAAAAAAAGTGAATCATGTTAACTAGTAATCTGGTTAACTACCTTCTTGTAAACTTTTTAACTATTATAGATAGGCCCCTGGTCGCAGTTGAAGGACTAACCATTAGCAATATCAATATCATTTTAGAACTTCAAAAACGCAAATACTATAGTAGTTGTAGTTCAACAAACTTTGGCAATTTCATGCGCAATTCGAAAATTGCACACTGGCAGTATGCACGAGTCGACGCCCGTCGGTGGACGTCGTTCCAAGGTGCGCATGCCATGTGACCTTTCTTGCTCCACCTTGGCCGAACAGCAAGCTGCATGTGGGATAAAGAAGGTCACCTGGAATTTGACTGTGCATCATAGAATGAAGTCCACAGGTGGGCGTCGCCTTGCAAACTGCTGCTGGGCTAAAGGCACCGCAAGCCTGCTGCGCCACTTTTTGTTTGGTTATCCTTACAAGCTGCTGTGTGCTCACTTTTCCTTGGGCGGGGCCATATTTATGACGGGAACTGAGTTGGCACGCACCACCACCTTCTCAGCGCTTGCCGGCATTCACATAGTGTGCACACATTGTCGTAGCGAGAGGACGCAGCACACTCGCAAAGTGCACTCACCAGAGTACGCTTCTGAGAATTGGTTTATAGCAAAAAGTGTAATAGATTTGTATAAACCATTTAGAGGGTTAAAAGGCAACCGTAACACATTTTAGTGCGAAAGCATTATTTCACGAGGTCAAACCGAACCAAGAATCTTCTGGCGTCCCTGACCTTGCAGGTGCAGAAATAAAATAAATATTGCCGCGACTGGGTTTTGAGCCCAGGGCGTCGTGAACAGATCAGCTTTACTGGCCACTGCACAAGAGCACTATGCTGATCACGCCTCGTGTAAAACTGCAACACACACTTGCACTGTGCATTGCACACTGTCGTCTTCATCAACCTCCATCTGCGGCGTGAAGAGATCAGATCAGCTTAACCTCGATCAGAGCTTAACCTCAGTCTAATATTTTCGCTGGATATGCCGACAGCTCAGCTAAGCAAAACCATGAGCCACCCAGGCTCAACTTATGCTTTCGTACGTCTACTCGGTTTAACTACGTTAAAGCTCTGCCACTGTTTTTGGCGATTCTGTGAATGAACAACTGATCTCCCATTCTAACCTGAAGACATATAAAATGTCTAAAATTCTTCCAAGAATGCAAATCCTGCGTTGCACTAATTTACCGAGCTGCAGTCAATAATGAGTGATGGTGCAGATGAGTGTGCAAGGAGAAATAAAAAAACAATCTGTAACTATTATGAACCATGCTGACTGCGGTCTGGCAGACAAAAAGAGCAAGCAGGCAGCTGGCAGTCACCACTGTTTGATTTATTCAAACACATCACAACAACAGACAACACCAGGAACACAACACATTCACACCTGTACAGAAACACTCAGAGGATGAACACATAAATTACATGAGCTTAGTGAGTGAGTGTGGGTGGGTTGCCCCAGGCTGACTAGAGGAAAGCGATACGGAATGCAAACGTGGTATTTTCGTTGAGCTGCTGTAAGCTTGTTTAGCTGCTCTTTGTTTACCAACTTAGTTTAGCTGCTCTTGAAGATGTGTTATTCTCAATGTGTTTGATGCGGGACTTGTATGTGCAACATGAGTTCAACAGGCGTTGTAAATACGTGTATGTTAGTGAAGCTCTCAAGTTGAACCCTTTGGGGGCGGCAAAAGCAGACAAGCAGCGCTTCATGACGCTGGTGCATTCATTAATGGAGATTCAGTAGAGCACAATTTCGGAGCAACATTGCACCTACGAAACGTATGAGTGCGAAACCACTTCAGTAACCGCAAGTTCCAAGTGTTGCAGGCCATAAACATTACGAATGTCATCACATAATGTTTAGATGGTTTTGTAATCTGTGCTGGGGGAGGGAGGAGGTGGCGGACTGTGATATATTTTTGAATATTTTAAGTCTCACGTCTGCATCGTAGGTGACTGGAGAAAATCGTTGTGTTACGAAGGCAGACTCATTACTATTGCTCCGTGATGCTTGCAGTTGCGCGAGATTTAATTTTTCATTGTCAGGGTACTGAGCATTCTCGACGCGATTGTGACACCAGCTTCTTATGACCCAGGGAATATTTCTGCTGTACTGATAAAAGTAGTCCCATCTTGCACCAAGCTGAGGTCTCCTGTCAACTTCCGTGTACCTATATATATACTGTATATGTATACAGGCTCCATGCAGGCCGTTTCCATGGTTCGACATTACACTGTTCTCGAGGATCTCGCAACCACCGAGCTATCGTTAGCATCAATGCTAACGCAGAGGCCAGTTGGATGGTCATCTTCCCAAGCGTATGCGCTACTTAAAAAAACGAAGACGACAATTTGACATATGGCCCAAACTTGTGTTGTATGTCGTTTTGTTCTCTTGCGTTTTCTAGGTAGCGAATACGTTTGGGAATATCATTAGCACTTGGCACCCTTGCTGCCTCCTCTGTTACTGTGATGTGGGCCCCTGGCCTGGAGTTGCCGGCAATAAGCTGGCACATCAGCTTGCCTGTCACACTTTCCCGGACGCTGGCCATTCCCTGACTGTGCCCGTTGTCCTCGGAGGATACCTTACTTTAGAGATGAAGAATCAAGATCCACACCATCCATCACTTCGGGCAAGAATTAAGCTACTCCCTCCTATACCCGCAGGGCAGATTTACATCTGCTGATGCACTGCTGTCTATACAGTTTACCACGGCGTTGTCTAAGAGAACTTTTGTGATAAATGAAGCACAACTCACTTGCCAGGCTACGGAATCTCATGGCTTTGGTTTTCAAGGTGCTTGAAACAGAAGGGTTCGGGTTGGTTGTCGTGCTTGAATTTTCAATTTAATCGTGGAGTTGTACGTCCTGTGGCTGTTATGCTTTTGCAACACCGCTTATTCTATGGAATGGCAGACAACATCACTGTAGCCTTTGAGATGTCGGAGCTAAATAAATTGTCAGAACCAGTGGACACCGCTGTTAGTATACAATAAAGAAAATGAAGAATAGTGCTGCATGTGTTGTTAAGGGTGCACAGTTCTCGCAGTCTCCATGCCTTAAGGAGACTACAGGAGGTTTAAGTAGCTTGTACTATGACGGCAGCACCAATGAGCCACCGAGTGTGGTTAGTAGTGTTACATGCAGACACGTTCAAGCTAGAGCGAAGACATCGCTGACATAGATTAGCTTTGGACAAGATGACGGGTGATGCGACTTCCACTTTTGGGAAACGTACAGTGCCTTTGCATTCTGTTATCGGTCCCTTTGGAGAAGGTCCCTCACGGCAAACAGTAAGCCTTCATAGATACGAGGATGCACATTTTTTTTTCTTGTAAGGGTTCCTCGCGTGGCACTTGGCACCGAGCAGCACAGCTCAAAGTTTTCCTGACACCAGTTTACTAGTGTTAGAGTAATACCGCAATAGAGGGGCACTGAAGAGACAATGCCCACGGACGACGACAAGACCACGGCACAAGGACTATACGACACAGCGGCACAACACGCGAGTATCGGAAATAAACTATCACAGTGCAAGTTTGGCCTAAAGCAAGAGCCCTTGCAACATAAATCACGGCGACTGGCAGGTAGATGTACTGCATGGCGCGACCATGTCACCCGCTGCCGTAGGGACAGTCCTCTTCGTCTCGACCGTCGAAGCAGTCCTTGGTGCCGTCACACAACTGTTCATGCTGGATACACCGTCCAAGGCGGCAACGGACACCCTTGCATGTTCCAGGTGGCTTTGGCACTGGGGTGCCCTCTGCAACGAAGTTGGCAAGCTGCAGCTCAGTGATTTCACATAACATGCTTATGCGCATAGAGGAGAGAATCATGTGTGGTGTGACTCAGTTGTTATTGCGTTCGGCTGCTGAGAACGAGGACGTGGTATCAAATGTCTGCCACGGCTGCAGCGTTTCGATGGAGGCGAAATGCAAAAGGCACCCGTGTGCTGTGTGATGTCAGTGCACGTTAAGGACCCCCAGGTTATCAAAATTAATTCGGAACCCTTCACTTTGGCGCCTACTTCTCTTGTCCTTCCTTCACTTCCTTCCACTCCCTCATGGCAGGGTTGTCTTTCCTTGCCACTTTTTTTTTTTCAGCAATAAGTCAACGTTGGTATAGAACCTCTGGCATGGAAATTGGGCTGAGTGTTGGCCTTTTTTCTTTTTGGAACTGCAATGAGGTCCCTACTAGAAAAGATAACATTTCATATGACGCCACTGGGCCGCAGTGGTACATAACAATGAGACTAATCTTGGGGGGCCAGTGGGTTGGTCTGAGGCCTGAACTGTGAACCATATCTGACTTAGTATCTCCACATTTTATCCATTTTCACGGTTTACAGACTTATTAACAGTTACATGAATCAGATACAAGCTATTTAGCTGTCCATTATCAGTTTTGATCCAGTGCTTTTAACTGTCATCTGTGGTTTATGAAGTTAATTTGGTTTGGAAAATTAATCCCGATAATTATACTGCCTATACAAAACAAGTGATATGAGGCGCTAGGACCGTGGTGAAGCCCTCATTCACTGCTAAGGCGTCGACGGAACACGCACCCATGGTGCTGTGGATCCAAGGCAGGTAGCGCATCACTTTCGTGTAGACACCAGGCCTGCCGGGGCGTCCGCAGCCATCGCCGTTGCTGGTAACGCCAACCAGCGACCACCGGCCGTCCACTTTCTGGCACATCAGCGGTCCTCCAGAATCGCCCTGCAAGCATTGAAGAGACAATTAAGGAACAAGTTATAGGCTGTCTTTAATCAAGCGTATCTACTCAGCTACTGAAGTACAGTATGGCCCGCTGATTATTCAGCATGAATTAGATAGTTTTAGTATATCCGAGATGTATTAGCGGGCATGCATGCTGGATTACCAAATGCCTGCTGCTCACGCACAGCGGCAGCTGTGCAACACACCTGGTACTGCGTGTGCATAGCAAATATTGGGTAATCTGGTATATGTCTGCTATGCTAGTACGTTCCCATTATGCTAAAACTCCCTAACAATACTTTTATAAGCGCCAAAAGAAAGTATAAGTTCCAATAGGTCTGCCACATACAAGGGCTCTAGAAATATTCTGCTGTTCGCATTTCTTTTTATCGTGACAGTATACATATAGTTTAGGGGTCCTATCGAAGTGTTAAGCCTTTTGAGATGTGTTACAATACACTGGCACCAATAATCATAACAGGTAGTGGCAGAACTGTTAGAGAATGTTATGAAAGATAAGATAAAATCCATGAAATGGAGTGATAGATGTGGCATGCAAGAATTTTGCTAGCCTCTGCTCACAAATATCTCATCCTTAGTTTTCAGGAAACATTCTTTCTGGCTCGACCATGCGCTAACAGCGGAAACAATGAATTACCCTGAAAAGAAAAGTCCTTGCAGGAGCCTCGAGGCCTTCCTTTATCATGTAGACAAACCACATTTCCTCACTTCGCACAAAGATTGTTCTAAGGTCTGAAATTGGGCTAGTTCGCACAGCGAAATCAGCGTGGCTACAAGTGCGGTGAAAAGAGAGGAGCAAGCACAAGGGCTGGCTATCAACTAACGCATGCATTTGGCATATGTGTAATTTAAAAAGATCCGCGACAGCTTTGCAGAGCATTACACGCCTCCAAGTGTTAATTCCCACCACTAACGACGAGTTCATGTCGCGTGAATGAAGAACCTTTCAGAACTCTGTTCGGCACTCGGTCAGCTCGGACACTCACCAGACAGGCGTCCCTGCCTCCCCTTTCATAGCCGGCACAGAACATGTTCTCGGTGATGTTGTACAATGGCAGGAAGAGGGTTCTCCGGCGACACTCTTCAGTCGTCAGAACGGGCAGGGGAACTTCCTGGAGGGTGTCGGCTGCGAGAGAATAACCACAGGGCAACAACATGAGTGCTGTTCCTCATCGCTCCCTAACCGCATACCCTTAATTAGTACAATATACTCATGGGTCTTTGCACCCAGTGCCCTTTGTCCCTATGCCCATGCTGGGGTGAAGTTTTCTTAGGATGTGAATACTGAAAAAAAAAATCACTAATTTTGTGCATGTGTGTGACTAAGCGGGCCGTTATGCTCAGGTTGGAGACGCCGACTTCGAGCAAGTAGCATTAGCCGCTTCGATAGTATACCCCTTACCGCACAACTACATGAGCAGTAAGCCGTCTCTGTCGGTATAGATCGATACTTGGTATCAGGCACTGTATACACGAGCATAACATTACACCGTGAAATGTAATGCTATATGTGAGGCCACACTATTTGTGCTGCAAGCAGTTATTCGAGACAGTGGCTGAAGCACGTTTCTCATATCCAGTATTTTTAGAGAAGAGAAACCCTTCACTTAAACCTTCGTTCAGTTCAGGTTGCTGGGCAGGTGGCTCAATATTGCTGCCATTATGCAAGGGCTGTTTACCAGCTTCTTTTTCAGCTGGTCATGACATTTACATGAAGCCTTGCTGCAGGCTGATACAGCATTATCATGTGTCTAGTTTTTTGAAGACACATTTTTCCTCTTGCAGCTGCTTTTCGGGGAAATGAAGAAAGAAAGAACAGAGAAAGCGCAGAAAGTGTTTGCTGCTCTCAAGCTCTTTGGTAAACGGCTATCGTATAACCAAGAGATGCTGAATTGATGCACCTATTAGTATATACTATACAAATTAGATATGTCACGTGATAGCACGATCTGTCTGCCGTGTATACGCTCTTTTACCATAGACAGTTGAACTTCGATGTCCTGGACTTTAAGGGGGCAAATACATGCTCGAATTACGCAGAGTTCGAACTGAAAGGAGCTCGAGCTGGCTTCGCTTTATACGCATAATGTTGCCATGGCCGAAGTGACAGTTCGAGTAAACCAGACGTTTGAGTCAAGCGAGTTCGAATTGACGAAAGGGCACTCTATTATTCTGCACACTGAGGCGAGTGTTCCATTGCAAAAGCATATGGGTCCCTTAAAACATTTTCTTTTCACTATGCATTCAGTGCAACTGCCTGAGTTCAGAAAAGAAAATCTCTGCTTACGGAAGAGGCGTCCCACTTCGAGCAGCTTTCCCCAGCCCACAGCGACACAGAAGGAGGTGTGCCTTGGCCTGACGGTCTCCCCGTCACTTGGCAGGCAAATGGGACGGATGTAGTCACTGGAGCCGCAGAAAGGAAACAGGAAAAAAGGCTGGTACATCAGCAAGAGTTCTACATCATCAAGAGCAAAACCAGTATCAATTTCAGTTTCAAGGCATGAAATCCAGCATCAACAAGAGATGCATTACCAGTGAAATACAAAACTTTTCCTAGGCTTTTCCAGTAAGTGATAGCTGGGAAAGGGGAAGAGCACTGACTCCCGTTAATTCAAACTTCAAGGAGCCAGGGTTTTTTGTTTGAATTATCAGAAGTGTGGCTCTATGATTGAAGACTAAATGTTATTTGCTTCATGGATATCTATGCATGGAAATAATATTTTAGAACATAGCTATAAGCATTAGAACAATATAAAATATGGGTGAACGGCGCTGATTTGTTTATACAGCCAGCAGCCTCCAGTTCGTTGTGTGCCTGAAAAAAAAAAGTTAGTAATGCGCTGGTTTCCTAACAGAGAAAGCGCGTAAATTGGGGTTTCAAGGGTCTGAAAAAAAAAAGTTCGAACTATCCGAATGCCGAATCATAAAATGGCCCCTAAAAACACTACCAAAAGTAGTCACGTGATAGTAAATTTAGTTTAAAAAATGGGCGATGGTCGTTCGCTTCCGAGTGAAAACTGCGCGGCAATGGCGATTTTTCTCGCTCTGCAAATGCTTCACTGCGTGCACATTGTCGGGAATGAAGCAGAGCTGCTTTAAATTGGTGAGGGCTTCTGCGCCCTCTTTCACGGTGACACGACAGTGATGTAGCCTCTCACAAGTGGAGGCGTCCGCATGAGAAGGCATCACCGCACAAACAACAGATCGCTCCTGACGACAGCAAAGATTCGGTGCGCTGGATGAAGGGAATAACTACATCGACGGAAGCGAGGTAACGCACATTGGCGCTAGAACGGTGACACGCGTCAATCGCTGCTGCCAAGTCGCAGTGCTGGGCTTGGCTGAATGATGCGCGGCCGTTATCTGCCATTGCCGCGGGTTGGCAGCAAAACTCAGAAAACGAAACTATGCGGCGATGGAACTTTCTTATAGTCGCCATGCTTGCCGTTGCGATCATGTAAGGGCTTGCGCGGGCAGCAGTGTGCCACCCAAATTAGGCTTGAGAAATATTTTAACGACCGCCTTCCGTGGCGAGGTATTTTGAGCTGACGCAGAGCCGCAAACCCGGCGAGCCCGATCTTGACCGCCGCTCTTTCGCGCGCCGGGAGCATTGAAGCTAGGCAAGAAGTTCGAATAAGGCGGAACCGCAGTACTAGTTAAGCGGTTTTAAAATACACTGAAACATAGCCTAACGTAACCTATCCTAAGAACCCTGACAAGTCTTAGGTGCAGGATTCCTCTCCTAAACTTTCATCTGCATAGATCCGATTGTTCTCCCTCAGCCATGTGTCCATTCTACAATGAACCCGAACGTTGGATCATTTCTTCCTGTCCTGTCGCTGTTTCGCTTCCCTCCGGAAACTTTTCCTGGTAATTCCTTTTAAGGGATCATATCTGTCTATGACTATTCCCAATTTACTCCCGTTCGGGGCTACTCCGCTGGGCTTCAGAAACGGATAGCTCGTTCCGCGTTCTCAAATTCATTTCTGCCTTTGGGAGGATTCCCTGCTAGATGTGCCGATTTCGCTACCCCCCCCCCCTTTCCTTTACTTATCGTTCCAAAATTAATCTGTTTTTTTTTATCAGTAGGGCTTTCTTGCCTCTCCTATTATACTCTTCCTTTTCTTCTTTTTTTTCCATTACATCACGCAGTCTATAATCTATTTTTGACGCTTACATGTGTAGTTAATCCTCCTCGCGGCTATGTACCATTCTCCAAGGGCACAGCAACATGAGCCTCACGTACAGTAAAGATAAGTAGCGCCTGTGCCGTGGCTGCATTATTGTTGTATTTAGTTTGATGACCTGAAGGTCGGAAACGAAAAAAAAATGGAGGGGGCGCTTAAGCTCCGCCTTAAGGGCATGGCACGGTAGCTTAATGGGTTAATGCCCGTGTATGTGGATTTGGCCGTTCTCTACTTTACATATTAATGAATCCGCGAGAGTCCTCATAGCACTCCTGGCGCAGTGGTGTACTAAGCGATGCCCCACTGCCCTGCGACGGCAGGTGCTGCCACCGGTGGGGCTTCTGCGACACAGGTTGCTCTTGCCGAGCAACCTCAAGCGACCAATCATTAATTTACCTGCCACAGTGGGCAGTTTGCCCACAATCTAGTGGGCAGGTTGTGATGACGCCACAAGGTCATGTGACCTAGGTGCCCCCCTGCCTCTTAGGTAGCTTCTATGTGGATTTTTCGAGGATTTTTCGTAGATTTCTTGCTCACGGTCAGCGACGGCGACGCCAGATTTTCTGCGACAGAAGCTCTTTAAGGCTACCGCGTTAGAAGAGAAAAGAAACAGATTGGCAACCACTGCCGGAAGAGACACAACACTTGCCTGCTCCGGAAAAGAGATGTCAAAAAAGAATTTATAAAGAGAGAGATAAGACCATGTCCGCAGTCTTGTTCGCGTA
Source organism: Amblyomma americanum (assembly GCF_052857255.1). Taxonomy (NCBI): domain Eukaryota; kingdom Metazoa; phylum Arthropoda; class Arachnida; order Ixodida; family Ixodidae; genus Amblyomma; species Amblyomma americanum. The sequence continues at coordinate 38,472,398 of NC_135503.1, read as the reverse complement.
CCTGAAATCGACGGGCTTGTCTAGCTTGAGCATGGCGATGTCGTTGGCGAAGCCCTTGTCCACGTACTCGGGGTGGATGACCACGTGCGAGATGTGCGCCACCACCTCGAACGGGGAGGGCATCTCTGTGCCGCGACGCAGCATCCCCATGCGCGCCACCCAGTGGGACGTCAGGGTGCTGCCACGCGAAGCGACGGTGAGGTTACATTGTTAGCACGTTTCAGGATTTTTGGATTGGAAAACATTTAATTCGTCAGAAAAGGCAGAATGCAGACGATCCGTGCTAGGTGGCTATCAGTCCACGGCTGACAGCGACCTGGGTAGCCCATTCAATGACCCGGGTTTGAACTCCCAAGTCTGAGCTGACCAACACGGCCTCCCACTGCTCGAGAGTAGGAACCTGTATTGAGATTTCAGGAGAGACCGCTTCCAATTGCTGAGTCGTGCCAGCAAAAAGTGTTCCGTCTTCCCGCCGTTGACACTACACATTTCACTGGCTAAGCCGCACTGTCTATAGGCTGCATCGGCATGGCTACCGTAGCAACGAATGTCACTTTCGGATCTTGCCTTCTGTCTCAATCACAGCTGGCATAGCATGTCTCCAATCTGAGCCCAGTAACGGCATCGGCTTTACTGCTCGTTGCTGACCTTACCCATCTCTTGATGCTAGTCAACCGCAGGTGGGGGCTGAATGGGCTAGGCGGTCGGTACTGAGGACGGAGGTAAAGGGCTGCAATGGATTCGCTTTAGTGCGACAGCATATTAGATGCCCCATGCGGCCAAAATGCGTCGTCAGTCAAAATTCTCCCATTGGCTGGAGGGAAATGACGTCACTTCCGATAAAGGCGTCAACAACTGCTAATGCTATCGCACTGCCAGCACATAATGAAATTAGGCATCCATTTGAATTTTTTCAAGTCCGCATGCACTGGAGCTTTAGACGGAGACAGTTAGAGAGAATTGGTAGGAAGTTTTTGTCTGCAGTGGACACGGTACACGTGTTGGCGGTGATGTGGATGCACCCACTTGTAGAAGCAGTGTCCCGCGGTGACGAGCCACCTGTCGCTGACCAGGGCGGCGCCGCACTGGAACTCGCCCTCCTTGTACAGCGCCACCTGCCAGGGCCAGGAGCCCGGGGCCGAGCTGTGGCCGCCCACGATCCGCTCGCGCAGGGACGTGCCCAGAGGCCGGATGCCACACTCTGCACACATTCGCGCATGCGCAATTCACATATCCCAGTCGCTTAGTTTGAGTGCTTTATTTAATCGTGTCACCATAGAAACGCGACGATTCCACGCGCTGTTCCGAGCATGCAATCTTGTTCAGCACAACGGAAGGAATTCGCTTCAAGACTCGTTTAAAATTCGAGTTACTGAGGTTCCTTGTGCTTACAGGAGAGGTTGTGTCGTTTTCTTTACGATGCCTCCACTTTCCTCTGGCTTATTTCGTTCGCTTAATTTTGATTCGCTTACGTATCCACGTATCCGTATCCGCAGTATCCATGTTCAGAATGCTGTTTCAGCTGTGAATATTTCTGAGAATAAAAACGTCACTGTTTGCTGAAGACAATAGCAGAACCTGAGTGGATCATTCAATTTCCGTCAGCTGCTAACTGCCGCGTGACTACTGCGGCCATAATGAGAACATGCAGCTCAGTCAAACCGCGGTCACTTGTGCTTGCGAAAGAGGCAAGTCCGAGGACGTCAGAGTCCTGGTGACCGGCACTGTGAGCTTGTGGCTGCAAGCTGCTTAATGGCGTCCAAATCACTGGTCTCGCCGCCGCGGTGGCTGAGTGGTTATGGCGCTCGGCTGCCGGCCCGAAAGACGCAGGTTCGATCCCGGCCGCGGTGGTCGAATTTCGATGGAGGCGAAATTCTAGAGGCCCGTGTACAGTGTGATGTCAGTGCACGTTAAAGAACCCCAGGTGGTCGAAATTTCCGAAGCTCTTCACCACGGCGTCCCTCATAGCCTGAGTCGCTTTGGGACGTTAAACCCTCATAAACCAAACCTAAACCAAATCACTGGTTCCTGGAGCCATGAAAGATTTCAGATAAAGTAGGAAGCTTTTTTGGGATGCCTCTTTCCATGATTAAATAATAAGCATCAGGCGCGCTTAAAAACTCCCAAGTTACGCCATCACTTTGAAATAACGACTCGCTTTAGATATGCCTCCATCGAAGACGGAAACAACCCCCACCTCATACGTGACTTCATATATAGGGCAACACGGCATCCCTGCCAGCTTCCTTACCGAGCGTTGAGCACTTGATGTGGAGCACTTCTTTCCGTGGACAGTCGGTCTCCTTGTACATGAGTGCGATGCTGGAACAGAACGATGGACAAGGATGGTCAATTCGCCCTTCCCTGCCTCTACCTCACAACCAACTTTGGAACACAAAAACAAAAAGGCATCTTCAGTGTGAAAACGAGCAATGTGATGCGTCGTACATATTGATTAGTTACGCAATCTATGGAGAGTTTCCAAATAGCCCTAACTCCCATTACCATATGTGTTAAATGCTCTTCGTTTATGAGGAACAATAAACACTAAAGTGTGAGAAACAGAAACTGTTCAAATGCAAAGACCGTAACGAAGGCAGTGTGAGAACACTATATTGGAAGCGATGGCTGTCTGCTTCAGCTCTGCGTAATGAAACTGTGCACCGAACAGTGTTTCTGTGATGTGCTTCTAAAATCTTTATCACGAGAACAGAACGTGTCCTGTACGTTAACCACAGAGAAGTTGCTTCGCACGCCTGATAATAATGACGATTTCACTCTATACTGGCTCAAGGGCAACATGGCCAAAGAGCGCTATCACTAACGCGCGTAATCGCCAGATACATAACTATTTCGACATGCACTCCAGGCAATGAAAATCATTTCCAAGCGAAACCTTTAACGAGCTTGGTATTGCACTATCTATACGTACTTTGATTTCTCGTCGTCTTCCTGTCTCATCTCGAAGTATTGACTGCCGACGTCTTGCTTCTTGTCTTTCGACCTCCGAATAGCGAGAACTTTCCTGTAAACGCAAGAATAAGAGACACTAGAGCATTACAATCGCATCATACTTTCACACCCCCAGTGGACAATTAAGAAAGAGTTAGAGTATAGACGCATAGCAGGAGCGATGACGGCAGTGGTATACCAACTGTAAAGGCATGCTAACTCACTCAGCTGCCTTTCATACGAATTTCACGCCCACATATGAGTTCGTCGGACCCCCAGAAGGTGTACACCGACCTGTACGAGAGAGTGTTGCAGGCGGCGTGTCCAATCTCTCCCAAGGACCAGGTGCCGTTGCTCAGGTAGCGCGGGAACTGGTCGACGCACAGTTTGCCCCAGACGCCGTTTCGCTTCAACTGCAGGTACCCCTGGCCCGAGGACATGGACGGGGCCTCCTCCTCCTCGTCCACCAGCCCCACTGCGCGCACGAGGGGGCCGGCCCAGGGGCGATGAACATACCGTAATACTCGGCCGCAGAGCGGGCTTCGCTCACAGCAACGGCCTATTCCATCTGGCGATCCGAATCATTGAAAGAGCAGGATATCTAGGGAGTCTAGGGACCATATCATCGCGGTTCAATCAGAACTCAGGATCTGAATCCGAATCGCAATTTGCAACACGTTCTTCGCTATTGCGGAGAAAGAAAACTTGCTGCGGATCGCCGATTGGAATATGCCATTAGTATAAAAGCAACCCCCTCCCCCCTCCTTGCCCTCCCTCCTGTCTTTGAGACGAATCCTCGGCATTAATAGTGGGGAACGAGGGAACATAACAATGAAATCAATTCACGACGTAGCGGTATTGCAAAGAAAAGCAATGCAGCATACAAGCACACAGGCGTGAATTGACAAAAACTCACTGCAAGACGGCGCATATTCTTGAGCAGGATGTGTTGCTGGGCTTGTTGGTTTGACAGTCTGAACATTGTAGCGCTGGCAGACGGCAGACGAAGGGAAGACGAGCGCACTGTGTGTCTCATCTTCCCTTCGTCTGTCGTCTGCCACCGCTACAATGTTCCGGCGCATATTCTGCCACGTTTACGACTATGGTATCATCGCTTCACTGCCGCTGAATATCGCGCACAATCCTTAGCGCTCGAACGCTCGTACTTCTGGCCGCACTCACCGCACTGAACTTCGTCCAGGCCGTAGGGGCAGTCGTGGTGGCCGTCGCACACCTTGTGCTGCGCTACGCACTGCTTGGCTCCGGGGCACACGAACATCTCGGCGCTGCACCAGGCTGGAAAAATAACATAGTTAGCGAAGACGGCGGACCGGGGACAATGCCCAAGATGGCGCCCGAGCCGGGTCGGCTTCAGTTTGTGACACGCTATGAAAACAGAATGAAGAAATGTGGTAACGACACACACAGTGACTGGCATGGGCACTACATGTAAGGCTGGTTGATAAGGTACTTACGGCAGAGGATTTCGTCCGTGAAGTCCCAGCAGTCGAGGATGCCGTCACAAATTTTGTGTTGTAGACGTTCGTGTTTTAGGTAGTCCTTGCAAGCTGAGAAGATAGCAACAAAACATAAGACACATTTAGTCTAGTTCAGCATGTTTGCCTTCAAATGCTAATGCGCTCTTATCACGTGTAAAACAATGCTCTGCGACTTCGCTTCCTCTCGGTCTTGGATGGGTATTTTTTTTTTTTTTGAGGAAAGTAAATGGCGCAGTATCTGTCTCACATCTCGACGGACACCCGAACCGCGCCGTAAGGGAACGGATAAAGGATGGAGTGAAAGAAGGAAGAGAGGTGGCCGTAGTGGAGGGCTCCGGTATAATTTCGACCACCTGGGGATCGTTAACGTGCACTGACATCGCACAGCACACGGGCGCCTTTAGCGTTTCGCCTCCATCGAAACGCAGCCGCCGCGGTCGGGTTCGAACCCGGGAACTCCGGATCAGTAGCCGAGCGTCCTAACCACTGAGCCACAGCGGCGAGTCGGTCTTGAAGTTTAAACAATGGAGCACGTGCCGCAACAAAACAAAGATCCAAGTCGTGCTATGGTATGTGGGGTTTGACGTCCCAGAGCTGCTCTTGGCCTGCAGGAGACGCCGTAGTGGAGGGCTTCGGATTAATTTATACCATCTGCGGTGCGTTAAAATGCACTGACATCGCACAGTAAACAGGCATTTTTTTGTTTTTGCATTTAGCCTGCATCTATATGCGGCGAGTGACTACCCGGGAGTGTGGCCATGTGACAAGCTGTGCAAGTCGCCTGCTAGTGCTTCTGTAACCTTATTTTTCCAACGGTGCCTGACAGGACAAAGTTGCTCTCACCGGACTTGTGCATCAGAACATGCAGGTGTCCAAAAAAGTCTGCCGACTTGCTTTCGCTATAGCACATTGAAGGAGGTAAACCTTCAACTTCCACGTTTAAAAAGCGCTTGGAACTTTGAAACTTGCTGAAATAAAGACGGAGGAAAGTAGGAAAGCGCTCACAGCAATTTCGTTCGTCTGAGCCGTCCCGGCAGTCAATGCGGCGATCACACAGAGCCGAGTGGGGGACGCATTCACCGCTCTTGCACTTGATCTCCTTCAGGTAGTCGCAGTCTGCGATAAAGCACGGACGCAGAATTACATATACAGGTACAATATCCATCTCGTGCCGTACAGTGCTGCCGTAGAAACCCTGCTGCAAACGCGACTGATCAGGCCAGCAGTAGCACCGAAAGTCGGGCTAGCTGGTACGGATCTATTACAGTTCTACAGCGCCAAAAAAAAAAACGCATACGCACACAGCACTCGTGTCATCCATGGTGCTTTTGAACCGTAATATCTTTCGACTTGTGCTGCATCGTGAAGTTTTCTTAATGCTACAGAGAGCAGAGGCCGTTAGAGTTAGCTGCGACATTTTCGTTGGATTTCTGACGCTATTATCCGTTGTCAGCGACATCACCAAAGCCGTCTTGCTTTGAGTTTAGCTGGCTCCGTGTGTGTACGATAAAAAAGAACAGTTGATCGAGAGAAGGCGAGGAAATTTAGACCAATGAAACGGCGGCCGTCTAGCGAGAGCTGCAGGACGTGGGGACAGGCATAATAATGGGACGACTATAGCAAAAGTGAATGCAGATTAGCTGGTAACGAAAGTATAGTATAAACCAGGTGCAACAACGCCGCTGAACCACGTGAGTCGTCGAGGCCAGCCGCGCCAGCCAGTGGTGAAGAGCGTGGCTGGAGTATAGTGGGACGGTCTAGATTTGAGCATCATAAAAGTACCCCGTTTCTTGCATAGTAATTTCTATAGGTTTCGGCCCACTTTCTTCACGGCTGATTTCCTGCCGACACCTCCAACTTACGTCTAATAAGGGAGACATCTCCGCGCTCACGTAGCGGATAGATTCGTTCACCTCGCTTCGCAGTCGAGGACACCACGAGCGGCGTGGTGGACGTGCGGTCCGCCGCGGTGCTGCCGGTCAGGCCGTTGGCGTCGCCGTGCTTGGTGATGTCGTTGTCGTGCAAGGATTCCTTGGTGAGAGGCGTGTTGGTGACCACGCTGTAAGACACGCGGGTCACCACCTTCAGCGACGGGCTCTCCGTGGTCGCGGACGGCCGGAAGCCAGGCTTGTCGCCGTTCTTGCTGCTGCCTTTGTCGAAGAATTCGGCACCTGCGGCGTCCACAGCACGAATTAATCAGACGCGTGACACGAGCGATTTTATTTGTAAAGAGTATTATTCACAGATACTACATTGTGTAGGGACAAAAATTGTCGTTGCTCTTATTGGATACTATAGCTGTCAACCCTTTCGGACTTTTACGAGTCTTTTACAAGTTTTTTACTAAGACACGGAAAAGAGAGTGAGGACAGGAAACACACTAATTGTTTTTTTTCTTTCGCTAGATAAGATGACTGAAATCAATAACCAACCAGCTCAATGAAGAGCCTTGGGGGTAAAGGTCCGAGCAGGTGATGATAAGCGGATTAGCCGTGGGCACGGTCTTTCGATGCTGTTAGCCACCATAGTGACAGGAGTGTTTGCGAGCAAGTTTATCGACGAATCACCAAGCTGTGAATTGCATGCTCACCGGCATGACCGTCGGCTAGGCAGGGACCGGAAGTTGGATGCTACGTGACGCCTAATCCCCGGGCATAAGTCCTTCGTCTGTATCCCTCTTTACCGACTGTCTATAACATCTATGGAGCCAAAACGCTCTAAACATAAATAAGCCCATGTGGGAGTAGAAAAGGAAGTAAGCTGTCCTCTAGCGAATTCACTTTTGTAAAATGGAGTGCGCTAGAGGACAGTTTATTCCCTTTTTACACCTTTTTGTTCGGAGTGTAGTGTAACGAGCCACAGCGCAGGCGACTCTTCGTGTCACGTTGAGTGCCCGGCAAACCTTTAAAAAGTACTTTCAGATCACCCATCCAAAGGTAGTTTACCCTTCTGCATAACTGAAATCATCGATATCCTTTGCACTGTCTATGCAATATCACGCAAAAAGTACAAAAAATCGTACCTTTCTCGTCGGTGGGCGTGTACTTAGAGTCGTACGTGCCCGCTTTTGAAGGCAAGTCGCCGGAGATAAACTTGGCGATGCCACCGGAGTTCTGCGCACCAGAGTAAATGACCGAATGGACTTCCGAGTGGTGTCCACTGCTAGTGCTCACTGTCTGGTGAATGGAGATTGAGGTGATATTGAGCTCCGGCAGTTTGAGGTCGTGTCCTTCGCGCGTCGCGCCCATTTGAGAGAACGGAGGTTCTTTGCTTCCACTCTGAACCTGAACTGGTTCGCTGGGACGAGGAAGACCTTGGAACTGTGGAGGCTGTGACGTGGGTTTTTGTACCGGATTCAGTGCGATCTCGGAAACAGGTATCGGAACTTGCACGGGAACTTGTCCCGAGGCTGGTCGTGCTGTTGGTTTTGGAGTTGGTCTTGGTGAAGGCTTTACTGACGGTACTGAATCGGCCGGGTTCCAGCCCTTGTTGTCGGCTTGGGGGCCGTCCACTTCGGCCGTGAGATCGATGAACTGCGGTTCTGGCTTCGCGGTGGTATGCTGCACCCGAGACGCGTTGCGTTTACTGCCTTGGCCATTGGCACTGCTGATGCTGGCGACAGGCGGTCGGACAAACAGCCCCACGCCGATCTGAAACTCAGTTGTCGATGTGGCCGGCTTTGGCGTCGACAGTTCTTTCCGGTGGTTGTTCTTCTGGACAGACGGCTGCGCCTGAACGGATGAGCCTGCTCCCGCAGATGGCTTGACGTTGGAGGACGAGGCTCCGTCCCGTACTTTAGTTACTGGAGGCATGACGGCTACGTGTGGTGCCGTCTGGTCAGGTCTTGGCGGATAGTTAAGGGCAATGTTAGGGCCGGCGTGAGTGCTGGGGTCGTCCAAGTGTATCTGCCAGGCTTGTCCAATACCGTGCGTCGGCCTTTCGGAGCTCGGTTCGATTGGTTTGTTGCCAGGCAGCGTCTCACCCACTGAGATCTCGGACGAGGAGAGCGGCTTGTACGGTGGCCAACTGGCCGATTCCTCACTGCTAGTCCCCTGTTTTGAGGGCGGAAGAGCAGTCTTGTTGACGCGTGTGTGCTCCGTTGGCTGCCGTACTGGTGATAAGGTAGTCGCACTGGCAGCGTTCGTGTCTTCAACAGAAACTGAAGTCGTCAATGGGTGTGGTTCCTGCTTGTGCGGAATTACAAGAAGCGGCTTCAGCGTGGCTGGTTTCGAGACGTCCTTCGTAGACAACGGTGGACGGCTTCTATCCGTCTTGACTACGACTCCGGCTCCGATAGTAAGTTCCGTGAGCTCGGAGCCGTGCTTATTTGTAAACCTATCCTGACTAGTAGGATCGGGACGAGGGGGTCCCGTTGGCAACGGTGCATTTGTTACGTGCGGGCGCTCTTCTTCCGTGGCTTCCGCGGGAGCTGTGACTACTTGTGGTTCAGTAGTTGCGACTGCACTTGGATGCTCTTTGACTGAAATGACGTGACCTCCCTGATGCTGATGTCTCGTGTTGAACTCTTGACTGTCTTGCGGGCCATCGTAGTGCGATTCATCGTCTTCGGACAGCTCGGGCGCACTCTCCCACGTGACTTCGCTGACGTCACCTTCGACCTGTTCGCCGTCTTCGCGCTGTTCAGGGAAAAACGGCTGCCAAGAGTTGGCGCCCCCGCCATTGGCACCTGGCGAGCTCTCGTTGTCATGGTGTGTAAAGTAATCGTCAGAATCTGGCCTGTGCTGGTTGACCCAATGGTCGGAGTCCCGGTGGGCATGTTCTTCATCCTTGTCGTAGTCGTCAACCATGCTGCTACTCGTAGTCATCTCTCCATCGGCGATGCCGTCAGGAGGCAGCAAGCTGTTGTCGGACATTTCTGGGAAAGTAGAAAACAAGGTTACATGTTTATTGTGGGAAAACTGGGCCGAAGCTGAACTTTAAAGTGGCCTGTTTATTAGGATTCAGAAAGCAGCCAGTTACAATATGTACAGCCCACTAATATCATTATGCAGCCAGAATACACATTAAGGCATAAATAAATTCTTATCACCACAGATGTAGCATATATGTTCCACTAGAGCGCTATAGCATTTTAACGCACTGCAAAGACCAACCGCAAGGACAAAAATAAAACTTTATTAGCAGATATGTGCTCACAAGGATTTACCGCAGTGCTCCTGACACGTTAATAGCGCACAAGGTTGCATTGTTTGCTAATGATATTAGATTTGACTATAATAGTAAAACAAAAATGTTTAGAAAAGTTCTCACTGCATGGTGCTGACTCAAGGCTTACTTAAAATTCTCATTCCTGGGGGCTTTCTTTTTTGCGAGATCTGGCGATGCGAGTACATAACAATCTTCGCCAACAAGTTCGAGAAAAGATAACTTGTCAGTGCAGGTTAGGTTCTGCCGTCATTCAAAGATAAATGCGGATCGGAAAAAATAATTGCGGGTCTGACGCGAAAGGCACAAACGAAATTAGTTTTTGCTTGTTTTCGTATCGGCCTTCCACTATGGACCGTCGCGGTGAATTTGCGATTCCTTACTAAACACAAGGCGGCGGATTCGATCCCAGCCAAGGTGACATGGAAAGGCACAGTGTACTGGTTTTGGTGCATGACAAATAATTCCGGGTGGTCGGAACTAGTTACAATAGCTCTAACGATGTCCTGCCCCATGACACATGGTGTATCTTAAACCTGGCACGGAAAGATTCATCAAATGAGCACCGGCTACACGCGCCAGTAAGCAGGCTACGTGTTCATTCCGGGTCCGCCTGTGTGCCGCACCAAGTGCATTTTTAAGGAAGCTGGTTGTCTTTGGCAGTGTCTCACCCGTCAGTTGGATGGCGTTCCGGTCGATCTTGAGCGGGCCGAAGGCGCCCAGGGGTCCCTTCTCAGCCTCCCGCTTCAGCGTCTCCCTGAACTCGCACTCCAGGTCGGCCACGGCGGGCGTGTGTCGCCTGTCCACCTCCAGCTCGAAGAGAACGACCAGGCTCCCTTGCCTGCACAATGTCCCGGGGCGATGTAACTTAATTGGGAATGGCCTATCATATGCACTTTGCTCTTGGCGCCTGCACGGGCGTGCCAGGAGGAACCATGACTGCAAGTGCTTGCTATTGTAAATGGCGCGGCTGCCTGTTGTGGGAAACACTGATCATTGAGAGGGAGAGAAAAATAATTAATGTAAGGGAGGGTAGGGAAGCTGGTCGAAGTAACACGTCCCTTTGGTGCACTACTCCACACTAAGGGGAGAGGACACAGACAGGGAGGGAGTGAAGAAGACAGGTCATAATAGTAGAATACAGTGAGCTTGCGAAGTCCAAATGCTCAGTATCCGGCTTCAACGAAGGGCGTCCCTTCAGAAATGAATGTCCAGGCCTGTGTCACACAAAAATGGCTGCACAGGTGACTCTCGCCGAGTGCCGAGCTTGCTCAACTTCCGAGTCTCCTCATTGTGTCTCCTCACTGAGTCTCCTCATTGAGCATTGATAATTTGTACTCCGCAAACAGGTCTTGATGATCGAAGGCATCATTTTTGTCTCCACATGAAAAAAAAAAAACGCGATTCTCGCTCGTGTGTTCGAGACAACAATGGCTGGTCTCGGGAAGCATTACCTTCTAAATGCGATTTTCGTCGAATTGGTGACTAGTAAATCGAACCTTTTCTCTATTCATTAGTTCTAAGTGTGGTTCATGAACAGAGTATGTGCAATGTGCAGTGAGTCTAAAGAAATGCCTAGATGATAATGCCCGTTATAACTCAGTTCACAGGCACTCAAGAGAGCAGGTCCTCATTCGCCGACCGAGGACAATATGTAGCGCACCACAGCAAAAAGAAAAAAAGAAAAATGACATCTCGTTTCCACAAACCTTCATAATCTTTTCGTTATCGCAAATTGTTATGACCCCACCTGCTTGAAACAAACTGTTGCTATTCTTATGGTCGGATACAACTCAAGAACGCAGCGGCTGTTCCCCGTCAAAGGATCCCCTTCCATCCAATGGCGTCGGCCGATTCTCATGACCCTGCTAGCGTGACAATGCAGGGAGCGGCGCTACAATGCAGATAGGTGTCTATCCCCTAACGTAGAAGGAAGGGATTAATTATCCGCTTTCATAACCACTCCCTGCTTTGTCGCACTACCAGGGTCATGAGAATCAGCCGACGCCATTGGCTGGAAGGGGAGTCCTTTGACGGGGTAAAGCCGCTTCGTTCTTAAGTTGTATCCGACTGATGCTTCATACCGTGCCACGAGGTCAGGAAGTTGCGCTCTTCTTATACACATGTCAGCCGGAAAGTTTCACATCCATATAGGAAAACGCTCAAAATAAAAGCAAATGGCTCACCGGAAAGCGTATATTGTGATTTTGCTCAGAGAGCTGTTGAGCTGCGGTGACTTCCGGTACGCCGCTTCGATCTGCAAACAACAAAAAAAAGAAAAAGAAACGAACTCCATTGGGATATCTATTTCCTTTGGACAGCGGCAGCCATTAGGCGAAGGCCGCCCTCAGATCAATTGGGTCGTCATTAATGAAGGCACTTCGTCGAGGGCGTAGCGACTCAAGGCACCTTGATCTACTCAGATATATATAAGACTCTCCATTCCAAAGCGTTGGAACGCGGAGAAACATGAGGCGGACTCGCGCTTTTGCGATTGCTATCGGCCAACATTGAAGCCTTGCCTAGGTTGATCTGTAACTGTTCTCTAACTCGTATCGAATGTCCTTCGATTTTTAACATTGGTTCGCGGCAAGCATAGCCGCTTATATGTTGATATGCGAAGCTAACTATACGTCTGTTTCGAGCTCCGATCGCGGTGATAGTTTAATAGAATAATGAACGCTCGATCTGAGCTGGTCTGCGTGAAGCACTTCTACAACTAGAGCGAAGGGAGTGCGGATGTGCTTTCTTCAAGCTACAAATAAAAAAGAGGAAATGCTCGCTTCTGCGCCAACAAAATTTGATCAGCTGTCATAGATTTGCAGAATGTTACGGAACTATGCGTATTATTAGCAAATGCAGGTTTAATTGCGATAAAATCTGAAAGAAACAAAACGTACTTGCAATGAATCAATCGAAAAAGTTGCACAGGAAAGTTATTTGTTTTTAGCGCCGACAAAAAGAGGAACACGTATCATGAATATGTGTACGATGCATTGCGAATTCATTTATTCAAATTAAACCTTTAACTCAAGATACTGCGTGGAATAGCTGCCCATTTTATTGCACGGTTGCACAGTAAATACATCTATCTTCCTTTAGTAGGCATTTATGTTTTGTAAGTGGTTTTAAAGTAGAGGCACCAGATCTTCGGACGAATGTATTTTCTGAATAATTTATAACTGACATTTTTCTTGTTTTGTTTCGGCATCAGCAGCTGAACGATGAATGTGACGTACATACCGGACGACTTGGGGTCACGTGAGTCATGCAAAAACTGGGATATAAGCACTTTTCATTCATTTTTTTTTATTCCAACTGTTGGGCAGGCTTGCCTAGGAGTTGGCGTGAATTAGAATGAAGAAAACAACTACCGCACTGCTGTTTTTGTATGCCTCACGTGACATCAAAGAGTCTGTTACGGCACAGCCGTCATTCGGCTGTTGAAACCGATACTGGAACAGCGTGTGAGTGAAAATTTTATTATAAATTATTTGCTGTTTGTTGGCACAGTCCACGTGGCTGTCTGTGTTTTATAATGTGCTGCGCATCGTTCAGAAGAAAGAACACAATACAAAATTCGGTGAGCAGAGGCATCTTCCGAATGATGTTCTTCCGAATGTAGTTTCACCTTCAGCACGCTCAAATGCGCAAAGAAAGTAGTACATAAGCGCGATATCCGCAAGAACGCATCATGCATCTATATGACGACACGACTCGGCGGCGCCTCAGTATCAAGGGCTCGCATGAGGGCCAATGCCCGCAGGTGGGCATTGAGAGCGCTGCTGGTTTGTCCGTCAGCTGAGGTCGTGACTGCCTGGGAGTCTCTGCGCGCGTTCCACGTAATTATCCCGAGCGGAATTAAGGCTTTGTAAATAGGCTACGAAGTCGACGACGGCCGTTTAATCGGGGGGGGGGGGGGGGGGGAACTACCAGCATGGCTCACGGAACATTTGGCAGGTACGCCTCTTCGACAGTGCCGCTAGTTGCTTGCGTACAGCTGTCAAATAAATGAATACGATCGTAGTAAATAAGTGTAAATTTGTTAATGAACAAAATACACATCAATAACTAGATAAACAGACTTGATAAAAGTTTGGACCATTAGCCTCTGTAACTACTGAGTGGGCCAGTACAAACAATGGCTTGCAGGTTAACCACTCCTGGCATTAACAACAATATAATTCAAACGCTTCTCTTGACAGGTAACAGAGTTTACAAGTGAGCTAAAACTTACTGGCCTAATCCATTTCGAATCATAAATCGTTTTAAGTTCTCCGTTTCTACATTTTTTAGTTCTCGTTCTGAACGGTATGAGGAGCTAAACGCTGCTAATAACCAGCTTGAAGATGTCCAAACGACCGTTTGCAGAACATACCAATGCGACGACATATATTATAACAGGTCGATTATACGATCAATAGCTGCCACGACAAATCAAAGAAAACATCTTAATGGCAGCAAAAGTTATCAATTACAGACTAATGCGCTTAAAGAAAAAAGTATACAGCTACGTTATACTAACAATGATACAAAAAAGCGATTTGCATAGAATACCAATTCATAAACATAGCATAGACATAATAGTTGGAGCATAAAACAATGCAGGGTTTACAGGATCGCAATATCTTTTATTGCCTCACAAAATGTGTGTGCTGTAAGAAATGCAATAAGAAACTCCGATAACCACTACTTGTAAATATTTCCTCAACAAGATTAAGTTCGGCTCTAGTATCTGAGCTAGAATTCTTAAGGATTAAGTTTCTATAAAATCTATAACTTCTTTTGGGGATGCTCTGGAGGGCTCCAAACGTCTGTTCTCATTCTCCTCCTATAGTTTAAGTCTAATGACAATTGTGCAGTTAACTTGCACAATGCTATCACTAACGTAAAATGCTCGCCATAACATGTTAAAGGCACTAAGAAACGTTACACTTTCTGCGGTGACGCTGCTTCGTCGACCGCATTCAACCACTGCCGCAGTGGTGCTGCATTCGTTTGACTGCGCTACTGCTGCACTGCTCTGGGCTTGTTTCTTCTATGCATTAGAGAAAGGGTGTGGCCGCGACGCTGTAATTAGCCCGACGAGGAGCAGCCGGGTGCGATTCGGAATGCGCATGCTTAGACAAGGACTTGAATTGCAGCGTCAACGAACTGTCTACGTGTGCCAAGGACGAATACCGTGGAGAAAGTTGCGAAATCCTGCACAGCACGCTGCTTGAAGGACAAGCAGAAGCAGTACAGCTGTTGTGGTTCATGTATACCAGGTATACGACGTGCTGACTGCTCGCACTGCCACCAGCGTCGGCTCCCTAGAGCGGTATACAAATTTCTGGCACTTATTACCCGCCTTGCTCTCGAACGGAACGGCATTGCCTGCTTAATCGACCGTTCTCAACAGCTGGGTCTTGTCTGATAACGTCACTGCGCACTCTTGGGCTAGTTATTGTGGCCAGGGCAAGTTATCATTCCTCTTACACAAGACAGGGATTCATTGTTCGATTCTACGATTTGCGGAATATCACGATATACGATCACGTGCGCTTCGATATTCGCTTCATTGCATTAGCCGCTTAACAAAGCGAGACCGAAACTCCCATGCACACGCTTCCCGCTCTCTGTCATCCCCTCAGCTTTTATCCCACTATTGCGGCACATACCCTGCATGCTCCCTATGCGGTGACCCCCACGCCACACTCTCCCATATCCTTTTCGGCTGCCCTGCTGACCCTCCCCCGCGGGGACAGCACGCCATCTCGAGCTGGGAGGACTGGGATGTCCTGCTCATGTCTGCAGACCCGACATCGCAGCTTGCTGCGGTGACTCGGGCTGCCGACGTCATGTCCCGGCATGACCTACTTGATGCAGTGCGGGACCGCGCAGTGGCCCAGGGACCCAGCTGGGTCTAAAACTCACTTGCTCAATAAAGTTTTTCTGTCTGTCTGTCTGTCCTACAATTTTGTTAAGCGAGGTAACGCCTCTTAGTAGCCAGCCGCTACTCCGCAGGCTTAATACAGGAGGTACTAAACTGGTAGCAATGAACTTTTTAGGTCGCGTTATTCCAACCAGTGCCATGACGGCCGCTTTTACAATGAAACGAACTAACCGACGACATTCGTGAGATCAGGGTGCTTAGAAGTATAAAAATATGTTCCTTACACAGACTCCAACGCTCGTTGATGCAGTGCATGAGTTGTTAATTTAGCAACTGTTTTTGCGTTAACATTTTTGGTAGTACCATGATGGAGTCGCCGTGGGTGAGCACAGCCTCCCCTCTGCGCCTTACCTTCCTTCCACCTGTTCTTCGCACATGCCTATTTTGGGAACGTTGAGTGGGCGACTAGAGGAACACCGCATGAACAGCAAGATCTATCTGACATCCCGAAAGGAGTAATTAAAAGATGCTGTCCAATTCAAGTACCGCTGGAACGTTTACTTCTTTTCACGCAAGTTAGCAATCAGCCGAACTGACAACGCGATCACGGCTCAGCTACTGTTAACTCGACAGCATCCCAGACGATTCAAGGGCGCAGCACCAAGCGCTGTGTAACGTGGCTCTCTCTGGCGGACATAAGCCGCGGTTGTCGATGAAACAACTGCGGAGGCCATGTGAGACAGCGCTCGCGCGCTTAGACCGGACACAGTCCCAACTTGCATACATTCTAAACAGAAAGGAGCATAAAGGGAGTAAGCTGCCCTCTAGAGTACTCCGTTTTATAAAACGGAATGCGCTAGAGGACAGCATACTCCCTTTTTACTCCCTTAGGGCCGTATTGTCTAGAGTTATAAGGCTGCAACATAACCAGACTGCGTGCACTCCGGGTGCGTGCGTACTGCTAGGAATGCCACCCTTTGTGAATGCACACTCTGACTTCAGTGTGTCGACCGTCTCCTGGCGCTCACCATGTTTGCGTACTTGGCCGACTTGAGGCGGAATTCCTTGGAGGTAAAGTTGAGCAAGCTCGGGTCCCACACGTCGCCCTCGATCACCTTGACGGCGCCTAGGAGGCGCATGGCTGCGGGGCAGTGGGGGAGTGTAAAAGGGGGTGTCGAAGAAATGAAACACTCACACATACATGCATTCAGTATGCGCACGTAGGTATAGGCGGGGCCCTGAACAGCCGAGGCACGGTGCTTTTAAAGGCAAGAAAAAGATGCGAAGTACCGTGCCAGTGCCAGGTTAATTGCTGTCCTGCAAGTGGTCTCGCCTCTTGGCTAGGTGGACGCTCGGTACTTGGAGCGCAGGAGCTCTTTTACATGGTAATATGCCCGTGAGCGTGGGACGGAGCAGGGGCTTTGAAAAGCTTGGCGAGAGTGATCGACTCGACATGGCCTCCAGCCTTTAAGCACTTTCTTTTTTTCCCCTCTCTTTCATTTCAATACCCAATATGGCTGCTCGTTGCCACTGACTATAACTTGATGTTGCCTACTGCCTTTGGGAGTGGACAGTAGACACGAGAGGTCGCCTCCTAACTTTTTTTTTTTCAATGAAATATAAATGTATGCCAAAAACTTGGTCAGACTTACATGGGTGCATATGTTGACTGGTCATCACTGCAGGACAGGGAGGGAAAGGGAGAGGAATAGAGAGAAGGTTAGCGTAATAAATGTATTTCGGCGTTAACACGACTATTTGCAAAAAAGGAAAGAAAATATCTCAAAACTTAAAAAAAAGTTATAAAGCTAACGTTATTTATTTCCTGAAAGAATGTTGCCTATTGCGCAGTACGTTTCATTTAGACGATCGAAAAAAGGAAACAGCTTCAGCACCCGTAGCTCGCGTTGCCTTCAGTAATCACGCAATAGTCGCTTGGAATGCGGACACCGGACAGACGGTAAGAAGCTCGAAATATCGCGAAGCGCTCAAAGCGACACTGAGGTACACTAGCTTTCGTTCATAGTAAAACTCGATTGTGTGGCTCTTACTTTAGGGCACCTAAGGTGGAGCTTAAGGCGGAGCTTAAGTGTCGTCTCCAATTTTTTTCTTCCTCTCTCTCCTTTCTGTGCAAATAAAGACCCTCACAACAACAACAACAACAACACTGTCTACGTGGCGATTAATGCCTTTGCCTCAGCAATGGCCTTCCCACTATCTGCACCTCTTCCCCCCCCCCCCCCCCCCTTCGCTGTCTTCCATAGTGTACTGACCATCCATGCCAGATAAGAGCACTGACCACTGAGGTAGGCGCACAGCGCCACCAATGCTCCACAGAGCAGCCCCGAGGCGAGCGCAGCGACCAGCACGCACGGCCACGGGCAGCAGCGGCGGGACCGGTGCACCGCCCAGGGCCGGCTGCAGGCCCGCAGGCCCGCGTGCTGCTGGTGCCTGGCGCCGCAGGGTCCGCCGCCGGCCCGCCCGTGGTCGTCGTCCCACACCAGGTAGGGCGCCTTGCGCTGGAACGAGTAGGCCAGGAAGTCGTCGGCCGCGCACGTCGTCGACGACGGCAAGGAGGAGGACGTCGCTAGCCGGGAGGGGACCGTCGCCTTCGCCGCTCCCGACCCCG
Organism: Amblyomma americanum; assembly: GCF_052857255.1. Classification (NCBI taxonomy): domain Eukaryota; kingdom Metazoa; phylum Arthropoda; class Arachnida; order Ixodida; family Ixodidae; genus Amblyomma; species Amblyomma americanum. The sequence continues at coordinate 38,454,277 of NC_135503.1, read as the reverse complement.
CGCCGAGCCCTCCTCCCGCCGACGTCGTCGTTGTGGTCGCGGTTCCGGAGGGCCTGGCCGCCGCGACGACCGCCGGGAAGTCTCCATCGCCGGCTCCCGCCCCAGGCAGAGGGAAAGGTGAGAAATCGGCCGGCTTTTTCTTCTGCGGGGGCGAGAAGGAAAAGAGAGAGGGGGTGCGTCTTAGCCGACCGGTGGTTCGAAAGGATAATTTCATTGCCAAGCAGACACTCGATAAAAAACTTGCTCTTGTGTAGGTCAACGACCTGGTCGGTTTCTTAAAAAAAAAAAAAATCACCTTCAACATTTTACATCGTGTCTACTGTAGAACGCCCTTTATGCTATTGTCCCTCATCAAGCTCATCTACTGCGTCCAAGTGTTCTCCATTCTCGACTTTATTCTGCTCCTTCTCGCATGGCTTTATGTATTGTCCACCTCTGGGCTGTTGCAAACCGGTTCCGCTGACGCTTCCACTGTGCTGACGTCACGTGCACAAAACAGCTCAGCGAGCAATATGGCGATGCTCGGGGATCTCTTATTGGCAAAGTCTATAGTGACTCTCAATGCTATCTATCTCCCCAACGTTCCTTCTCCCCCTCCCCCCATCCCAGAGCCTCCGTTCCCTGCTATCAGATAGCCTCCGCACCCAGATATGCTATTATTTATATGCTAAGCTTACAAACTTTCTGTCACCTAATTTTTTTCTCTTTTAACTACGTTGTAAGCTCAACATGCTTAAGCAGAGAGACACAAACTTGTCTGCGCCCTTTTTGTGTATGTGGAATGCTTTGTGTATGCTTCGATAATGCTGTTTCCTGCCGAGCGCGATTTTCTGTAAAAGTTGATTATGCTCAGTGTTGTATAAAGACCCTTCCTTTGCCTCTCGTTGGCGAGAGATGGAACCAATTATTCTCATTTTCAAATAGGCCCTTACGAAGCAACGTTGGATGCGTCATAAAACAATCACAGGAAACGCTAATTGACGGTGTTTTAATCGTCCCCGCGCCTCTTATCTCGGATGCCAGGAAAGCGGAATCTTTTAGGCGGTCTCGCTAACTTGTGCGTCCTGCATCAACCACTTGGAGTCGTCCTTCCTGTTTTGAAAGTCTCGATAGTCGTGCAGGAAACTTGCTTTTTTTCTTGTACTGTCGCTATTTTTTTATGCACGGGCGCACCTTTCGACAATATATGACGAGAGCAGCCAGGTGATGCAAGGTGTTCCAAAGCACCTTCGGAACAATTAGGACCCGCGGGTGGTTCCTTTTCCTTACGTCGCTTCGGGTGCGCAGGGAGCTAGACGAATCGGAAAAGACAAGAACGACTCAGTAAAACGATAAAACAGAAGCGGATCACCGCGCAACGAAGTTGTTAGACGCGAAGGCGCTTTCGCGTAGGGAGTTGGCCGTGCCTCGAATGGCAATCGAGGGCGTAGCACAGTTGGGAACAGCGCTCCTACATGGTCGCTAAAATGCTCCGGTGCTGAATACTGATTCACTGAGTCTGGCTACTCCGTCCGGCGGAAACAAGTGCAAGTGGTACGGGGCCTGTCCCCGTAACGAAGCGGCCCTCATTTACGGCCGGAGATTCCGCACTCGAACAGCTTCCGGTCTTGGCGCGTGAAGAGGCGTCGCTCGGGTCCAAAGCAATCTTCGGTCGCGTGCCGTTGTTTTTGGCGCTGCTTTCAATAAGCGCTGTGCGAAGGTCATCCGACGTGAACAGTGGGTGAAGCGAGACAGGATGCCTCGTCTCGACAGGCATACGCCTTTGTCTGTGCAAGAGACAAGCCACGAGTCGCCTTTAGTGCAGTATGCTTTCGTTCTGTTTTTCATAAGAAGGGTATGGGAAGAAGGATATGGAAAACGTGGCTTTTAGTTTGCGCCGTCACGCAGTGGACCGTGAGTGGCCTTAGCTTTACAAACGGCACAAGGAGGTTGGTTGATGCGAGACTAAGAAGTCTTTTAGTTGCTCGAGTTCAGTCAAGCTTGTTAAGCTTGCTCGCGAATTTTGGTCAATATACTGCATTTTAAGTGTGGTTGCGTGTGGCTCACGACCTTCTGTTACAAACAGCTGAACGTGCATTCGGTTGCAAAAGTTCTCAGGCCAAATTGTGTGGCCGAATGTGCAGCGAGCTTGTGGTCGTACGGTGACTCAGTGAGATCGTTGTTGATGGCATCTGTCGTCAGCGACAGATGCAGTCACCACCATTCGCGATGGCCCCTTGCAGAAACATTTCTTTAAAAACGTAGGATGAGGTTTCTACTTTCCGAAACTATACACGATGGGCTTTATGACGCGTACTGCAGGAGTGGAAAGCGCTGGCTAAAGTTCGACGTACCACAGTGGACCTCCTCTCACTCTTTAATAAGCGGAGAGATGATGCGGATAAGGCGAGGGAGGATACTGAAATTCTTTAAATTCCGATTTTTATGAAGTTCAAAATATGGAGAATTCAAACGACAGTCAGCGCGTCAATGGATGAGCCATTTCGGCATGATTACAAGCGCGAGCTCACGTATTGTTCAAAGGCGTCATTGTGCCAAAGTTGTTCAGTGCTTTTTATTCTTTCTCTCCTCATAAATTTAAGTGCTCTTTAAAATATTTTTTTTTACAAATTTAAGATACCTATACCCAGACTACAACCACCTCCAGCCCAAGACCTCTTGGTCGTTGTCCGCTCTAAATGACGTCATCACGCCAGGTGATCCACTTAAACTGGTCACATGGTTCATGTCATGTGACCAGACGTGCTTCACATAACATGGCGCATAACCTGGTCGCTCCTTCTAGTCTTCTTTTTTTCATTACGTCATGAAGTTAAACATGCAAGTAACTTTACGCCTGAATTGACGAGGGAATGAAACGGCAACATTTGAACCAAGAGAGTGAGCAAAGCGAAATTAATAATCCCGCTACATCAGCGCGACGCGAGTACTTCGGATCCGGGACGTGCAAGTAATTCGCTTTCAGGGGATATCAACCAGCCGGCGACCCTGTCGTGTGCCTGCCCTGAAGAGAATGAAAAGAAAAGAAGAATAAATCAGTCACTGGGTCGCCTCACGCTGTCGAACAGCTCAATTTCGCACAATTCCTTCTGCTAATGCAAGTTGCGCAACGCTCCAACAAGGTGATCGATCGCTCATTATGCGGCAGACACCTGATGTCATTATTGGGATCAAACAAGAGAAGTCTTCTGACGAACGCGTTTACTCACACACATTTTGCAGTGGCGCTAATTATTGTACTGAAGTAGGCAGCCAATGATGGCTAAATCGCGCAAGCGGCTTATGTACTCCTAAGCTTCTTCCCTTTGTAATTGTGTGCAGTGCTGTAAAGCTCAGGGAGCTCAAGGGTACGCGAGCTGCAACACAACCTACTGCCTGTCAGCATTTGAGTTAAACGTCGCTGTGCCCTCGTCAGAGCCCGCACACATTATGCAATGCACAGCTATTTTCTTAATCGTTTCTAAAAGAGTTTAAATGCGGCCTGATATAACCTATAGGACTAACCGGGCTCTCGTTTAGTGTAGTAACTGCGGGGCTAAAGGGACGACTCTGAGCAGATGCAATTAGCTCCAATATGAAAGAGAATAGATTATTCCCCTTCTAGCAATGATCACACCATAAGTTCGGCTGAAAAGACCACTTTTTCCTGTGTTGTAAATAGTTTTTTTCTCTGGACAGAAAACACACACCAGATGTTTTCGACTTCAGTGCAGAAAAAACAGCAGAATTCGTTCTTATGTGCAAAGTACACTGTTCCCATTCATCATGGAGCCATCTTTATACTGCACTGTCTTATTCACGGCAACCGCGTGTGCGCCAAGTTTCTTAGCAATGGTATTATTTGTTACTTTGATTTGAAAACGTAATCTGCTTGGTGTGTATGTCAGTACATACGAGATGTCGATGCGGCTTTTTGACTTTTTGAAAGCACTGAGACCCACAGCATACGGCTTGAAGAAAAATTTTCAAGAAAAACTTTTAGGCTGTGGCTGCATCTTTTTGTTTTTGATGAACTTGCCTGCGTTCACGACAGCGCCATGCCTCGAAAATTAAGTTTCGATACGGTACACTAATAAAGCGCACTTCTTTTCAGGTTTGAAGATGATATATACGGCATGCACTTTATTACAGGGCACTTGAAACACTGTCATTAGAAGTATTTTGAACAACTATTCCAGGTGCGCGTTCTTCCATCTGGTTAGACAAGGAACAGGTACAGTTTCAGCTGCACGGAATTATATGTGGAAAATATGCAGTGTGTCCAGGACGATGGCGCCGCTTCGATGCCACGCATCCTATCAAATTGCCTCCACTCCTCTATAGTTCATTACGTCCGTCAGCCGAGGCCATCACTACGCCGCTGTCACCAAGCCGATGTCACCTGCGCAAGCAATTGCGCTCACGTCTTTTGGATGGACCAGTGAACTTCGGGTCACTGGGTCGATGAAGTACGATGAACACGGCGTAGGTGTGGCAAGGTAATCAACTCACCTCACCCGCCTCTAATAAAGTGTGACATAATAATGGGTGCCTGTCACTGGTTAACAGCGAAAGTGTTTCCTTCCGCTCTGCGACATCGTAAGCCGTGCTAGCACGAATTCGGCCATGCGCGATCAGCAGTTCCACCCCCGCAGCCCACGACAGCTGGAAAATCAGTGCGGGACTATAAGATCTGTGTAACCTGACTTATCTGCACTGATATCAGCGCTGACTTTGTTTTGTTTTCATTGCTGAACACCAAGATGCCACTGAGGTAAGCTTCTGTGTCCATATCCAACATTATCGGACAAACAATTGAAAATTGCAAGATACTGTAATGGAAACATTGAAGGTAATGATCCATTCTTCTGATATGTAGCAAAATCTTTATTTTAAGGTGTTTCCGTCGATCTCATCAAACAGTTAAGACTATCATAGAAAACCAATGGTGAACGACTTTGACGATAGGAAAAACAATAATGGAAGAAAAAATGTAAGACTGCCGTCGGGTGATCTACGGACGTATTGATTGTTGTAGTGAAATCTTACATTGCATGGAAAAATTGCGTTCATAAACGGTTTCCCGCCTAAAAATGCTTTTTGTCCAGAATTGTTGGATAGGTTCTATTTTTTTTTCCTTTATACTAGCAGCGGGTATAGGCAACTTTCAACGAAATTTGCCGAGTCAATCGCATAGCACCGTAACACACAGCCTAGCGAGAGAAGCAAGCATTTTTTAAGTGCGCCCATAGTGCTTTTTCATGCCCCTTGCGTGGGCGCTCATAGGCACGAGCTTCCGCGCTCTGTCCAAGCCACGCGTGGCATGCGTCAGCTATCTTCTATGCCGAGATAACACTGAGCGAGGAGTGTTATCAGCCAAATGCGCGCCCCTAATCTTTAAAAATGTGCTCTCGCGTCTTTTGCGGCCCCAGCGGCTGACGGCAGCAGTTTTTAGGCGCGCATTGGAACGGCTGCAGCTCCGCCTGTGCACATGCCGGAGAATCTTTGGCTTCCTTTTACGTGCATTCATAGAACATTAGGCTTCAAACCTGACGCCAAGAGTACCCGTGGCGTTGCTCTACTTCTCTTGCTAATACCGACGAAGAGCTTCCAGCTATGCATGTCTTCGTGTCCGACGTGACTCTGCATACCTCGGAATATACGGGTGAGTCGGCGATAAGTATTTAACACGGTGGTTTGGGCTAGTTGCTTGCTATTCATAATGCAGACAATTTTCGCAGCTTCAGCGGCCATCTTGCCGTACACTGCCGGTCTTGCAAATGCAAACCTATGTTTAAGAAGGCGCAGTTTCTGGGTCACACCAAGGATAAGCTTCAGCGTGAAATTATCGAAGCCTTTTTTTATTAGGAAAGCTGGTGACAATTGCGTCAGCACGCCTTCACTGTCATTGACGAAGAATGAATTGGCTTTTTTGGATGATTGTGATTAGGTTTCGCCTCGTGATAACTGAATGTGTTTAAACGTCGAGCTTTTTCAAATAAAATCAGTTGGAAATGCAGCACAGTCCTGTCTTGTTCCTTGTCTTCTGTGTGCGTTTTATTCATGCTGCGAAACTTGTCTGCATTATGATAAGTATTTCTCAGTTATTCATCAGGATCGCTACTTGGGCCCGCCTTTTACAGCACGCAGTCCTCATTAGGTATGGGAACTAGTAATCTACAACCACTCGAAGTTTCGTGCCCCTCTCTCCACGCCGCACTTTTTTTTCTAAAAAAAAGGAAAAATAAGGAAACGAAGGGAAGGCAGTGTGCGGATAACATTCGTGTAGTCCAGAGGTCCTGTCGTTGTGATGCGTCACGGCGCCCCTGTTCGCGCGGCGCTATGGGCGAGTGCCCAGAACACAGGTGCGCACTCTAGTTCGTTCGCGTCTTTGCGAGATCGTGGTTGTTACCGCCTTTTAACGCTCTCCGATCGCGACCTTCCCTATTACTCCCCTCTCCCCATCACTCTCTCTCTCTCCTTGTTCTGTTTTTTCCTTTCTTTTGTTTTGGCTACCTATGTCGGTCGCAGCGACGTACGGAGGCGACAGTAGTGTACGCAGGTGGCAGGGAAGAGTTGGGGCGCGCTTCGGTTTAATAATGACGGGCCGTGTGGGTCGCGCGCTACATAAGCCGAGCGAGCGTAATTCACGCGACCCCATCACGAAGCTGTCCATCAGGCTTTGGCGCGCTGTCTGCGTTGGCGGCGCCCCGATCGCCTTATGAACAGAAAGGGAAGCGGCTCTCGAAACAAACACAGAATGATCAAAAGAAAAGAGAAATGAAAACGGCGGCCGCCCCGGAGAAAGTGCGCGACCGCGTGTACATTTAGTGGAGCACCGGGCGACGGCAGCAGCAAGATGGGATGATGGAAGCGGGGAGCGGGAAAGGGGGAATGCGCTGGCCAACGCGCGCCCAGACGCTGTGTAAGCTGGCCTACTTTTCTCGCGCTGTCGATAAGCGGCGCGCGAGCGTTTTTCGAGCGTCGCCTTGGTCGTCGTGGTCTACGCCGGCACGCGTGGTTATGGCGGAGGCGCAAGTTGAGTGCGCGGGGCTTGCGGAGGGGCGCGCCGAGAAACCACGCCGCGGCGATCCTTCCGCACCGCCGTGCGGAGCGGATGGCCATTACGGAGAGCACGAAGCACGTGCGAGGATCGGGAGCAGCGTCGCCGACGCGACGTTCGCACGGACGTTCTCTTTTACGCCGCTTGTCCCCGATAATCGCGGTGCACGGAATGTTTCGCGTGTTGGCAGTGCGGTGTAGGAGAGGCCACGCAAGTTGACTTGTCCAGTCTTTGCTGGGGGCTTACCTCTACGGTGTTATGCAACGAAACCTGCGCAGTAAAACGGTTCCAGTTTAATGGTAATTGGCATGCCCCGGCTGATAAAGCAGGTTAGGGCTGTGAATATGATTTAGTAGCCGTTGATACTGGCAGCTTGGAGGGCGGGTTTGGAGTCCTGATTGCAGTTCTGAGGAGAATGGCATTGTTTCAGTTGCCTTGCAGTCTTTATCTAGACGTTATCTTTTGATCTGGCGCGACGGCCGGATGCTTGGGAAATTATGAAAGTATGAAATGGTTTATCTTGGCGACTGAACTGCTTGATGATCTAAAAGAGCTAACTAGGAATCCTCTTCCAGATGTCAGCACCAGCCGAAAGCGATCATGAATGTGTGCCACAATATGATAATAGATGAACCGGATGGAAGAGTACAGGGGAGGCAGAGAGGAAAGAGGGGGATACCTATGCAGGCATGGGATAGCAAAAAGGGTTCAGGGGGCTGCCGGAGCAGCATATGTATCAGGCCTGCTACTCCGCACTAAGCGAGAAGAGAACAGGGAGTGACGAAATCTGGGAAGGATGGGTGATGGCATAAGGCAGTAATACAGGCGATGCCCAAGACGAAATACACAACCTTCCGCACACAATACGCAGGGACCTTCATATACAAAGTTCGGAATCCTGATAGGAGCATCCCCTCAGAAATGGGTGTCATCGCCTATGCCACACGCGAAAAGGAGGTAAGCGCAATTATGGTGCATGTGTTTGTTGCGTTATTCGGCTGAAGTCGCAGCGCTAACTTATGCCTGTGAAGTTCACAGGCTGGGCTGTCATCTAACGCCTTCTTTGCTCAGCAGTGCACCACTTCATAGCGCTCTCTATACTGGCAAATCTACACCTGTCTGTCTAGGGCGTTGGTCGCTGGTCCCTGGATCCGATTTCTATAGCCTGGCGACACACTTGTTCAACATCAACACCTCGTCCTTTAGGCAAACCGGAGCACACCGAATTCCCTTTTCCTGGCCGCCTAAGTCCAGGGACCCTTTTACACGTCGTATCAATACGCGCTCGCTTCTCAGACTCCGTGACTGGCTCCATTGTTGTGCGTCCTTTGCGAGCCAGGCAATAATGGCCACGGGGCGTTGACGTGCAAACGGCGTGCCTTTATGCACACCGCTGGACTAATTGTGTGCAGTGCCGCAGCCTACGACTCGCGCACTCATGAGAAGGAGAGCTTGTTCACACAAAGAACCATTAGGCCTATGCTTGTAGTTTTTGTTTAAGTAAGTTGCGCCTTTGTTTACACATCTTGAATGTGGTTCACTTTGGAATTGGTCTTGTCTAATTTAGCAAACTCGGAAAGCGACTGACATAAGAGTGCCTACTAATGGAACTCACGGAAGTGTCACGGTGTGGCGCTCAGAAGGAAACGAACGCAACGTTTCGGCGCTCTATAGGATGACGTAGTGCTGCACGGAAGTGACGCAGTGGAGAGCAAGCACGTGCGTGACGCGACGAGGACAAGGCGGTTTTTCCTTCGTCGTCGACAGCGTGAAAGCGTTACGTATGCAGCGTTTGGAAAACGTGTTTCGTGTAGAAACCGCGCGCAGCTCTCCGCGGGCGATTTCACCTTGACTGCTCCTTTTCCTTATTCTTGTGCTATACGTTGCACCCCGTCGACAACGCGAGTGAGCGTATAGTTGGTGTCCCTTGGCAACGGACTGCGAGAACTTTATACGCAAACGACTCCTTGCCTCTACGGGCGACGCTTTGCAAGGACTTTGCAAGTCAATTGGTCTTACGTATTACGTCGTTCTTAAGGCACGCTGAGCTGACAGACTGTTTCTATGGTGCACTCCAAACAGAAAAGAGTAAAAAAAAGTAAGCGGTCCTCTAGTGCACTACCTTTTATAAAATTGACTGCGCCAGAAGGCAGTTTACTCCCTTTTTAATCCCATATAAGCATTTTTGTGTTTAGAGTGTACTCAGTGCCTGAAAATTCGGTTGGATCAGTCGCTCCGTGGACGCATCAAGTTTTAACGCGTTGACACCGAGGCACAGCATTTTGAGTGGTTGTAATTTAGAATTAAATACTGTCAATCATCGACATAGAGGGCGAACAAGGATGCCGGACGGTCTACCTGTAGTTTGTGCTGCATGGTGTGTGACAAATCGAGGCCTACCCTTGAAAAATTTTTTAGACAGTCTACAGGCTATCTATAGACTTCTGTCGATGAAGTCTATAGACTGTCAATAGACAAATCCTAGAGAACAGTCTATAGGCAATAAGTGCTATGACAGTCTATAGAGAATCTATAGATTTATGGCCATACAGTTTTAATAGGCTTTTGTCTATAGACAATCTATAGGCTATGAATAGACCAAAAGCAATATCTATAAGAAGTCTATAGGCGGTCTATAGACCATTTATATAAGGGTAGCTAGCAGACAGCCGTTTGTAGTTCTCACGTAAGTGTATGTGGCTTTTATTTTATGAATGCAAGAGATAAACGTTTGCAGACTATGACAGTTATTTTTTTTCTAAACGTCCCCACGCATCGGAAGTGTTTACGGCTCGCAGCGTCCCCGAGGTAATGAAACGACAGTTATGTCGGCTGCCATCAATGTCGTCGCCTTCACCGAAAATAATCAATTTTCTCCTGAATGCTGCGTTCATAATGTTTTACAGAGCGTGCTTCATGCATGCCACTCAAAGAAATATGTAATTGTGTTTGCCCCTGTCACGTCTCTGAGCCCAGAAGACCCATCAGCTGCCGCTCTTGCGTTGTGATGTTAGCAAATAACCGATTCTTCATAGACCTAGGAACTGTAGGACCACTGAATAGTTACCACAGAACGATGAGGTCATCTTTCATTACCAATTAATTTAGAGATATAAGACGAAGAGAGAGCCGGAAGCCTCTCTGTCTAGTAATTCAACAGCACAACACAGCGAACACACACATCCAGTTAATGCAAACCTGATACATTGTGCGACATTTCAGAACAACCACATAGTACGAAAGTCTTATACACAAGGTCAAATGTCGAGCCAGTGCATGAGGTAATACCTCTCCATTGACATTTATTGGTACGAGGACTTGTTGCTACGGCAAATTGTTCACTATGCCCAGTATTCTTCACGCACATTTACACCGCATGTATGCGCTGTCATCGCATTAAAGGCGTAGTTTCGAAGTTTAATTGGCCTTGATACTCGTCAACTTAACTGATCACTTGTTGATCTAAATGTATTTACAAAGAGCCTCGAACTGAAGGACGACGTGATCCTGAGCATCTGTTAAGCTACGGCAGTAAAAAAAAAAAAATGCCCGTGTAATTCATTATGTCGTCACTGTTGTCGTCACCATCGTTGATTACGTCCAGCGCGTGTAATAAGGCCTTTTCCAAAGAACTCCAATTTATCCTGTCCTTGATCTCTCTGCCTCTCCCTCAAATAAACCTCTCTTCTATCTCGTCCTGTTCTACGCCATTCGCGGCCATCCTATATCGCAGGAAAAACTTAGTACAGCTTAGTACTTAGTGCTTTGTACAGCTAAGACTGTCGGCTGCTGAGACCACAGACGGGGGATCGAATCACGGCCACGGCGGCCGCATTTCGATGGAGGCGAAATGCAAAGGCGTCCGTGTGCTGTGCGATGTCAGTGCATGTTAAAGATCTCCAGGTGGTCGAAAATAATCCGAGGCCCTCCACTATAGGGCGTCCCTCATAGATTGCAGCTCTGGGACGTTAAGCCCCGCATAGGATACGATTCGTATACCAGCGAATCTTCTAATCCCAGCTCCTTATCTCGCTTTCATATAACCAGAGAGTTCCTAGCAAATTCAAACCAACCCATTCTAATTCATAACGTGGGAATCGCGTATCAGGAGTAATAAATAATTAAATAAAAAGAAAGAGACACTCAAAATGTCTATAGGTGTACAGCTTCAGCTGCAGAAAGCCGCGGAAATGATCCTGCGCTTTTAGCAACCCGATCCCCGATCTTGTCACTCACGGAATGCTCCTTTACGACACAACCTCTTTGCGCAAAAACGAAGACCCTTTTACAGAAAAACAGAGCTGCGCTACGCTTTTCCACTGACAAACATATGGCTGAAATAAGAAAAGGAACAAGCAATCAGTTTGCACACTGGACCAGACTGTGTTCTTAATTCTGCATTAAACCCAGAAATTTTTTTATGGGTAATACATGGCCAGAGGAAAACAACTTATGGCGTATTCCAGTCGTCAACCCGGAGCAAGTTTTCTTGCTCCGCAAAACCGGAGAGCATGTTTCAATGGGCGATTTGAATTCAAATCGTGAGTTCTGATTGAACCACGACGGTATGGTCCTTATACTCCCTAGATATCTTGCTCCTTCGAGGATTCGAAGAGCAGTTCTGGATCACCAAACATGTCAATAGAAAACAGACAAAAGCATACTTGTCTCTCTGTGTTCCATTTTGTGTTCCCCTCCTAGTTGAAGGTACCCGTAGATTTGAAATGTTGCATAATAGGTGTAATATATTTCAAGAATACGGGAGGTGGCAGGAAAGGTGGATGCGTATACAGAGTCATAAGGGAGATGACGGGCATACTCAGTCCAGAGAATTTCGCTCGTTATTGTCAGGTCGCACTAGAGCACAGACATTTTCACATCGTTCCTTTCTGATTCGTACATCGATCAGTTCTCCCGACAGAGCGATTAGCTCTGGCTAGAGGAGCTAAACGATCTTGCCGACTCATTCGGACCTATACGCGCAGGCATATGGCGCGAAAAGAAATTACTTCGCGCGCCGCGTGCCCTAGATTCCTCGCTAGGGGGTAGGGCAGCTGCGAGTGCCTTCACTGCGCTGCAGCTCGGCCCGTGATATGCGCCTGGTCATTTCAACCGCTTGTTAATGTGAAAACGGCTGCCCTGCTCCTAGCGGCGGCTATCACTCGCCAGGGCGGGCCCCCTATGCAAATGCCGTAATGATAATTTATTTCGTATAACTGACGCGGCAGGCAAACGTGGAACCGCTGCATGCGGACTTCTTGTTTTTGTACTGTATCGCCAAGGTTGCCGCGCTGCGGGAGGCCAGGAATCGACAGTCGTCTAACCGACAGTCGGTTCTGGCGCAGTTTTTGTTTGTCACTAAGGTTTGCTTTCCTCGCTTCTCACCGGCGAAGCCGTAGACTCCAAGGTCACTACACAACTCTATTCCGGACTGGCCACTGTATAGCTAGATCGACGTGTGACGCAATGAGATAGAAGAGAGAGAGTGTGTGTGTGTGTGTGTGTGTGTGTGTGTGTGTGTGTGTGTGTGTGTGTGTGTGTGTGTGTGTGTGTGTGTGTGTGTGTGTGTGTGTGTGTGTGTGTGTGTGTGTGTGTGTGTGTGTGTGTGTGTGTGTGTGTGTGTGTGTGTGTGTGTGCGTGCGCGTGTGTGTGTGTGCGTGCGTGTGTGCGTGCGTGCGTGTGGCGTCACTACACACAAACAGCAAAAGCTCGCACACTCAAGAATTCGTAGTCAGGTGTCAGAGAGTTATAAAGCTCTGTATTATTTACCCGCACACTGATCTGTCACGTGTACGCTTCCGTGCACCTGAGTAGCAGTAAGAGCTCCTTGAGTTCACCAGACGCGAATATCCGCTTCGAGGCTTGGTTATTCCTTCCAGCCTCTTAGCAGTGGTTCACACATGAAGACGTAGCTAAGAACGGCAAGTAAAAACTGTCGCCGCTTGTATAATCATTAACTTGAAAGGCAATCAAAGGTGAAGTGTATTCGATTTTTCTGGCTCCTAATTTACCTCTTAAACCGTTATGGCATATGCACCTTTGTTCCCGGAGGAACAAAAATGCATCGCTATAACACTCTGTTCAGCTGATTTTCTGTCCAGATCCACCAGGGTGGTTATCAGTCACCCTTGAAAGCCGTAGCGGTGGCATAGTGGCTATGGCATTCAACTGCAGAGCCCAAGGTCACGGGATCGAGTCGGGCTGCGGCAACCGTATTTCGATGGAGGCGAAATACATAAGACTCTCGCGTGCTGTGCGACGCCAGTGCACTTTAGAGATCGCCGGGTGGCCGAAATTAATCCGGAGTCCTCCACAACGACGTCCCTCATAGCCCGTGCGCAACTTCGGGACGCTAAGCCCCGTATATCGTAGTAAGTTGAACATCGTTGTAACGAAGTTGAAGGGGCCCGGCGATTACTTCGTTATAGCCGTAGCTTCGTTATAGCCCGTGTTGACCGAGCTTCCAAGGGGAATCGTCATTGCTTCGTTATATCCGTTATTTCGTTATAAGCCGTTTCGTTATAACGAGGTTCGACTGTATACACGCAAAAACGATCCTCGTCACGAGGCGTGCGGCCGTTGAGGGATGTTCAGTTTGGCTCAGCCGCATACGCTCGAGTAATAATAATTGTTTTTTTTTTTTTGGAGGGAAAGGAAATGGCGCAGTATCTGTCTCATATATCGTTGGACACCTGAACCGCGCCGTAAGGGAAGGGATGAAGGAGGGAGAGAAAGAAGAAAGAGAAATGGGTGCCGTAGTGGAGGGCTCCGGCATAATTTCGACCACCTGGGGATCTTTAACGTGCACTGACATCGCACAGCACACGGGCGCCTTAGCGTTTTTCCTCCATAAAAACGCAGCCGCCGCGGTCGGGTTCGAACCCGGGAACTCCGGATCAGTAGTCGAGCGCCCTAACCACTGAGCCACCGCGGCGGGGCCGCTCGAGTACGCCGAGGTGGTTTACGGCACGCGCGAAGTACGGAATACAGCAAGTGAGAGAGGGAGAGTACGTCCGGAACGAAAGGGTCGTACACGCTGGCTGCTCGCAACCACCGGCCACGAGGGCTTGCCTGTGAACTATACGTTCTTCTTCTAGCCGAAACGTTGCTTTCTGCTGTTCATTCGGTCTTTGGCCTGCATTGTCGTTGGTGTTGCTGGGAGCCGGAACAGTACGGCCGCGTCGAGACCGCAGCGACGCATGGGCGGAGCGGCCAAAGGAAGAGGCTCGATTGGCCTGGCAAGCGTAAAACGCCTGGGTGTTCCTTCTTTTCCGTAGTTCTTTTCAAATTACTCGCCTGTCACGCTGGAAGGATGCGCGCATCACCTGCTGTCCAGAGGAGGAAGAGGGGGGGGGGCTGCACAAGCGGAAGTAAGGTGGTGTTGGCAAGGGGCCACCAGAACAAGCGGGAAGGGGACGTCCGAAAAGAAAATGCAACTACAAGTTGAACAACACCACCAAACGCTACGCAGACGCCTGAAGGGGTTGTGGGGGAGGGGGGGGGGGGGCAGACAGGGTGAGGAAAAGACGGGGAAGGTTGTGCCGGTGAGCAGTGGGGCGGTGGGAACCAATTGTGCTGGGGCGGGGGAAAATGAGCGGTTCGGGTAACAGTTGGGAAAACCGAGGCAGTGGTCCGTGACGCCGGAAGAATTCGAGGCCCGGGCGGCGCGGTTTCCGCCGGTGCGTTACGTGCGCATCCCTTTGGGCAGTGAACTGTGGACGCCGCGTTGTCTCCTTTACGGCGGCAGAGGGCTCAAGGAGCAGAGGAAGCCGCCGCTTTGCGGTTATGGGGTCGCGGTGAGAAGGGCGTTTCGGAAGAAGGGGTTTTCGGAATCTGTTCATGCTTGTAAGCGCCGGTAGGGTAGAATGCAAACTTTGTACCGAGAGTTCCGTTTTATCCAATACAGCATTTATTTTACAGGAAACAAATTCTATCTACTACAGAGCACCGCTTTTGAAATTGGGCTATCTGAACAGGCGAATATCTATTACAGGATAGATGTGAATGTAAAGTGATTGAGTAAGTATTTCCAAGTAGCGTTTTGATTATGTTGCTCTAAACTAACCTGTATCGAATAAATTCAAACACTTTACGTCATTTAAAGTGCGCGGCACAGGGAGGTGCAAGTTGCGTAGCTGGTTTTAGCATCTCGGAGAAAATGCAGATAAAGTATAGACAGCGCTGGGAGTGAATATTTTCAAAGACTTCGATACATTCGCGTCGAAAGCTTCGGCTCAATGTAGACTGCTGGGCTAGTTGGTTCAAACTCTTTGAAAACTTCTGCCGCAAAGAGGGGACATAAGAAGGGACATAAGAAGAGAGCAGACGGACAAAGCGACATTATGCTTCTCCGCACTAAGGGAGAAAAAAAGAACTGTGTAAGAAGCAGTTTTTTCGAGCGAAGTAGTAAGAACGAAAAAATGGCACGGGGCACGTTTCGATGGAGGCGAAACGCAAAAGGCGCCCGTGTGCTGTACGATGTCAGTGCACGCTAAAGATCCGCAGGTGGTCGAAATAATTACGGAGCCCTCCACTACGGCTCCTAATTCTTCTCTCACTCCCTGCTTTATCCCTTCCCTCACGACGCGGTTCGGTGTCGACTGAGAAGAGAGAGAGTTACTGCGTCATTACCTAACCTAACCTAACCTAACCTAACCTAACCAAAACCAACCATCAATGGTGCCGGTGGCTGCCATCATTACGCTCCAGCAGCACGTGTAATCGTAAGACCCTGCGCATGCTTGATACTGGTCAAAACTTTACTGCGAACACTATTTACAGCCATTCCAGATACATCGTTAGAGCTAGTTTTCCCTATTGGCGCGAACATTCACCGTTTCCCACGCTTTGTTTTTGTGCTTGCAGATGCTCTCAAACTTGTTGCGTAGCACTCAGTTTTATTTTCCGTTAAATCTCTCCTCAATGCATTTCGATATTTCTTGAAACGCCTTCGCAAGTGCGTACCGGTATGGTCACTATAGTATATGCGTATACAGCTCCGGAGCAGACGTGAGTGAGGAAGTTACACGAGTAGAGGAACGATGCCTTTGCTGTTGTTGCACTTTGTGTGGGCACTCGAACGACGCCGTAAGAAGAGGTATGAAAAGGGTTAAAAGAGGACAGGCGGAAAGAAGAGCTCGTAGATAGGTTTGGTATAGAGCGAGCGTGGGTAAACCAATTATGCTCTTACGGAGGAGCCGCATGGTCAGACTTGAAGGGGCACTTCAGCTCAGCCTTAGGAGTGTGTCGCAATAGCGTCAATGGGTCCCTTGAGCGGCCTGGTCCTGTTTTGCGTATCCCTTCGCAAACACGGATACTGTTCTTTCTTTCACCATCACGTAACGCTTAACCTACCGGCAGGAGTGCAATGCGATATCGTTAGAGATCCCTCCCGCGCAAGTACGCATTTTGTGTCGCCTATAGGTTCTGCCTACATGCCCTTATATGCGGAATTGGTCATTTTCTATTTTGCATTCATAGATAGAGAGGAGTCCTCACACCACTCCTGACGCAGTGGTGCAGTGGTTAAGCGATGCCGCTGCTCTGCGATGGCAGGTGCTGCCACCGGTGGGGATTGTGCGACCCATGGGGTGCTCTTCCCGAGCAACCTCCCGCGACAGTCATTAATTTAACTGCCACCTGCCACGGTGCGCATTTTGCTCACAACCCGGTGGGCAGTTTGTGATGACGTCATAAGGCCACGTGACCTAGGTGGCAAGAGGGCCACCTTCTTTTTCGCTCACAACGCCGTCGACGATGCCGGATTTTCTGCAGGAACAGGAAGGAAAATATTTGTGCTCGCAATATTTTTTGACAAAATATTTTTGATGGCGTCTGCCATCGATACTGACGCACCTGAGCTGGGGAAGCGGAAATAAAGGGTAGCAGGCAGAATGGAGAAATGAAAGAGGTGAGGGGACAGGAAGAGAGGATATGAGGAGAGGTAATAGAGTACGCGACGTTTTTACTATGTCAGGTTCCTTGCCACTTTAACCCAGTTATTTATATGGAATTAAGAAAGAGAACTGTTGGATGTCTTTTTACGGTGCCCTCGCAAAGTTACGAATGTTCTGCTAATCTACGGCAGGTACAGCGTTTTTCCGGGAGCGGGAAGCCACGGCGTGCCGAAGTAAATTACCACTGTTTTGTCTCCTGCTTATAAGGAAACAAAGCTCACATCAGTTGACGCCACAGTTTTGCGCTGACACCACCTTTTAATCAGCTTGCACTTCAGTATTACATCTTTGGAGCGCCACTGTGCGCTCTAACATGATTATATCGGCCGCGTAATGTAGTGCTGACGTCTCGTGTATACGTGCCTGCTACGAGGCGAAACAAAAGTACTAAGCAAAAAATAAACAAAAGAAAAACGTCGCCTTTCGTTTCGCGTCGTAGCCCGCGGAGATCGTTCGCGTCAAACGCACTTAGCGAGATCTTTCCGGTGGGCGGCGCCTCGCACTTGTTCACCGCATATCCGCCTCTCTCTTTTTCTGCTTTCTTTTTGTCTCCTCTGTTTGTTTGTTTTCTTCGCGTCCTTTCTTTCTGTTTGCCTCTCCTCCGGGTTCTGGGAGACCGAGCATCGCCCAGAGCGAAGCAGGAAAGCCGTTCGGAAAGAGCGGCAATCCGCTAAACGCTTTCGGCCGTGAATGATGCACGTCCGCGCAAAGGTCACGGCTGAGCCGTCGTCTCTGTCGCGATCTCGGCGCGCACTGAACACTCCGCACTCTGCTGCTTTCGATCGTGTATGCCGTATTTAGTCTCATAACGAACGTAGTCCCGTGATAAACGAAGCCCTTCGTTAGTCGTAGAATCCGGGAAATGTTTAATTGAGCACTGTGTAAGGTTGACCCTGTGTAATAAACGCGCACCTACAAAATTAGCTCCACTTTTTTTTTTGACAGAAATGTGCCTCCATTATACGAGTAAATGCTGTAGCGAACAAGCTTCCCCTAACATTATGCAATATTAAGTTTAATGAATTTCGTGCATATATTTCAAAATTATGTGCAATAAATTAACAGATAATGCGGCTAAATTATGTAATATGTAATAGTCTGCAATGGAAGAAAAAAGGCAAAAGTCTAACCTTGGATTAAACATATTCGTAAAATAAAACGACCGATTACATGGATATAACCAGCACTTTAGTCGCCGTAATATTTCGATTATGACATTCGGCTTAGCAATATCTGCAATGTTGACATTCGACTGCGAAAACCTGAGGGACCATCTTGATAAGTATGTCTGCGCTATAGAACGTGTTGGTTTGTAATCTTGTGTGTCTGATTTCTCCATGTTTAGTCGGCTTTTTGTGTGTTTGTGGATAAACCCGTCTACCTGATATGGAGAAGGTCATGACAGGTAATCAGTGGTACTTGTTTCAGCTCTAGCTGTCTCCGCTCGGGAAGCTCGGTACGTAAGATCGCCAGGGGTGGCACGTGCGCCATTCTTTCCTGTTCAGTGTGTGCAGGTGTCCCGATAATCTGTCCCATTCTGATTTTGTCTTTATTACAAATTAGTATGAGCGCAGCCTGTTTGCTGATTACTGCTCCCGCGCAAATTTTCTGCATGCTGCTTGAGAGTCTGTAATTACTGCTGTGCTCATCTGGGCAATGACAGCTAAGGCTGTGGAAACTTCTGGTATATCCGGGATTTTGGTTTGGACGGAAGTGCAGACCACTTAACCACAGTCACAGCTCCGTGTGCGCCCGGGTCTGTGTATATGATTTGCGGATGATTTCCATGGTGTTTTTTTCAGTTCTAATTATTAACACTTTGGTTTGTCGAATCGTGTTCTTTCCCCTATCCCATTTCTGGCGCTGGTAACTCGCCCTATCGTCCTGAGCACTTGCCTCGTGGCCTTAGTGAGGTGCTTCTTTTCGAAACCTTGCTCACAACTGAGCACACCGTGAACCCATACCGTGCTCTATACTGAACGCTGTCTTTGCTGCTCCTGGCTCGAAGATGGGCTCCAAATGCGTGGCCTTGGGCCACGCAGTTCATACAAACAGGCCGTTCCACATCACCTTCTTCACCGTCGCAACTACATGCACATAGAGGAAAACCCGATTCACCTAGCCTCCACCGCGTGCACTTCTTCCATGCGCAGATCCGAGGGCTTTCGCGACAGCGCTTGGTCTGCCCTCCAGGGGTAAGATTCCTAGGGCGATTGTCGCCGCAGTGAAAAAACAACGGTCCGCAGTTGCAGCGGAAGGCGCCGACAAAGGTCACGGCCGCTTCGGGCCCGCAGGCAGCAATGCGGCTGTCGCTAAAAACGCCGCATCTGCGGCGAGGCGCTGTGCCACGACTTGGAACACCGCGAATAAACAAACGAGAAGCACAAAAGTACGCAGGGCGGGCAGCAAGATGCGACCGGAAATCCATGCACGAACGTAGCAAGGGAGGCGGTTTAATGATGCGGGCGATGGGTCTACGCGGAGGGCGCGCATCTGCGGGCGCATCTCTTCCGCGTCCGCCTGTCGCCGATTCCCGCGCGGAGTGCTGCTGTCGCGAGATTGCTCAGCGGAGCGGTTAACGCTTGCGCTTGCATCTGACGCGACCCGTGTGCGACCGAGAGGGTGACGAACCTCTTCCGGGTGCGCTTCTTTGTGCTGGCTTTGCGCGACTTGTTTTTGGGTGATGCGGCGTATACGTGGGCGCCTGCTTCAACGCCGCCCTACGTTCTCAGAATCGCATAAACGTCGCCGTCTATGGTTCGTGAAGGAATTGAACACTAAACAAAAGTCTGGAGAGAATGAGGGGGGAATAGAGATGAACGCGGAGTAACTGCTTTGCGTTTACTATTTTTGTCTTACCTCCCCCTCATCTACATGAGGTTTGGTTAAGCTTCCGTGCTCTTGAGTCCGTTTTTTTTTCATTGCATTGATTTGTACTATTCTTTTTGACTGCTTCGTATACCCAACTACAACAAGGGTAAGCTTACGTGTTCTCGTAAAGAGCCTGCATGTTTAGTTCTTTTCTTCTCTCTTGATAGAATCTAGGTCAGTCGAGTCTCGCCTTCACAGGTAATTACGTCAAGTTTGTGCTCTTTTGTTTGTTGTCTTGATGCACACAAAACAGCTATATACCTGACAATTTATTTAAAAACTCACCACTGGTTGATTAACTTCTTAATGTATTCATTCATTCAGTAATCCTCGCTTCTTTTCTTCCTATCTGCTGAATGGCTGTTCTTTCTTTCCTTCTTTCTTTCTTTCTTTCTTTCTTTCTTTCTTTCTTCCTTTCTTTCTTTCTTTCTTTCTTTCTTTCTTTCTTTCTTTCTTTCTTCCTTCCTTCCTTCCTTTCTTTCTTTCTTTCTTTCCTACTTTCTTTCTTCCTTTCTTTCGTTCTTTCCCTCTTTCTTTCTTTCCTTCTTTTTTCTTTCGTTCTTTCCCTCTTTCTTTCGTTCCTTCTTTTTTCTTTCCTTCTTTCTTTCTTTCTTTAACTAACAATGACCATTACTATCGCTCTTGTCACCGTTGTAATGTGTGTCTTTAGCAACGTTGCGTTAGTTGCTTAATTTAACACCAGGCTGCTACCTTAAACTCCCACCATATGGCCTCACAGATAAAAATAAAAAAGTTCTTACCGCACGACACCTGCCCTACCTGCTTAGATTGAAGGGCGAAACGGGTTTCCGAAGCCTAGCAACAAAAACCGTTCGATCGAACAGTGGTCGCCTCGAATTTCTCCGTTCTGCGTTCTGTTCTCACCAACGCGTGCACGCCCGCCAGAGGAGACAAAGACGCCAAGTAAACAAACAAAACAGAGCAGAAAACTTTCAGACAAATACCGGGACGTGAATGCATAAGCCTCTCACGTAACACGCCTCCGTAAAGAGACGCCAAAACGCGCCTTTACTGAGCAGACCCGGTCTCGTCAAGACTTGACAATCGACGCGTTCGGAGCTGCGCGCGCGCGCCCCGTAACGCGGGAGCACCAGCTTTCCTGTGGTGGTGCTGCTGCTGCACGAAGGCAGTGGCCCAGACAGGTAAATAGCCGGCCACCGAAACGGCGGCTGTGCCTGTGAAGACAAAAGCGAACGGACAGTGATCGGGGCCAAGGCCCGTCTCGGTTCTGTCCGCTCTCCCCCCTTGAAGAGCAGGCCACGGTGCGCGGACACATGCGGCTGTTCTTTCGCGGTCTACGGTCGGCCGTCGAGCGCCGAAGGGCGTCTCCCCCTGTCTCTGTATGTATACTGGTGCGAGCGAGGGAGCAAATACACCACGTCTGGCTTCACGGTTTCCAATAGCATTCCAACAGAGATATTATTATAGTAAACGAAGCGGCGCATGCCCCTCAAAGGAGGACCTCCAGCCAATGGCGTCGACTGGTTGTCGTGACGTCGCTGTTAATCCAATTAAATCGTGGTTTACCTCCTTGCACGTAGAAGCTCCGCGATGTGGAGAAGGAACAAAATTTTATTTGTCATATGACAAAGACGATAGGGGGTTAGGGATGAGACTCGCGACGGCGCTAGGTGGCTTGAAGACCATGCCTCTTGCTGACCTCCAGGGCTCAGCCCGCTATCCGGAGTTGTACCTCCGGGTGAGGGCTGGGCAACGCAGTCTCCCACTGACTTTGGTTTGAGGTTTGGAAGCTCAGAGGTGGTGGGTCCTCTGGGCACTCGAATAGGATGTGATTGGGATTTGCTTTAGAATGATTGCAGAGTGTGCAGCGGGGATTGTATTCCGCGGGATGCATCAGGAGTAGATATGAGGATTTCGGAATGTACGCTACGGGGTATAAGCAAGGGGGCCAGTGGCATTCATCGCTTCGTTCTGGAGTTGTACCCGACTATAGTGCCTGGCATGCTTGTCGTCGGACGAGTGAAATTAGGATTCAGGCTAAGATGAACTGATCTGACAAAAATCAGATTAATGATTAATGCGTAAGCATTGTATCGCTATGTTTGCGGTTTCGTGTCATCACGAGCTTGTCATCACGATAACATTCGAACGAATTGAGTTATAAGAAAAGGAATGGTTGCATTAGATAGAACATCGAAAAATCTTGCAGGGGGAATCATGAGGTGCATGCAGGGTAATTAGTTAATTAATTAGAGCCAATTAGGTTGAAAATGCGCGAAAATGGCGACCGGGGTCACGTGTCACCGTGGACGTCAAAAGTATGGGTGGGTCACATCGACGTCTGAAAAAAAAATTGTGGTGTGACGTCTTATGTGTGACGTCATTTGGCGTGATAATTAATTAATTATAGCTAATTAAGTAGAAAATAAGCGAAACAATGCAAATGATTTTCAGAAAATGCTTACGCATTCCTCCAATGAGGGTGCCGCAGTGATATAATTTTTCTCTGTTCGATCCAAGAGGATACAGCAGGAAGCCAAATTGAACAAAATACTGCAGGAACATGGTCGGAACTGTTTTAGAAGAAAAGAAAATAACGCAGTACACCACCAGCGCCTCTACTGCTAGAGAAACTGACCGTCAATGTAGTTCATCGCTTGCACGGCTCCTGAAATACATTTTACACATTTCGTGCGCTCCGATGGTACCTAAGCAGGTCAGACTGTTTCCGAGTTCTAAATACTTTTCACTCATTTTTTTTCTACACTGTGTATGGATATCGCACTCAGGCGTACGAAGGCGGTTTGCGCTAAGATCGCAGTTCTAAATCCGGCTTTTTTTTAGAGCCCCGCCGCGGTGGCTCAGTGGTTAGGGCGCTCGACTACTGATCCGGAGTTCCCGGGTTCGAACCCGACCGCGGCGGCTGCGTTTTTATGGAGGCAAAACGCTAAGGCGCCCGTGTGCTGTGCGATGTCAGTGCACGTTAAAGATCCCCAGGTGGTCGAAATTATTCCGGAGCCCTCCACTACGGCACCTATTCTTCCTTTCTTCTTTCACTCCCTCCTTTATCCCCTCCCTTACGGCGCGGTTCGGGTGTCCTAAGATATATGAGACAGATACTGCGCCATTTCCTTTCCCCAAAAAACCAATTATTATTATTTTATTTTTTTTAGAGAGAGAAGAGAGGTCTTCGATAACGTTCCTGGATAAAGAAGCATTTTGCACACGTGTTAACAGACTTTCCAGAGGAATTCGAGGCCTGTGGAACTACAAGGCTGTCCTGCGTACGAGTTGTGTTTAGAATAAGTTTCGTCTAGTGGTGTTTGGATATCGTTGGGAACAACGCCAAGAAACGGGACAAAGGACCACGCCTCGACCATCCGCGCTTTGTTCTGCCTCTTCCCCTCTCGTCCTTCCCTCCGTCTATTTTTTTTTTTTTTTGCGCCGCGCGCTTTTAATACCATATTATTAAATTTGTCACACCAAAACCCCGCCGATGTCCCATATCACGAAATTCGCTGACTGTTCCAGAAAGGTCACGTGAAATTGCGACGTCATTCCAACCTGCCCATCGTAGCAGGTGGCATCCTGTACACCGGATTGCGAGCAATCTGCTTACTGTGACAGCTGGCAATTAAATACTCTGATTGGCCGAGAGAGGTCATGTGGCCTTGTGAAGACATGACAACCTGCCCACCGGCCGAGCAGTGAGCAACCTCGGTAAGGAATCTAACTCAAAAACCCGATAAAAAGTGATACATGCAAATGTTGGCACCGTCACACCATAGCGGATATACCTGCTACTGCAGCTAGCATTCTAGATATGGCGGTTGCCGGACCGTGCAACGAAACTGACGCAAACAGACACAGGAGTTGCAACAAACGCTGCGACAGATTAGAAAACAAATGCTATCGCATTCCACTCTCAAAGTGTCTTAAGCGTCCCCCCAGTTTTCGAAATGCATTCAGTATTGTCATTTCTCACGCACGCAACAAATGGCCAGAAGCGACTTATCAGGGCGATGCCGAAGGTTGAGCCGATTTCGCGTAACGCACTTTCAACTGCCGCGTTTCGCCGTGATTGATCGTCGCGACGGCCAAACCTAGAAAACAAAAGAACCCGAAAGGCAAAGCAAGTAGGCCGGAACCAAAACCCCGTAATCGATGGTGTGCACATTGAAGGCGAAACTAACTTGCTTTTCAGAACGCAGGGATATACGATGTTACGCAACTGCGCCTCGTCTCCTCCCTCTTGTCCTCCTCGCGTATACCGTCGCCTCTCTTTAAGAAAGGGGTCGACGCTTAAAGACTTTAATGAATAACGAACAAACGGTGGAGTGAACGCATTCTCCAATGCTCGTTACAGCCCTTGGGCCGTCGCTCCGCCGTTCTGTTCCTGCCTGCAGTCTCCATCGATCCGTTCATTCATCGCAGTCTCTCTTCCGGTCTTTTTATTTATTTTCGGGTCTTCCCGAACACGTTACGTGAGCTGCACTCGCTTCCTGCTCACCTCACGCCGTAGACGCGCACGAGAAGCAGCGTGGAAGCTGTGCCTTAGTGCTTTCTGTGTTGTTGCTTTGTCTCGGGCGTCTTGCCTCCGTTGCCGCGCCCTGTAACACTTTCGCACCGCTTTCAAGCAGCACTGCCTCGAGTGTACTGCAGGCTCGAGGATGGTTCTCTGCATTGAAAATAAGACAGAAGGTCTGCCTGGCAGCCTTATAACCAGCGACGTGGCCAAAATTATATGGCTCTGCGAGGGAGGAGCGGGTGGGAGTCACACATATATGTGTCCGGTACGGGCAGAATGGGGGAAGGAGGAGCGAAGTGGGCCGTTTATATGCGGTCGATCACACGTAGAAAATAAAATAAAAATAAAAATAAGGAGGGCCGGGGTAAAACAGGGCAACCGTCTTGAGCCTCGTATAAGCAACCGCTTAGCTACACCCTTACTTTCAGCACGGAGTCTTAGGTCTATGCCAAATCAGATAGGTTGCAATTAAAGGACAGCCGAGCGAACCTCTGTGAACGACACGACAGCGGGAAGCGTGCGTGGAGAGAAGCCGAGATTGGTTTTTGCCTTTTTCTTTCATTTGAAGTGCTTTCTATCTTTTTTCTCTCTCTCTATTAGGTGAGGTCGTTGCTGAGGTTTCCGTACTGCACTGCACAGAATTAGTCAAACCTGACCGAGCAGGGAGAGGCTTAGCTGCCTGGCCGGTCGGTCAATTCGATCTCGAGGATCGCCGAGCCGGTTTCAGCCCCGTAGCCAAAACGGAACCGAGCCCTTTCCCTATCATACGGGGCTATCGCGCGCTTGCCTGCGCTTGCAGAGTGGGCTTAGTTGCCTTCCGCGTCGGCTCGCTGGAGCTGCCGCCGCCATCGGCTCTTTGCCGCCTCTCTACGCGAGCGCATTGTCTCGGCGATATTGCGGGACAGGATTCTCGAGTACGCCACCGGAAGCGCGCCGAGTTCGTGGCGGAATCGAAGGCGTATCACCGGTCCGCAAACTTCCACTGATCCACACCTGCCGTCGTGAGATGAAAAACTGGGTGTGACGGCATATACTGCATAACACAGCGAGTAACAAGGCAGATAACCAGAAAGCGAGAAGAATAACGCTGACCACCGCGTAAACGAGGGCTCGTCTGTGTGCTTTATTTTTATACGTTGTCTTTGTGTCACGCTGCTTTGTACGCCATGAGCAACGGCCGTAGAAAGTGTATACAAGGCGTGGCTTTGCCGAAGACGCTCATTTTATTTGCATTCAGGATAAATTGCTTCAAATGTAAAGGTTAGTTGCTTAATTCGCAGACCCAAATTTAGGCTGCATATATCCGTTACAGGCTGCGTGCAAAGACGGCAATGAAATGTTTTTTTTTTAAACATTATTACGTATTATAAAATTTTGACGCCAGGTGAACTCCTTTTGTGCACCAATTAACACGTGAGCGACGTGTTACCATTTT
The DNA here is from genome assembly GCF_052857255.1 of Amblyomma americanum. NCBI lineage: Eukaryota > Metazoa > Arthropoda > Arachnida > Ixodida > Ixodidae > Amblyomma > Amblyomma americanum. The sequence continues at coordinate 38,428,463 of NC_135503.1, read as the reverse complement.
AAATTAAAATGCTGAAGAAGCCTTTCTAATTCCTTTTGAAAATCCCACACATTAATATTTGCGTTATTAAGTAACCTGCAACGAAAATGCATCCCATTCATGAGTCATTTGACGGTAGTGAACACATCATTTTATAGAACAAACTTTTTGTATTCGTTTTATTAGCAGTTTCTCTGGAAGAGAAGTTAACCTGAAGTTTTTCGCATATAGGCAAGCGCTGGTGTTCTTAGCAGAGTTATTTTCAAGCGCTGCTTTAAAGGGACACTGGCGACAACCCCAGCCAACTGTTGTTCTTTGTAAAAATGGTTTCTGTGGCTCCTTCTGGCTATGTTATCGTTTATCCGGCAGTAAAAAACGCAATTGCCGGCGAGAAAATTGGATTTAAAAACCTTCCCGCCTTGTGATACAAACCCGTGACGTCCTCACCGAAAATGACGTGCTACCACCGCTTTGAAGTGAATGGTGGTATAGTATAGAGTAGCCTCTGGGATCCGCGCGAAAAATCGGTGTTGACGCAAGCATTTTAGTTGCCAGATCGGCCGGTGATGGCTACACGTATTTCGTTTTTGGGTCTTTTCTAGCTTATATAAAAGCTCCGTTCTGGGTGAGAGTGGTCTCTTGGTGATTAGAATGTGGTACACTGTCGATACAGGCAAACTTCTGTTTGTCCACAGTGTCCGTTTAAAACAGATAGCTCGTTAATTACGTGCTACAGAAACCACCACATTGCTTGTAGGGATTCGTCAAGTGGTTTCTACCCTTCTTGAAGTTTTGTCACAGGCCTTCGACCTTTGGTACAAGATGCGAACGTATGAGAAGTTGTGCATTCGACTTCCCTTACTACAGCGTGCGATGTGGAAGGTGCTAAATGTGCTACATTGAGCTTGCAAAAATGTACCGAATAATTAACGAGAACTGACCTGCCCTGTCGTCTGTTCGAGGCTTCAAATAGCACGCGCACACTTACAGTGCCTCCTCCTGAAGAAGCATGACGTACACAATCCAACTTTTCGCTAGTTCATACATATCCACCTTCGCAATGAAACTTCGTAGCATTGGAAATTAAACTGAAAATTTCATACTGGTGATGCCAGCAACAATTACTTCCCCTGGAAAACGACGAGACAGATGCACTCTTACGAAAGTAAACATCTCCGAGCATATTTTTTTTAGGAATAAGTAAACTGTGTTCTTTAAATCACCTCCTTGCCATGTTTACAGAAAGCCGCAAGGGGTTTCCAATGCACAGCGATTGATGGTCTATGTAGCGGCTCAGTTCATTTGCCAGGCATGTGAAGGCACTGTGGAAGTTGTGACAACGTACTGAGGATAGGCGTGTATGTATCTTTGTAGAAATATCTCCTTACGGCTCTCGTATAACTGCTGTTGTTTCCCCAGCTCTAACGGAACACATCCACAAGAGAGAATCGCATGGACACGGTTTTGTTTAGAAGCAAAATACAATACCATTTAGAACCCTACTATAACGTATCAGAAAGATCGACCTCCTCCGCTTTTGTCATTCTTTTAAGTGCTGACCGAGTTCTTCTCCCCAATTTGACCTGTCTGATAGTAAAGACAGAATAAATTTGAGCAGTACCTGAACATCGCCAACGGTAATTACGTCACAGCGACAGGAAATAAACAAGAAAAAAAAACGAAGTGAAAGTAGAACAAAGCCTTCATGCCAAATCCTTATTTTCCTCTTCTGTCTCCTTTAAAAGACAAGCTAGTGAACATCGGGGTCAGCCCGTGTAAAGTGAGGAGCGCGCAAGCTCTGTTGTCAACAACAACGGCAGGACACAGTATACACAGGAGCATTTGCGCGTGCTTCTGCGCAAATGCTCTTTTTAATCCCCTTTGTTTTGTATACATACTTTCTTAACAGTATGTCGAGTCAGCGGCTCTAATTAACACGCCGGCTTCCCCTTGCCAAGTAACGCCTCACATCTCGACCACCGCCACCGCGTCAGAAACTCGAACATGGAAGCGGGCTCGCGCTTACAGCAGCGACATTTTTTGGCCACGTTGCTGTCAGCGTCCACTTTAGATACACTTGCAGGCACACAGTGTACGCCTATCTGCAGCGGCTGCCACTGGACGTATCTAGTTGCAGCCAAGCAACAGCAAGGTCGGAATCATTATAATCAAGGCTTTCATCCAGTGCGCGTGCCTCTCTCCGTGGTGGGCCAAAATGCCCCGGCGAGCGGAGTCTCCCATGGCGCAGCCAGCAGCACGGCGCGGAGAAAGGCCTTGCTCCTTATCGCCTCTCCCGCAGACAAACGCTGGGCTCATGCAGCTACAATAAAAAATAAAAAAAATAGGAAGGGGGAGGGGAGCAGGCAGAACGCAGCTATCCCTGCTTTTCGTCGCCCTCAATGCCGTCACGTGGAAATGAGCTAAGTACAAAGTTATGCATGCACACGTTGTTAGGCGTGTGACTTGGGACGAAAATGGCGCCCAAAGTGGGGAGGTCTTGGGATATGGAAACGCACGAAAACTGCAACACTAGCCAGATTGTGCGCCCGCGCGTGTGCGACCTTTAAAAGGAGCCAGAAAGCTTGGCTAACGTACTCGAGGGAAAATGTAATAGCGAAAGCACGCATGCACGGTAGCATTTATTCGAAACGCGTCTAACGGGCGAGCCACATTGTAAACTGCTGCCAAGGTCTTGCCATGCAGTGCGCAACGCGATTAAAGTTGCCCGGTGTAGTCGAGCAGTAATTGGCGCTTCGTTAACGCCTTTTGGTGTTGTTTTCTTTGTTGTTTGTTTGCATGCCGGGGAGGTGCTGCTGCGGGGCACGGTTATTATGCCGCAGGAAGTGAGACCTATGTTGCGAAAAATAAAATTAACTTCGTTGAGGAAAGCTGAGAGCTACAGCTTTCACTGGACTAGAATATAATTCTAGGTCACTGCAGTATATTTAAGCACATTCTAGTTCACTATACTTTAACAGTGCTGGACAAGGCAGGTTTCCGCAAAACACCCTGTGTCAGGTACAGACCCCAGGACTATTTAGGCGTAAAACATGCAGCCTTGGTAAATACATGTGCGTGTAGGAATCTTAACACCTGCACTATGCACACCGTTTCAAACATAGAAATCCACTGGTCAGTGAAGCTGATCTACCGTTGTTGGTGGTCACATGTAGCGTGCCCACCAATAGTTATGCTTCTGTAATCAACTAACCATTTAGTTAGGACTGATTGATTAACTCTACCCGCTAGAGATAATGTCAGCTTGCTGAGTGCTAGACATACATCTTTCGAATGTCATATATGTCTTAATCTGTCATATATGCCTTATCTGTCATATATGTTAAATATGCCTTTAAAAAACCCAACCAAGCGGACCAACCCATCCCCCTGGATGAACGCAGGAAAGGACGCCAAAACTTTACCGCTTCATGGGATGGTATGCACCTTACACTGTTCTGCAAATACGCATTCTGAAGCTGCAGATGTAATTAAGCCTCCTTTGCTGGCGTTGAACTATAGGGATAGCGGAACCAGTGAACCCGACGTCAGGGGGCGGTGCAACCCGCTCTTTGAACGGCCGTCGCCAACAGCAACGAGCAGAGCTCGCTTGCTCTGCCAAGGAGCATCGTACAGGATACCGGAGTGCAACCCGCAACCATCGCGTAACCACATGCATCCTTCAGCAAATTGGCAGCCCGTTCAGCGCAGTGTATAGCTGACTGATTGACGACCGCCGTTGCCGCTGGGACTGCGTGCACTGGTTTTTCCCCCAGAGTCTCGGCGGACATGCGCAAAAGGCGCGCAGCAATTGAGGCCAACAAATGAATGCGTATACGGTGCACATACCACTGGAGCGCACTCTTGATCACATGATGCGCGTGTGCCCCGCGCAGCGACGTTCGAGCATCTCTAGAGGGCGAACCGGAGATGGAATCGTGGTACGTGCAACCCGTGTCCTCGAAGCACCGCATAAGAATCGCCGTGGCGGGACACGAAACGGTAGCCGCTCCGTTGCGCAATCGTCCGTGCAGCGGCAGACTGCGATGATGGCCGTCGTGACGGCTCGAAGCAGTGCTCCCGGAGTCGTTTGCGCGATGACATCCGGGAGTAATGGGCTCGTAACTGCGCGGCCCGAGTGCGCCATGAAGATCATCGAAGTCGTCGCGAAGTTTCGTGGGCGGCGCGCACAGACAGCGGTGAGGCAACCTTGGGCGTGCCCGCGAGGACTATGTACGAAAGCATGCGCTTAAGCGAAGGTTGGAAGCTGAAACAGCGGAAGGATTCAATTATTTTCTTTCAATGCGCGTAGCACCTCGTGAAGAATGCGAATGTGGGATAGATTCAGGGAGTGGATCAGTCCCTTACAAAATTGTCTATAGACTGTCTATATGGACCTCCTTCACCCCGTGACGTCACGAAGATGCGGTGGCGCTGATGTTAGCAGCGACTTTCGCATGGTAGGCAAAACAGGTTCCGCTTGCCCGTGCCTACCGCAGCTGCCGCAGTTACCGGCGGCTGCTTCAAGCCTGTGCACTGCAGAAGCAGCATGTATTGACCAGCTGCGTCACTGCTGGATCCGCGTAGTAGCATAAAAAATAATAAATTACCCTCGATAGGTTTCTCGCGCATAAATGCCGCATTCGCAAACTGGCTAACAGGCATTGGGCCACGGCAGTAAAGCACGAAGTCTGGGAGTCGATAGGCACTGCCACTCAATGCACTTAATAGCATGAAAGTTACTGCGTTCATTCACCTGAACTTCAGGATAGTAGGCTGATAATTGCTCAAGGAAAAAAAGAAGACATATGCAGCTGCACACGTACTTATCACCTTGAGCCGGAGTGCACGGGGCGCCGACAGGTTCACTCGACCCCAAGGAATGCGTTTTTTTTGTTAATAGCACACCATGTTTTAATGGGGCGTTTTGTGACATTTAATATTTACTTGAAACTGTTTCTTGATATGACGACGTAATTATTTTATTCGAGTAGAAAGAAGTCCGGTAAGTTGTGTCAATCTTGCGCGGTCGCGTTGGTGTGCTTAGAATAGCGTACCTTAAGTGTGCTAAACGCCATATGCTTTTTCATTGCATCATGCATGTGTCATGTTTCATGAGGTAATACATGATCGCGAAGCTTGTTTGGAAAGAAGCAGCCGTAGGCGTGCTACTAACAGGCACGTGGCGAGATTGAGAGGTGACGCGGCATGAAAAGTGTTTTCGTTATTCATGCATGCGATATGTAACTAAACTTGGTGCAAATATGAAATTCCTACGCTAGTTTCAGTAATTCCTTTTATTTATAGATATACCTGGTGCAGTTCTGGGTAATTATAATTAACACCGTCGTCAAGTCCCCCCAAGCTAGGTCTCAAATAATTGAGTAGATAGTGCGCAGTTTTTTTATGCCAGCATGTACATAAAGCCCTGTTCTGTACGATGACGCGATTAGTTCTTTTTCTATATGATCAGTACTTATGCATGCATAGTTACATGAAAACGTTTCTTACAAAAATAACTAACACAATACTGCACATGTAGGGAAAAAATCGAGAGATTTATTACGCTCCTCGACGTCTCAGGAATAGTTTGCGACAAATGGAATCATTTGATCTTCATGCGAATTACGAAGGTGAGTGATCCAGTCGCAGAAAATGTGAGAGGTCAGAAAACGAACCTTAAAGTTTGTTCCCTCGTTTATGGCATCTTCGCTTTCTCTTTGCTCAAAGAAATGCGGCACTGAAATCAAAGAAATTACCTCACAGTTCTTGACGACCACACTTATAAAAAGCGTAATTTATAAATTTGTACTCAATATTTTGCTATTATTTTTCGTCACGAAACTAGACTTCAGGGCTAGGAAAGAAAATAATTCTAGAAATAAAAAATTTTCACCTAATCGACCAGCTTAACAAGAGGACAAGTCGGCTTGGCTGGTGCGTGGTCATGCGGCTAAAAACAGCGCTAAGCGAGACAGGAGATCAGGGACACGACGCTGTCCCCACTTTTCGCACAGCGCGACACGTACGTATGTCAGCAGACGATGAGCGCATGTCTGCTCCGACGAAACAAGGACAGCACTTCCCCTCACTACTGTCCCGAAGTAAAATCATTCCGGCTAGTGCAGAGTGTCAAAACTTGTTTTATTCAATGCCTAGCGCATAAATAAACGGCAGGAACGCTTTCTACATGTTTACTACTAACCATATATACAATACACAGTGGCAAACTATTTCTCTTTATAGGCCGCACGTGGCCAACGCGAGCTCGTGTACTTCGACAAATTACTAAGTTGGAAGCATCGACCATTGCTATGATTCGCAGAAACTGGAAACGCGCCTACAAGCCTTGAAAACCCGCGCTCAACACCTATCCGCGACGCCACTCCCCGACCTTTTGCCTACCACGAGCTCGCTAGCGACTGCAGCGCCACCTCGTTTGTTTACAAACATGCAGGAGGTCCATACTTCTTTAGACTATATTGCCTTCCTATCGATATCATATACACAAAAGTCTACTAAATGTGCATGGCCATAAATCTATAGATTGTCTATAGACAGTATATAGGATCTATAAAGTATAAAGACTTCATAGGCAGAAGTCTATGGACAGTCTATAGACTGACTAAATGAATTTTTGTCTACTAGAAGTGTATGGCCATAAATCTATAGATTGCCTATAGACTGTATATAGGATCTATAGAGTCTAAATGCTTTATAGGCAGAAGTCTATCGACAGTCTATAGACTGATTAAATGAGTTTTTGTCTACTAGAAGTGTATGGCGATAAATCTGTAGATTGTCTATAGACAGTATATATGATTTATAGAGTCTAAAGACTTCATAGGCAGAATTCTATGGACAGTCTATAGACCGACTAAATGAATTTTTGTAAGGGACGTGTAAGCATGGAAGTTCGTTTGATTGAATATGCGCGCCTCTGTGCTTGAATGGGCACGTGCGAAGGCCCGAATTCGTATACGCAGAAGCAACCGCGACACTAACGTTTGTGTCAACAAGTTTTCGTGCATTGCCCACGTAAATTCAGTGTGCTGTGCTGGATTGTGTTCTGGAAAACTGCATGCAGGGTTTACAAAGGGAGGGCATGAACGAGAGAAATGAAAAATGAAAATAAAAAAAAATGTCACGAAGCAACGTCGATAATGTGTGCGGACAGCTCATTTGCAAGTGGGCCGTTCGCGCTTGAAGCTTACATCTTGCCTTACTCGTTACGCCGCGCTTAGAGCGCTGCGTTCTTTCACTATTGCTTAGCCTCACGCCTCGGGTTGATTTACGTGTGCGAGAGAACAGATGCCTAATAAGCCCTATGTCATTGAAAAAACAAGAAACAGCGCATACCGTAACTGGCATGAAGGGGAAAATAAAATACAGAATGCAAGGGGCGCTGACCAACCGCATTCCGAACGTCCGCTCGGCTTCAATACGTATAAGTATAGAGCACGACTGACCCAGCGTCGCCCAAGGTCTCACAACTTAGCGCTGGACATAAGTTAGTTAACCCGCTCTAACTATAAGCGCCTTCCAGAGTATCTGTGCGAGCCACGCCCGAGCCTTTGCGATGTGGCGGGCGATAACTTCTGGCGCCCCTAACGGGCCCGAAAGAAACAACAATGCAGCGAACAGCGCAACTCCTCCGTACGACAAGAAACAAAAATTAAATTTAAAAAAGAAATCAAAACGCGGCGCATTCTGACCACCGCGTGCGCAATCAGTAGCCAGTCGCTTTGCGAGCCACGGCGGCGTACTGTTGTTGCTGCTGCAGCCGCCGTGGTCGCTGGCGAATTCGTGCGGCCCCTGCGAAGCCCTCGAATCGATTAGTAGCCGCATACCGGGGCGACCTTGGCAAGGTGAGCTCCGTCCGGCCCCATGCTGTGGGTGCGTAGTTCTGCAGTCCGCCTCCCTTGGCCAGGCGCAGCAGCGGACGGAGTAACGGGACCGGGCAAGGACGCCAGTGGAGCGCCCCACCAGGAGAGGGGTTGGCGGCTCCTCTGTGTGCCTATCTGTCCGGAAGGCCGGCGCTCTCTCCAGCGGGTGCTCCGCCTACTTCGGGAATGCAACGTAGGCATCGTTAGAACTTGGCGCGATGCCGATACAGACGCTTTCTGCTGTGTGTGCGGAGCATTGCGAGCGACGCCTGAGCGGTCGTTAAATAGGCGTTGTAAAGCGGAGCAGTCTCGATGATTTGTCAGCGCGGTGTCGCTGCGGCAAGTCCGCAAACTGATGAGCGAACGACAGTGAAGGTATTTTTTTTTTTACAGCGAAAGCTGTTATACGGGGCCCTCCCCGGCGAATTGAGAGCGTAGGCAGTCAACATGAGGTCACGTGACGGTTACGCGTCATGACGAGACAAGCGCTGTCCACGTGACCGTGCGCCCGTTGTACTGTCTGTATAGTTTTAGCCATTGGAGAAAAGACAGCAGCACTGCGACAGTCTTCTCCAAGATTAGCACATAATGCAGTGTAAAAACTTGGGAGTTCTTTTTCCGAAATTATGATAACAAGCCCTCCAAGCGAAAAATTTTACAAACAAAAACCACGCTGAACCTTCTTTTTTTTTTACGAAAAACTCCAAGTATGCATAGTTTGAATCTAGAGCCGCCTCCAAGCACCCTTTTAAGAGGGACCCATAAATCCGCCCCTGGATTTTCCCAGGAATAAATTATCGGCACTACTTCTAGTTCGTAATGTCCACACGTTCTGATGACAAATAAGTCAATCTCGTCCGCACACGGAGCGTCGAGGGTTAGCACGTTTCCGAAATTCTACAAATAGATATGGATATGAATTACGATGCGCTACACGCCTTTCAATAATTAAGTAGCCTAAGAGTAATAGTTAAAAAGTTAACTATTCAATATTAGTAAACCAACCTGCTAGTTAGCGCATCTTAGCAGTATTCTGACGTACTACACCGCTGACAATGCTATGCCGAAAAACGCGCTCTTCTAAATCAAAAAGGCCATTTTTAAAACCTGTGTAAAGTCTTAGGTGCTGCACCCTGTATATTCCACTGCGCTGCATGGTACTAGTGAAAAACGCGATAATGTCTGCGTCGAAGCGCGGCCGAAGGGACGTGATGTATCACAGCGCACCGAGTGCACCACGCCTGCGCAGTGACTTAGACGTAGGTGTGTGGCGCGCCTCAGTGGACAAGGGCGCGAAAGACAAATAAAAAAATGTGCGGAGGGAGTTACTGAAGGCGTACTTTGCTTTTGCTTCGTGAAGAACGCGCGGTGTCTATGAGCTGACCTACTCCCGATTCTCTCGTCTGATAGCTAGGCCCTGGAGGCGGAACTGTCCGAGGAGTTATTTCATTTAAAACGCTTTCGAGAAGGCAGTTTCTTTTCTTTTTTTTTCTGTACGATGTTTGGTTGGTGATCCCTGCGAAATACTTAGATGGGTTAATGACTGGATTAGAAAAAATTTACGATTAACCTGGTGGCATCGACCGATTGGTAACAAAGCGAACAATCAAGTGAGCCAGTACGTCGTCTCATTAAATTTAAATGGAGTATCACAGAGTGCCGGTACGCGGATACGCGAAAGTAGAGAGTTTTAGTTTCACGTACGTAGAGGGTTCACGTACGCAAACGTGAGAAGTCTACGTAGCCTGCACGCAGGTGGTTTAGAGAGTTTTAGTTTCACGTACGTAGAGCTCTTACGGGTGACCAGTGCGCATGCGCAGAACGCAAAGGGTATGCGCGAGTCTCACGTACGTACGTGAGATTCGGATTTTTACGTTGCGGTCCTTGCGTTGCTTGCGTATACGTAGCGTTGACAAACATGGCGGAGCCCTGCCCGCCGCTTCGCGGCGATAACAGCTTCGTCGCTAATCCCTCGAGGCGATATCGTGTTCTAAGTTGTTGTATTCGTCTTCGATTTGCCCATTCTTACCCTCGCATAAGGTTTCAAGCGACAAATAGCTTTTGTTTTTCAGACAGAAGGGCGATTTTTCAGCTGTTAAGCCTGACGAAGTAGCGTTCGTCGTCGTCATAGCAACCGTCTTGCTATGAATGGCTTGGCTTAAAGACTTGTCTTGGATGATTTAGGCTACAGCCAGTGTCTGTGTTTCTTAGTAGATGGCGCTAGGCGTAACGCGCGGCGTGTTTCGCATACGTGTAACTATAAGGGTTTCAAACCACCTGCGTGCAGGCTACGTAGACTTCTCACGTTTGCGTACGTGAACCCTCTACGTACGTGAAACTAAAACACTCTATTGTGTGTGTGTGTGTGTGTGTGTGTGTGTGTGTGTGTGTGTGTGTGTGTGTGTGTGTGTGTGTGTGTGTGTGTGTGTGTGTGTGTGTGTGTGTGTGTGTGTGTGTGTGTGTGTGTGTGTGTGTGTGTGTGTGTGTGTGTGTGTTTTAACCTTGATCATGCTTCAGTACGAAGAGCAAGCAAGGTAGTGTATGGACAAGTGAGAAAAACAAGTCAGTTAATGGCTTATCTTTAAAGTATCTGGCCTGAATTTGATGACCTTATTTAATTTTCATTACGCGAGACAAAATACCAGGAAGCCGCCGCGGTGGCTCAGTAGTTATGGCGCTCAGCTGCTGACCAGACAGACGCGGGTTCGATCCCGGCCGCGGCGGTCGAATTTCGGTGGAGGCGAAATTCTAGAGGCCCGCGTACTGTGCGACGTCTGTGCACGTTAATGAACCTCAGGTGGTCGAAATTTCCGGAGCCCTTCACTACGGCGTCCCTCATGGCTTGAGTCGCTTTGAAACGTTAAACCCCCATAAACCAAACAAAATACGAGGAATATTCATCTTATCAACACTAACGCATTTGCCACTCCTGTATCTCCGTCTTTACAGCAACAGTACACAGGAAACAAGAAACATGAACCGTAAAGATAAGCCCCTCGAGACGATCGCGATCTTCACAACGAAAGTTTTTAACGCTTCTGTTGTCACTGTGGCAATAAGCAATTATCTCCAAACTGCGTGCAAAGGTACACACTGTACACCGTTCGCCTGATACGCGGGCTACAACGGCTGTACCTTCGGTAGTTCAAGAGAAAATTCTCCGTTGTCTTCGCGGTCGCAAAGTTAAAACAACAGCTTAAGAGCCGCGTTCCTCGATAGCTCCTTTGATATATAGTGCACGCCTCGCACAGTCATTCGCGATAAGCCTTTGCGCGTGCTAACGCCTTTCGTCGTGGAACACGCGTGTTTCGCATAAGCAAACTGCTAAGTGCTCCGCCCAGCCCAACAAGGAGGAGTTCGATGCCGCGGCAGTTGGCACCCCCCCCCCCCCCCCCCGCCTCCCCAACCTCCTTCCCACCGTGCTAGATGCGCAACGCTGTAAACACGAGCGGAAACGAGAACGAATGCATGTCGTTGAAGGCTGGCTGTGCGTATTACCGTATTAACGCGAATTTAGGCTCGCTGTTTCAGTGAAATCACGTAAAGCTTTTGTCAAAGGTGCATAGCCAAAGGGGCCTGCTTCGGCGTCATGCCGTGTTGTTCGTTATTGCCAAGCTTCCAAATCAGTTCAAGGTGAGAGGAACTCTTGTTCTGACGCCTCCGAAATTAAGGACTTCGAAGTATGCTAAAGAGGCCCACCACACGGCTTCCAAGAATACCTTTTGGGGTCGATCTTTTTCACAATTAATATATGAAGCCATACTCGGACGATCCGCAGAGCCAAAGCGCGAGCATATTCGAAGCAAGCATTTGTATATTTAGGGGAATTTGAACACTCCGCAGTCATTTCAAACAAAACGCAAAATAATTTCCTCCTAATTTGACAAGAGAGTACATTTTTCCTTTCTCTCTTTCTTTCTATTGCAGTCGCTGGTTTACTCCTCAATACGCTTAACCCTTCCAATATTCAGTTTCACACAGTGTATATGCATTTCTGTGACGATTTTGTTAGAATTACTTGTTACCGAAATTGGTTATAATTGTCTCCTTGTACTCACAAAACTTTTTGTGCAGGTTTCGGTTATTTCTGGAACGCAGTGAAACTTTGGGGGAGAAGTCGCATCAAACCCGTTCAAAACATGCACCGGAAATAAAAGCAGAAAAAAAAATACGCTGAACGCCTTCGCATTTTACGGCAACTCTCTTTTTCCTGACGCTGTAACCTACTGGAATGCCCTGCCGAAGAACAAAGTTTCTTGCAGCGACCGCAAATCATTTCCCGTCAAACTTACCAGACATTTACACAACATGTAAACATTGTTTTAAGCTTGTCTTGAACCATTCATTGAGTTTGAAACTGTGCATACTGCCAAGCATCCATTTTTGCTGTATTTTGTTATCTTCATATTCCCCATCATCATGTCCAATTCTTTTTGCTTTTTAATACTTTGTTGTATTAGCGTTTCGTTGTCCTTATCTTTCTGCTACGCATGGATTTACACCAATTGTGAGCGCTTCTTGCGTAATTCCGTCGGGCCTTTAAGTAAGGAAAGAAATTATATAACTAGCTCTGGTATGGTTCCAATGAAACATCGCTTGCTTGTTTTGCGATCATGAGCGCTTTACAAGGCCTAAAAGGCTCTTACTTGTGTACGTAACGGCTCCTTATGAAAGTAATGAGTCAGAAGTATAACTGAGACCCTGAAAGCAGAGCTCGCTCACAATAGAAACATATGAAGACCAGACAGAAATTGGATAATTAGTTCATCAGAGGCCATCATGAATAGAAAATGTTGGCAATAAACTTTGTCGTATTTATTTGGAAATCAACGTAAGAGGCTCAGAAAATACTTTCTAACGAGTATCGTCATCGCTGATGTAAAGCTGTTCCACTTGTATGTCATGTGACTTCTTACTCCTCCGTGGCACGGCTGCAACCACTACAGTGTAGTGCGTTTCTTTATGTAGTGACTGGTTTAATTCGTCTAATAAGCTGGTTCTGGCTCTTTTACGCAAAATATTTGGACGTTATTATCACAGTCAATTGGGGGCCTCGTGACGCTGCAGCCGTAGATAATCGCAGCTGTAACGCGTCATCGACACGGCTCCGTTAAACCATACAAATTCCTTAACCAAATCACTGAAAATGTTTACGAGACTCTGACAGTAAATATATAACCCACTAAACAACGCAGTATAGTGCATATAGCATACACAAGCTATACAGGCGAACTGATTATCAGCTCTGTACGCTAAGTCGGCGGATGTTGTAAAACTGGCGCAGCACTCACACAGGGAAATCATTTCAAAACATTTTGATGCGCACTCGAATTTTCTCTCCCTAAATAAAATTAAAAATCCGACGTTCGTATTTTGGAGAAAAGTGTTCCACCCGCCGCGGCGGCTCAGTGGCTACAGGGCGCTCGACTACTGAAACGGAGTTCCCGGGTTCGAACCCGACCGCGCCGGCTGCGTTTTTATGGAGGAAAAACGCTAAGGCGCCCGTGTGCTGTGCGATGTCAGTGCACGCTAAAGATCCCCAGGTGGTCGAAATTATTCCGGAGCCCTCCACTACGGCACTTCTCTCTTCCTTTCTTCTTTCACTCCCTCCTTTAACCTTCCCTTACGGCGTGGATCATGTGTCCAACGATATATGAGACAGATACTGCGCCATTTCCTTTCCCGCAAAACCAATTATTATTATTATTATTAAAGGTGTTCGCATCTCTCCGGTCTACTTGCTTTTTAATCTCACAAAACTGAACCTTGCTTATAGCCACCCGGGTTCGAACCCGACCGCGGCGGCTGCGTTTTTATGGAGGAAAAACGCTAAGGCGCCCGTGTGCCGTGCGATGTCAGTGCACGTTAAAGATCCCCAGGTGGTCGAAATTATTCCGGAGCCCTTCACTACGGCACTTCTCTCTTCCTTTCTTCTTTCACTCCCTCCTTTAACCTTCCCTTACGGCGCGGTTCGGGTGTCCAACGATATATGAGACAGATACTGCGCCATTTCCTTCCCCCAAAAACCAATTATTATTATTAAAAGTGTTCACATCTCTCCGGTCTACTTGCTTTTCAATCTCACAAAACTGAACCTTGCTTATAGCCACGGTTACACCGTAAACCTAGCTTGGCGGTCTTGGTTTACCTGCCGTTGTATTAACCGCAGGTAAGCACGCCTGCCAGACAAGAGCACGACCCCTTATTTTATTCTCCTCAAGCCTAAAAAAAAATAAAGAAAGGGGTTGAGAGAGCGGCGGGTGGAAAGACGCGGAAATGTTTGCACACTTAAAATATATTCTCTCTTGTGTGCCTGAATCCGCGTTAATGCGGTAATTTGAGCAACGCTCAATTTCGACCAGGAGGCAAGGGGGGACCCCGACGTATACACATGCCTGCCCGCGAGATGAACACGCCGCCAGCCGAGTTCGCCGCGGCAATTAAGAGCGTTCGAAGGCGCGCCGGGTCACTGCGCGCATAATAACGGTTTCCCTCCTCTACAGCCGCGGACAGCGCAGCGGCGCCGGTCCGATTTTCACGCTACGCTATGTCCGATATCCCTCGCCGCCAAGCGTGCGTGCATGGTCAGTCCGTGAGAGAGCACACACGGCTTTCTCTTTCATCGGAGGAGCGACCAAGTTACGGCGCGAATCGCGGCCAAATGAGTGCCCTTTGTTCGAGCGGGAACAGCACGACTTTGGGACAACTCAAGCGAGTCGGCGCAGATCGCTGGAGAGGCCGGGGCAAATCGGGCTGTCCTGCACGGTCGACGCGCTATGCTTATCAGAGCTTGCGGCGCGTTTTTCGGGACGCTGTCGAGGCGCTGTAGGCATCCGGTCGAGTGACCCTTTTGTTCAGGCTATGCGGCTAAACTATACCCTCTTGTTCTTGTTGCCGATGAGCCTGTGGTGCCGGTATAACTGGAACGCCGTTGGAATTCGTCGTGTGTGTGTCTGTGCTGCGGACTTGTCGTAAACCGTACTGCCGCGAGTAGCTGTATTGCGCAGCTGTGACGTAACATATGTAGCTATATCGGTGTGGTGTTCTTTCCGCCGTGAACATGGTTGCAGTGAAATCACGACCCCGCCGCGGTGGCTCAGTGGTTAGGGCTCTCGACCACTGATCCGGAGTTCCCGGGTTCGAACCCGACCGCGGCGGCTGCGTTTTTATGGAGGAAAAACGCTAAGGCGCCCATGTGCTGTGCGATGTCAGTGCACGTTAAAGATCCCCAGGTGGTCGAAATTATTCCGGAGCCCTCCACTACGGCACCTCTCTCTTCCTTTCTTCTTTCACTCCCTCCTTTATCCCTTCCCTTACGGCGCGGTTCAGGTGTCCAACGATATATGAGACAGATACTGCGCCATTTCCTTTCCCCCCGAAACCAAATATTATTATTATTATTATTAAATCACGAGGCACGACAGCTGACCGCGAAGCTGCCACTCTCTCTCTCTATTGTTTTTTTTTTGTTTTCTGCCTCTATTATTTGTGAGTCTGGATTCATACTGAGGGAACAACTATAGCAGAGAACAAAACATAGCCGTCACTTCGTTCCAGATTAGGATGAAAAGCTTGCGGATTTTGTTTGTTTGATTTGTTTTCGTTTTCTGGTCACTATAAGCGCCAAATTATCCTCTGCATAACTCATCGACCCCTTGCCCTCGGAAGTAGCATAGCTACCCATTTTATATTGGCTGGCTGCATTTCCTATTCGTTCTGCTCTCGACGCACGGAAATCGCTGCGAGCAACGCAATTAGGTGCGGCGTTATACGGCACTTGGAGTTGGCAGCAAGAAAATCCTCACCGGGCGGAAGGAAGCCTGTATAGTAGAGACACTTCCTGCACCCCCAAGCGACGACACGCGCAATTATGCGTCGATATAGTGTCTCCCGCCCCAAATTCCGGCATCGCAGTACTATAAATACGCTCCTTTCGAAGCGCACGCACCCTGTTTCTTTTCCTGAACTACAGGGCGGGACCCTATTATCACACTCGTGGCGACACGATTACTGTCCTACTGGCGTAATTGTGTGCACGGTCAGGTGCCAAGACGGACCTGAGGGCACTTGGCAACACGCAGCGAGGTCGCCCCAAGCTGTGCGCATGCACTTTCCTTTCATTGAATGCGGGAAACAGAGATGCTGCTTTCTTCCAGCATAACTCTTAGCCGCGCACACAAAATGACAGCACGCCATCTTTGCATTCCAATATGGAACTGAGCCGGTGCAGTCGAAGGTCAGTTTAACGAAACTCGCTCTCGCGTGTTTTCGAGCTGTTTCGAGCAAGTCGCTGCTACCTGGCTAATAGATGTGGTATTTAACTCTTACTCAGTTTAACTGGGTGTACTGCAGTGCTGCACTTTCAAAATGTCTTTAGACAGTGTATAAACTGCCCATAAACTTTTGTCTATAGACTTTCCATAGACAAATCCCATAGACAATACAGACTCCGTAGACAGTCTATAGACAATCTATAGATTTATGGCCAAGCTTTTAGTAGACTTTTGTCTATAGACAGTCTACAGGCAATGAATATACAGAAGGAATATCTATAGGAAGGCAATACAGTCTATACGAAGTCTGTAGATCTATAGACTGCTTTTATAAGAGTGGAATCGAACCCTGTCCCGTGCACCAGAAAATACTCACACGCACAGGGCGCACACATGAGGCACACAAATGGTCCCTTGATCAAATGTTTTAGGCGAATCCCCCAAGGTGGAGTAAATTTGTAATAAGGGTGTAACTACTCATTGCCATCCACACAAGCGCAGCACGCTTTTACATTTATACATTTATAAGCCCTTCGAAACACCAGCACGTAAGCCGCGAGTGTTACGTAACCTGTTGCGCATGCCGGAACCACAGCGGAGCAGCCATCATGCAGTCTGGAGTGCAACTATATTAAGGAAAGCCTCGCGTGCACAGATTGCGAGGCCTCTTCCTCGTGGCTTGTGCACATTTCCATTGGCCCACTTAGGCTGCATGGTCGCACGGTGGGCGGTGATGGCAGGGCAGCACTGCCTTTGTGGCTCAGATATCGGACCAGTTAAGAGCGCGGTGTGCCGGCCATAGACAAAGGGAAGCGCCTTCTCCTTCCTGTTCCGGCGTATCTTCCATGGTAATGAGCGCGCCATCGATTACTACAGCTCGCTCGGCGTGCCTTTCTTTTGTCCCGCCACCTTTCGGCCGGCTTTAGAACCAAAAAGCAGTCTTTCAGCGTGCAGCTATGCCTCAAAAATAGAGAAAAATAAAAACACGACCTTTGCCCTCTACGCAGAAGGAATTCATTAGAAAGGTAGAAATTATGCGTCAAAAATGCTGCTGAATTCAACGAAAAAAAAGTGCGTTTTCGAATGTAAAGGCACTTCAGTAACCTTATAAATGCGCAGTTCTTGCATAATCTGCGGCAAAAGAAAATCGCAAAAGTACACAGAGGCCAAGGAAAGGGTTGAATAATAGAAGCACTTTCATTCTAGTGAGGAAGCGATATCTGCCAACTGTCATTACAGCTTAAATAAAATAGAAAAAGAAAGACAGCACGCCGTCAGCGCGGACCGAACTCACGACTTAAGTATGCCACGAGTGACGCCGTTACCAATATCTCAGCTGCGGCCAGTGGCCATTCTTCCTTCAACTTTCATGCTATAGACTTGCTTGAATGTAGTGCACATACAAAGGAACAGTCATGCTGCACGCAAAAATGGATCGCGCTGTTATGTGTGCACTGAAGTTGAAAACGTGTAGTGGATATTATTCTTCCACAAGATATTATTTATAGTTATGAAGCAGTCATTGCTAACGTGTTCCCTTTATTATAACAACTACGTGTATTTCAGTTTCTAAAAAAAATAGCAAGAATAATATTTTCGCTAAAGTAAGAACAGCACAATAGGTTAAGACAGACACACACGCTTCATTCAAGCCTGTCTGAGCGCTCGGACACCATGGTTCGAACCAAGACCTGCGCTAGTTTCTATATCTTGGCTGATAAGAAGGGCTTCTCTCTCTCTCTCTCTCAAAAACCTATATGCCAATATTCGGCGCCGGTGACCGTGACCGACTCAATAGATGAAATCTGCGGAGAAACGGTTCTCGCCAAATATTGCGCTGACACCGTCAGAAGGAAAGTGGTCAAAGAGTCTGTGTTGTGTCCTTCCTCTATTCATCGAGGTTCTATAGGCATAGAATAAATTTCTCAACGACATGGCCTTTACAAAAAGCGGTAGGAAACAGAACGGGAAGGGGTGGGGGGTATATTATGTGGGTCACATCAGTGCGCGGAGTCGTATTCAAATGCGCTTGGACATCAGGTACTATATAGGTTCTTTCGGACGACACCCACAGTAAAATACTTCCCTGCCTTTACAGAACTGCGCATCCAGTCTCTCAGATCCCTTTCGAGGGCACCCCAGTCCAATACCCGAAATCGTACCGCAAACACTTGCGTGGCGAGCTATTTCCACGACCTTTCTTGCTTTCCACAGCACAATGAGACCCACGTCGGCGAAATTTGGCATCATCAAAGTTCCACGGCTATCTTCGCGTGTAGATCCATTGTGGGTAGGTCGTTGATCCTACCGCAGGCGTAGTCGGCACGCAGGCCACTGAATGTACGAAGCGACGCAGCCGCTCGACCATGGTCCATCTTCGTTCAGCTGAGGAGCAGTGGTTTGCCAATCACACTAGCACTCAACGCCGCGTTTTGTTATTACCCTCTCGCTCGCAACCAACAGCTTGCTCTTACACTTACACCACCACCACGCAAGCCACTACAAGAGGCGGGCGGTGCTCGTATGACCACGCACCAAGCACGCGCGCGCGCGCGCGCATTCAATCCGCTTTCAACAATGCCTCCCACAACAACGATACCAGCCGGACCTCTCGGTTTTGAAAAGTGCGGTCGCGAGCGAACTCGCCGCGGCAGCGCCAGGCCAGCCGGTTGACGCAACCCTCGAGAGCGAACAAGACATGCAAGCCGACGGAATGGAATGTCGCGGCCCCCGTCCGCAGCACGTCGCTCGCGTAGGGGGCGCAAGCGAAAATGGCCCGCATCCTACGTCCGCGGTGGATCGAGGAGCGTCACCGACAACGTCTGCCCCTCCCTCTGACTCCCACCGCCTTTCTGCCTGACTGCAACGGGCAGCTGAAAGCGAAAAATAAATGAAATAAAGCAGCAGCAGCAAAAAACAAAAGAAGCGAATAGCCCACCACAAAGCCGCGCATAAACGCGAACACAAAAGCGCCAGTCGCCCAGCGGCCGCACGGGGAGTAGGCGTGAGAGTGATCGTCTGCAACGGCGGCGCGGTTTCGCCTGCTCCGAGAGCGCGTTCATTCTCTCTGGGCGTCGCCCCCTTTGAGCCGGCCGTAATGTGTACAACGGCAGTTAGGGTTTTTACCATTCGCGGCATGGCCTCACGAGAGGATGGACTGTCGACTTGCGCTTGCTCACGAGCACGGGCGACGGCGATTTGTATTCGTTGCGAGCCGTTAGCCGCTATGGCAGCGGAAGCCATGCCTACCCTGCCTGCCTGCTTGCTTGCTAGCCGCGGGTTGCGATCTGTATTCGCGAGAACGCGAAGCAGCGGTTAGCGGAACACTGCGAAGCCGACCGGGTGCCCTGATTAAGTTTTGTTTGTTCGCCGTGATAGCTTTAATACGCCCCCGTGAAACGCAGCAGCCACCTGTGTCGTGGGACTGCCGCAGCTGCCGCTAAAAGAAGGGCGCGGGGAGATTCAGAACGTTCAGAAAGAAATGCGCGTGATATTTACTTGTGGCTGGCAGGCGCATCAGCCAAGCGCAGCGCTAAGCTGTGGCATCAGCAAGAAATCGCGCGCTTGAAATATATCGAAGGAAACCTGAGCTTTTCGACTGAAGTTCAGGGCAAAACTGGCTTTGTTCTTTGTTTCTTTAACGGCATTATAGCTTTATAATCGGTCATCACCCCCTCTACTTTTTGTTGCTGATATTGCATACGTGGGTGCTTTGAAAGTATAACTCTTTTCTAATGCCCCCTGAGGAGGTGCCGTATAGTGCTTGGAATTTGAAGACGTATGTTATAAGCCACTTTTCCGTTGAAGGAGCTTCAAATGACGTTTTGCAGCGATATATTGTCAACCTGTTGTTTGAATGATCGGCGCATGCGCAGAACGAACACGTTAGGTACAATAGAGAGACTCGCTATAGTGCCTAGAATATACTATATGTGAAATATAGAATATACCGACGAGCTGAAGTACAGTAGTCCCCGCTGTATCGACATGCTTTGTTCGCTTTGGACCCTTTTTTCCCAGTTTTTCAGAGCGAAACGGACTCTATCAATAAACTTTGTGATCTGGATCATCATTCGAAATGATTTAATATTGTCTGCAATGCCAGAGGTATTTAATACGGTACCACTTAGTAGCAGGCCGTTTCCTTGCTGCCTCCAAGTGGAATCGCCCTTTCCCCCTACACGATATTCGTTGTGAATATGCCTAAAAACAGAGGGAGAGCAGGTATCAAAGAGGAAGAGAGAGAGGGAGAAGAGCATGGCGACAACATTTATCACCAGGCGCTGAACACATCGGACAAATTGCGCCGAAACTATGACGAGGCTTCGCGCCCACGAAAATGCATTGGCCAGCCATACTCTTTCATTAAGAAGTTGGTTTACACATCCTGGATGTTGTACCTGAACTGAACGTGCTGTAAATCGGTCTGTGATCCCTAGCGAAAATTCTAGTACAAGTATGTATTGGTCTAACATTCCTGTATTTTCTGTATGGCTCCCTATTAGCCTGGTATGGGTCTGAATTAGTCTAAGAGGGAGAAACGTGTATAATTTGAGATAACAGCACTGTCCTTTTTACCGTCAATAATTATTTTTGTCTTCAATTACAGAACCGCGCGCAGAATTCTATCTGATCGCTATAGTCGTATAATATTTATCGATCTAGCTTCGCTGATGAGCAACTCGCCACCAGTACACATGGCTGCACTGCTCGGAGGAGTTAAAGAGCATTGAAGGCTGCCTATCTCTACACATTAAGTGTAGAAGGTTTTATATTTTAGTGGTATTCTGGCACTATGATGGCCCTCCAATACTACATCCCAGCGTCAGTGAAATCTAATAGCATATCCGATTTTCAATCTGCTGCATTTCTAATGAGCCTATAATTACCTATTATTTGTCGAGAAGCAAATCATATTAGAATTTTCGCTAGGAAAACAGCTCCTTTTCTTGCTCACGCGCGTTGCTCTCCTCATTGCCTATCCCCTCAATTCGAATGCAAGTATTTCCTTCTTGACATCCAGGTTGCAGCAATGAGCCAGACAATTGATGGTATGCCCGCATCTCATCTTTTCTCTCATTTTTGTCCGTCATAAACAACTAATGCTACTACTACTACTCGCGAGTGCATCTCGCAGAGGGAAAGCTGCACAAGCACACACCATTGCGTGTTTTCTCCGTCGTTTTCATTCTTTTATTATTTATTATTTTATTATTTTTATTCTTTTCTTCTTCTTCTTCTTCTTCTTCTTCTTCTTCTTCTTCTTCTTCTTCTTCTTCTTCTTCTTCTTCTTCTTCTTCTTATTATTATTATTATTATTATTATTATTATTATTATTATTATTATTATTATTATTATTATTATTATTATTAGCTGCAGGCTAATGCTATAAGCTATACCCCACCGAGGTAGCTCAGTGGCTAGGGCTCTTGGATGCTGAGACAGAGAACGCGGACTCGACCCTGGCCGCGCCGGGCGCGTTTCGATGAAGGCGAAACGCAAAAGGCGCCCGTGTATAGTATTTTGTTCTCTGCGACATCAGCGCCCTCTACTTCGGAGCTTCTTTTTCTCTTTCATCTTTCACTCCGTCCTTCCTCCCTTCCCCCTAAACGCGATTCGGGTGTCCATCGAGAAGTGATGGTTACTGCGCCGTTACCTTTAATTAAAACCAATTGTGGCCCAGGATGTAAGTAAAGCGGCACGAAACAGAAGGACGCCCAACCGGACGGACAACCGCCAGTGAAACGTCAAAATAAACCCGCCACTCCAGACCTCTCGGCTGATGTTAATAAGCTTTCACTGATTAGTGCGCTAAGCCGTAGGCGTAGGTCTAATAACTTTTTTTTTTCACTTTCCACACGACTCGCTCACTAAACTTTCCTATTTCTTTTATTCCTGCACCCCATCTCCACGAACTTAGCCTTATGCACGCAGCAGACCGGTGGAGACGCTGTTCGTATCTAAAATAAACTGATACTTAAACTGAAGCTGCGATGGACGCGCCCCGAAACGTACTGAAACTTCGTATACCAATTAAAATGTCGACATAATATCAACAGTTATACGTCCAGTTGGTATTAAGAACGGCGAACGGTTTGATGAGCTTCCTTGGAGCTACGCCCGTGACTCGCAACGATATTTAGCTTTGATGGTGGAAGCTTTGTTACTGGCACGCGCATAAGGCAAACGTCGGGAGGCATGGTCTAGCTATATAGAAACAAATAAAAACTGTTCGTTAAAAAAAAAAAGCTTGAAAAAAATATTGCGTCCGCGACAGGACTCGAACCTGCAATCTTCTGATCCGAAGTCAGACGCCTTATCCATTAGGCCACGCGGACGCGCTTGGTGGAATGATCATAGAGATGTGTTTTGTCAGTTGCGCCCTTGTTTCGTAAGCGGAGCGGTTTGATTTTTTTTCGCGTTTTCACTGCACCTTCAGTTACGCTTTCCTTCAAAAGTGATGTCATCTAGCCTATAATTCTCTGCGCTCTTGAAGGCCCGCATTGACACAAGATACAACGCGACAGGGACTGGCGCTTCGCTTTTGTTTTTGTTGTATTACTTCCAAACGCATGCTGGATTAAAACGAAGCAAGCATTTTACGTTGTGGTCATTGATCCCGCAAAGCCGTCGAGGGGGGCCAAAATAGCAAAAACTTTATTATTTTTTTTTTTCGAAATAGACACCCACTCGCGGAATGACGACGTTCTTATGGCTATTTTTGTGGAGAAGACAAGAAAAACGGTAGCGACTGTTCGGGGGGGTGCCTTTGGCACCACGCAGGAACAGGAACTACACGGTAGGACGCCTGAATCAGCCTGAATCGCCTGAATGTCCACGGGTGAGCGCAACTGCCTTGCCAGGTGACCTTGCAGACGGCGCGCGTGATTTGAATGGAGCTGTGGTTCTGCAGGTTATCGCAGTCTCGCAGTCAAGTACGAACTAGAGACGCAGTGACGCTTTCGTCGAAGAAGCGGCGAGAAGTTGTCTGCTTATGCGCCGCACGGTGTAGCTTCTTTCGTTTTAGCAACAACTACAATGAAGTTCGGTAGTTTATAAACGGCGGCCACTACTGCACCTCACATCGGTGCGAAACAGCTTCAGTCAGCGCTCGTTACAACGGATCCGTATAAAACGGACAGCCGCTTATAATGGACGTTATGGCTAATTTTATTAATTCACCACACAATTTAAATCCAATGTGTTTCCGTTTTAGCGGACTCTGTTACAGCGGACCACTGTTTACTGCGAACTGAATGCGTAGTAAAATTTGGTCCGGAACACCTTTTACAACTGACATTTCTGATGAGTTCCAGCTCTTAACGAATCAGTATTTAACAGTGAAGGCCCTTTTCCTGTCGAGCTTAGAGCTCCAACAGTCAATACCACCAGTGTTGTGAGCTTATGTCTGGTACATTTGAGTACATTCCACGTCAAGGAAAATACGGTTAGTGAAGATTAATTACAGCCTTACTAGAGTCCATTTTAATGTGGCATCGGCGGTAGTTGTGGCTGAGGCAGTGGCTAGCTTCTGAACACTTTCCTAACACATTTCACCTGCTGTTAGAACAATTAGTAATGTTTCAACATTAAGCAGAACAGCGACACGCAGAATGACAGCACCTTTGAGCAACTCGACTCAAGTCGAATCATCTCAAGTGCTAGCTTTTTTCCAAGTGCCTAGTCTTCGTGCAGTCTTTTCCTGAGCTGCGAATTTATTTCACAAAACAACTGTGCTACCGACTTAGCATACACCTTAATCACAAAATAAAGGACTTGCAAAGCAAAGCTCGCTCGCTAAGTTATCGTTCTTCCTGGCACTTAGGGCTGCATTAACCAAATCACTGTTTAATTTATGCATATATATTCACCTTTATAGTTCAATTTTTTTTCTTGTTAAAGATAAACTATCTGAAACCTTCATTGGCGGTAAATGGTGCACGTTTTTGGTTTCTAAGTGTTTGATCATTGCGATGAGTGGTATCGTTTTGGTTTCGTGTATACGCACCTTTCTAACATTTAAGCGAGTGGTGGTTTTTGATTCCCTTGTCGTAGTTTTTCGGGCCCACGTGAGATAATCTGACTGTTTGCAACTCTTGGAGACCTTCTGGTATATATATTGTATATACGGCGTAGCTGTCCATGTTTATTGCATAGGCCCAAATAAGCTAGCAATTTGCTCACATCCCGAGTGAAGTTGCACCCATTTTTCGTTTGTACATATGCCGCAAAAGAAAAAAAAAAAGCGAAGCAACGAAAACAAAACTAGCAACCGCTCTCGGTTCAAACAAATCCTTTCAAAATTCTTTAACTCAGCTACTGATCCGGAGTTCCCGGGTTCGAACCCGACCGCGGCGGCTGCGTTTTTATGAAGGCAAAACGCTGAGGCGCCCGTGTGCTGTGCGATGTCAGTGCACGTTAAAGATCCCCAGGTGGTCGAAATCATTCCGGAGCCCTCCACTAAACGGCATCTCTTTCTCTCTTTCTTCTTTCACTCCCTCCTTTATCCCTTCCCTTACGGCGCGGTTCAGGTGTCCGCCGATATATGAGACAGATACTGCGCCATTTCCTTTCCTCCAAAACCAATTATTATTATTATTATTATTATTATTATTATTATTATTATTATTATTATTATTATTATTATTATTATTATTATTATTATTATTATTATTATTATTATTATTATTATTATTATTAACCGCTCTCGGTGGATGGCGCTTCGGTTGCGTATAGACACGTACGCCCGCATCCCACAAGCGAAGCTTATGTTGACCGGCGCTTCGTTTTAGAATTTCGGTTCGGCGATCTGAATAACGGCTCAGAATGGAAAGCCGGCAGCCATCCTGAATTAAATAGCAAGCAAGCAAGCGCACCACAGCTGCACCGTTTGATATTGGGTCGTTCCTCCATGGCGATGCTCCCTATAGAAGCGAATGGTTGCGGTTGGCCAGCCGGGAGCGGTTCGAAAACCATGCCCTCACACCTGTCGTACATATCTTAACCGTGGGACGAGATAAACGGCTACTTTCGTGGACTGTTTTTCACCTATTTCTTAAGCGGACTAGCACTGAACTGCTACCAGTTTCACAAACGAGATGCAAGCTCTATGGAAAAAATAATGCGATGTGGAAACTTGTTATAATTTCACAGTTTTGCGTTAAATTGAAAGGCGAGTACAGGGAAGACCAATTGCAGTGCTAACGACTTACTGAATACAATTTGGATGAATGGAGAGCAGTCCGCATAAAGCGAGATTATGTAACAACTTAGAGCATCGCATCGGGCTCCTCAGTATGAAGTATGCTCGTCTGACAGTCTTTATGGACGCGATCAGCATAACAAGCTAGTGCTAAAAAATTTGGAGGGAGTACACACAACAGTGTTCAGTATAGAAATGGCAGCTCTTCTAACGAGGGCAAAGTTGTAACTACAGGGCGCAAAAACATTGCGCGCCTCTGGTTGTTGAGATGAGCCTGTAAGGGAGTAAAGTTATATTCAGGAATCCATTTCACTGCAAATCACCACCTTTTGTGCATAAAGCTGTGAGCTGCGATGTCTAGTAAGCATATCAGAGGCTCAAGAAGCAACGCTGATGTTTCTACTATTACGCGTCTAATAGAAGGAGCAATAAGGAAGATGGCTGTGACATCATGTATCCACGACTGTTTACCACCGTCTACTCTACTGAGGATAGGAAGCCAAGCCGGTCTGAACGGACTTTTTTTTTTTGTCGCTTCCACATAATTTGGGAAGCGTATGCAAACGCGTAAACCGAGCCGGTGGAAAAAAAGTTAGGTGTGCAATTAATAAAGTACAAAAACAGCTTTATTGATTGCGCGCAGCTGTAGTGCATTCTATGCCCATCACGTGCGGAATGGGACACTTAGGACAGAATGGAAGATGCTGCAATGAAAGGCTCAAAGAGCGCATTTAGAACGTGGAAAAAGCAGTGAATTTAGAGGGAACCTAGGAATGCACTACTATAAGGATTACAGCTCTGCACTTGAGTTTTCACGATGCAAAGTTTCCAGAGTTCTGCACAGACGCCGGACGCGAAATTATCCTGGCGACTGAAATAGCCAACAATTCATAATCTGTCTATAAGCGTTCCTCCAATCGTGCGCATCGAGAAAGAGATATCAATTTGAAATCAGACTTGATCAGGCGTTACGTCGCTCGGCTGATAGACGCCGACACAAACTCTGCTCTCTGCCCGTCCCTTAATCAAAAAACGCGAGCTGTATGAATGCCTCACATGCATACAAATGGCAAAATTGCGCTGAGATTGACTCTAGAAATTTATTGACATCACTTTCATGTGTACAAAAAAAATGGGTACACATTTGTACTGATGACTTCGTAAAAGATCCTGAAATATGGTACGTAACCGTAAATGAGTCTTAATCGACTTATAAGAAAACTTGTCAGTTTGGCGGCACTTGAATCAAGCGGGACACGTGCGTCTCACTCTCCTACAAAGGGCCCTGTAACTATTTCCTTCCATAGCTGCCTGTATTCTGCGCAATTTAAATCCAAACCTTTTCGCTGCCTCCAAGTTTCTGCCCCGTGGCTGAATGCTAGAAAGATGAAAATACTACAGTCGAGCCTCGCTATAACGAAACGGTTTACAACGAAGTAATGGATATAACGAAGGAATGACAATTCCTCTTGGAAGCTCTGTCAACACGAGCTATAACAAAGCTACGGCTATAACGAAGCAATCGCCGGGTGCCTTCAACTGTATATACTTGCCTCTTTAGGGATATTGGCAGCACCCGCCACAAGTACTGCACCCCATTCTTCGCCCCCAAGCACATCTAAGCGATTAGAAATCACTGACAGGCATTTTTAGCAGAGCGCTCTCGATCCTGCCGACAAAGTTTTCGGGCGACCATTGAGAACGTGGGTGATCGCAGTGTATCGGTATCTATCTCCGCTGTCATCTGTGACGACCGAAGGTCAACGACTGCTGAGCGTCGATTCGCACGACCAAACCGAATTGAGACCAAATGAACCATTGAATAAAACTTAGAGAGGCATGTCCTGATCCCTCTCTAAAATGTGGCGCGTTGCATTCAACCTTCACGCATAAAAAGGAAAGGGTTTGGTTTATGGGGGTTTAACGTCCCAAAGCAACTCAGGCTATGAGGGACGCCGTAGTGAAGGCCTCCGGAAATTTCGACCACCTGGGGTTCTTTTACGTGCACTGACATCGCACAGTACACGGGCCTCTAGCATTTCGCCTCCATCGAAATTCGACCGCCGCGGCCGGGATCGAACCCGCGTCTTTCGGGCCAGTAGCCGAGCGCCATAACCACTCAGCCACCGCGGCGGCTGCATAAAAAGGAAAGAAATAAAAAAGGGAAGCATTTAAGCAAAACCGCAAGACCACAGGAAAATGCGTGCAGAGGATTACGGAGAGCGCCCCGTCAACCGGGGAATGTCACGTCGCCACGCAAGGTCGACCACGGGCCTCGTCCAAGCGCAACGAGCGGACGCTCCCCTCCTCGGAAATTGACTGTCGATCGATCACAATCTTCCGGGGGTCCACGGGGATGCAACGCTGCAGGACGCACCCTGATGTTTTGATCATCCGGCGCCAAGGCGGCAGTGTCCGCCGGGACGGTCCCGCCATCGACTCGTCCTGCAACAGCGCTCACGCGGTCCTTGGTGCGTATGTGTGCATACGCCGTGGACATCGCGTGCGGTGCACCGGATTGACGGGGACCTCGTGCTGCCATGAAGCTTGATCGGCTCGCAATGCGAGAGCCACGCGAAGCGTGCGGCTAGGCTTAGCGTCGGCCCTTACGACGTCGCTAACGAAGCCTCGCCCGCGCGCTTTTGGCAAGAGGTGCGGCAGCCTAGGAATGCAATACACTGGCGGTTAGCACGAGCCGTAACATGCCAAGGCGACTCTAGCATAGGCGGACTTAAAAGGGGGATGGCAGTCACTAATTGAGAAAATTTGCTTTGAGGAACCATATACCTAGCCCCCCCCCCCCCCCCTTTTTTTTTAGTGCAAATGTACGAATGAATAAATTTATTTCCAAAAAAGGGCGTGAAGATCCCAAACTGCGGACACCTGGGTGGAGATTTAGGGGTGAAAGTATTTTAGCATTCTGGTCGTTGTGGTTGTCTTCTTCCTGAGGTGAGAAACGCTGGGTGCAACTGCTGCAGAAATGTATTCTTCGTCTGCTATTTCTTCCTCTCCTTTGAAGCTCGCTTCTAAGAACAAGAATAACCCATAGCAGCCATGTATGCAGTGTACAGTCGCGGGGAGAAGTAAACGGAACAAGCTATGGTATAAAATTAGATGTTTTTAGCATACTGGAGCCGTATTAGCGGAGACGTACACCGGTTTACCGGACCCCTTCTGCGCATGCGCAGACATGGGTGAGGCCAGTCGGGGCCACTGCGCGTGCGCAACCGGCGTCCGGTAAACCGGTGTACGTCTGCGGTAATACGTCTCAGGTATGCTAAAGACGTCTACTGTAACACCGTCTCCACGTTATGCCTTGTAAATACTGGGAAGCATGGTATGAGCAGGCTGGTAGCTAGTGATCGCTTGAGCGGTTTCTCGCGGACACACAATTTTTCTCGATTTCTGCAACGACAGGAGGGATTCTGCTTAGAACAGGACAGCGTGCTCATCTTAGTAACACCTGTACCGGTATGCTTACGGAGACACAGATGGTCTTTATTCTTATTTACGTGCAAGTTCTGCAGAGCGGACGAAAAAACTGTTACTTCCCGGAAAATGCGAAGGCCCGCGAAAATCTGGCTTGCGAGCCGTTACAATGACATTCTGCCTCAAAAAAAAAAAAAAAATATTTCCCAGGTTCAGCTTCCTTCCCACACACTCCATACTCATCCCGGCGCGATTAGGATGCACAACCGTGGCAGACACTCGTGGAAAACGTTTTATTCTCCATTGAGAACCAAAACAGGTCCGCGCTCGCCAACATCCGATTCCAACTACACTCGCTAAGTTCACGGAACGAAAGCAAAAAAAAAGGCGACGCTCAAAAGGTGAGTAACCGAGACTTCACCGAAGCCCCTTAGGACTGAAAGGCCAATGGCAAGGACCGAGTGTACACGACGCGATAAAGGCGAGGGAAGCCGCGCACGGTGGGGGCCGTTCCGCCGCTTCGTTATACGTTAAGCGGGCAGGCCGAGGCCCATCTCCCCGATTCCATGCACGCACCACGCGCCCCCCAGACGTCTGCACGAAGACGAGTCCAACAGGAAGAGAAAAAGAAGCCCGCTGGAGCGGAGGATGATCCCGACAAGTGAGGGGGGGAAACGGAAGAGGGTGAGGGGGAAGACGATAGTCAACGGACGTTCACCGGATGCGAACGTCCTCTTCAAGGCCGCCGCCGCCGCCTTCTCTGCCGAACCAGAGAAACGTGCTCGATGCTTGGGAAGAAGAGACGGAGAGGTGGGCTAGGAAGACGCTTGCCGCCCTGCACGTGGCTTCCCCTCGTTATTATTCCGCGTCCCCTTGCCCATCTCCTCTCTTCTCCGCCGTATCATCAACGTCCCTCCTCCGGCTTCGCCGTGCCGCGTGCGTTGCGCTTCCTATAAGCGCCGATGCGGCGTCGTCGTCGTCATCACGTTCCAATCTGGACCCGGAGATTCACCTTCGGGCCGCTCTCCCATCTTCCCTCCTTGAAGCGGTTCCTTCGCCACCCATCTTCTTCTTACATGGCTTGTCTTGGCTGCTTTGCTCACTTCATCTCTTTCGCTTTCTCTCTCTCAGTGCACGGTCAGCAGCAGCAGCAGCAACACAGGGACGACCGCGTGTCCGGCGGTCGTTCCTCGATGTCCGTTCTTCACCGGCGGCGAGGGTCCGGCTTCAGGTCGTCGTCTGCTTTGGACGGGTCGTCGTCTCGCGTTGTTGTCGTTGGCACGCTCTGCCCCCTCCAGCGTCGGCGTTTGGCACTGAAAATCACGCCGTATACTCGTTGGCTGCCCAGAAGACCTTGACCCTCCACGCAACTCGGGGAAGACCAAAAGAACTTGAAAGACATAGCTTGAGAACGCTATTGCAGGAAGTATAGTTTTTATCCAGTTTCATAATGAGCTAGTTTCGCAAGTGCCTACTACGCAGTGCGCGCCTTCCTCTCACTTGTATTAGCGCAGCACTACTACTGCTGGCACGATCTAAGATAGCTGAAAGATGAATTGCGCACACATAAACAAACAGACACAGGAAGAACACAGGAAGACGGAGAAAGCGCAATTTCCGTATTCCTGAGTTTGTATTTTATGTGTGCTCAACTCGTGTTTAGGTACAACCATGCACCAATTAGCCCAACAAGAAGTTCTTCTAATCTAAGAGAGCATGGGGGCGCTCCGAACGTGCATAAAAGAAAACCTCACATAAGGTATGACCTGCTTCTGGCTTTAATACTCGCTGTTTCTGCCTGAGAAAGCACAAGTTTGCTCAGAAATGACGCTCGAACATTACCACAGAATTTTGATGTCCATCTACCCGTGTTTAAGCTGACGGAGACAATGAAATTTTGCCGAGCATGGTGCCAGTTTGGCAGCTTATCCATTTCTAGAACTGAATTTAAGGCACTTTCTAACTCACTTATCACAAATCTGCGGTGAGTCACAAGTTTAATTATCATAACTGCATGCAAATTTTGCGAAACGAAAGCCTAAATAGTAGTGCTTGCGCTCGGCCACCGCTAATGACAATGCTGGAAATTGTTTTTGCTTGCACCATGCAGCACGAGTTTTGTTCCTTTACTATGTGAGATCGTTGGCTCACTTTCTGGCCCTTTGTGGATATATCGATCTTTGTCCTGTAACAAGAGGCTCATTTATTTCCTAGGAAATTGGATTTAAAAAATTCCCGACTACTCGATTCAAACTCGTGACGTCTGCACCGAAAAAGACTCCGGGATCCGCAATTTGAAGTGCTTGGCTAAGCAGGCTGTCCTCCGGGATCCGCGACAAAACACACTGTCGACGTGCCACTCTTTAGTAGCGAGACCGTCCGTTGGTGGCGCCACATGTATTTCATTTTTTGTTGCCTTTTACAGTTCATAAAGGCTTCGTTTACAGTGGAAGGAGTCTTTGTTGTTAGAATACGGTAATCTGTTGGAAGAGGCCAACTTCAGTTCGCACTCAGAGCCCTTTTAGGAGCATTCGTGAGCGCTTGTATCAACGTTGACTAGTATGCATTGAGTGCACACATTTGCTGTCTTATAGGGGCCTTTTTTTCCCCCGCAAAAACTTGGCCTCATGCAGGCATTTAGAGAAGCCATGGCAACTGCCGGCAGAGGAAACTAAAGCTTGCTTCTGTTTAGTTTTCGTCTCATAATTTAAGTCGCAGAACAGCACTGGTGATGTTCGCCTCTGTCTCTGTGTCTTTAATCTTCTGGTGCGCTGCAATTTCTTAATCAGCCGTGCACCATCAAACCCAAAAAGCTACGCTGCTGAGAGTTACGAAGCTTGCCTGATTTAGCAGAAGGTGTGACGGGCTGGAACTACAAATAATAAAATCCGCTACCTCGTTATGTAGCTTTGTTGCCACATCTTTAAAGCAGTAAATTTTCACTTTCGAAGGGGTTTCGAGAAACTTCCGAATTGTTTACTTTCGACGACAGTAACCCGCACAACAGCGGGTGGGTGGCGGCTAAAACGTGCATAGGCTTTGCACGCGAACGAAATGATCAAAAAGCATATACAGCGACGGTGCGAGGCATGCAACAAGTCTCGTACAGGACCAGTGAGTAAAAACAAAAAAAAACGAGGCTTTATGGGGCGCGGAGCCTTCTCTTTCTCTTCACGATGCTGTATCGGAAGGCATGAGAGAACTGGTTTATGGCGGCCAAGCCTTTCACGGCGTCTCACTTTTATTTTTGTTTTACTTCCGTCTTTAAATTATTCTTTTTTCAGACTGATGGCCTCTTGCACGCCTCGTACCGTCCCGTATCCGGGCTCCCCTACACGTGACTGACTGATAGCCGCCAAGTTTGTTTCTTTGGGGGTGGGGGGGAGGGGTCATGACTTGTTTCTTATTCGTAGCCGAAACGTGATCGTGTATGCCCGCTCGTGCGATCGTTGCTGGTGCTTGTTTTCTCTGCCTGTCGGTGCTTGCGAACGCAATGCATGCTGCTTGCGTGCACTCTGATGCCTGCAGCGCCTCCAGACAGCGATCATCATCTCTCCCTCCACCGTGCATAGATTTTATTTATTTATTGTACCCTCAGGGGCCAAGGCACTACAGAGGGGAGTGGGTTTAGGATAAACAACAATGAAATAGAATACAGTGAAATTAGGTATTACAAAATAAATTTCCTCCATAATAAAACAAATAACAACATCCAGAAAACGTAAGTAGTATAGAAACAATGTATACAATACAGAGGAAGCAACTGAAACACACAATAAACTTTCTTTAGAATAAACAATATTAGCTACAGCGTCATGAAAGATTTTATTATCAGGAATGGCTGCAATATCGGGGCGAAGGCGGTTCCGTTCCACAGATGTGCGGGGAAGATAAGACTGAAAAGAATATTTGGTGTGGCATGTTGGGATGCCAACCTTGTGGCGGTGATCGATGCGACGTGAAATGTATACGGGGGGTGACATGAAATAGTTGTGAAGCGCAACGTGATTATATAGCTTGTGAAATAGCGTTAGGTGACCAATTTTGCGGCGAGATTGTAACGGTGGTTGTGAGACGTTAGATTTCATGGCTGTGATGCTTGCCGTGCGGTTGTAATTTGAAAGAATGAAGCGAACGGAATTTAATATACTGAGCCCCTCATATGTCTGTAGAGGTACACATCGGGGATGAGCGTGCTGACCATCACATGAGCCTCCTAAGGAGAGTACCTTTTTTACTAATATTCATTATTTCACCTTTTTTACAGCGACAGCTGTTAATAGCACTTGCGGCGAAACGTCGTCGTCGGCGTCGTCCGTGCCTACGATGACACTTCACAATGTTGGCATGTCTGATTGTTTGGTAGCTACATTACAAGATGAGCTGCGTGTTGTAGTTTGCATCCGTTTTTTCTCGCTTCTATCATCCATGATCCATATCGGTTCGAGAAGTGCTCGGCCTATAACCGAACTTTTGCCGTAATTGCAATCAGACGCGTCTATCCGCAATTGAACGGTGCAGCTTATACACGCGAAGCAGAAATGGAGACAGTCGGCCGACGCACCAGAGGTCGCGGCATCTTCCCGGCCACAGCTCTTGACCGGACTGCCACCGTAGAGGTCGCGGCATCTCTGTGATGCACGCATCGGCAGACGCCGTCTCGCACACGCGCTGTACGTGAGGGCACTTTTAAAGACGCTCGTCAAGTGGCTCGTATGTACTTAAGATGCGGTCGGCAACTCTAGGTTTCTCAACTTTCTCTTTTACGCTGAAGGCTTCACTGAGGTCCTCCCTGCACGTGACAGCCGGCATCAATCTTTCCGGAGATATCAGTTCGTCCAAACCTTTTCTCAAGTTTGCATTTTGCGAGCGTGATATCCCATCACTTAGAAGAAACAGGCCGGCAACAAACTAAAGTTCTGCATAATCTTTCAGCACTTTGTTGACACTGACAGCGGCATGAGTTCAGTATCCGCTTGAACACCGTGCAAAGGTGCATGACATGCGGCTATTGCATTGGCTCAGTCAACCTCCTGCCCGAGTTCTTACACATGTGCACCTTTTTTTGTTGTTTCTTGCAGTATATCGTTGCCTTTCTGTGACACCCTGCGAGAGTGCTTTCAAGTTCTAGGGTTTATAGCACCGTGGTTTATAGTGCACGGGCAGGGGCGCTTTTACGGGGCACTCTTGGAGGGGACAGATGGGTTTGGGGTGCGGTACCATTTGAACGCTGTTTTTCTCAGAATTTTGTTCGTGCGAAAACGTGGCGTTCAGCTCCTCTAAAATTTCTCGTTTGCTTCTGAAAAGAGATACCCCCCCCCCCCCCCCCCCCCCCCTTCTTTAAATCCACCCCTGGCACGACGACAGCCAGACCCATTGGTGTGTTGTCTGCATAATACAGCACTATTGGCTGCACTTAGCGGGATCAGGAGCCCTGTTGTTCCGCTATCCTTTTACATGTCGTTTGCGCTTTGCAAAGAAACTTCGATACAACAAGGGTGAAACGGCACAGGGCACTGATGCGACGTCTTATGACGTTTTCCCCTAATTGTGTCCAAGTTTCTTTGAAAAGCGCGAAGCCAGGCCATGCAAACAAACAACTATAGTCAGTTTGAAACGTTTTTACATATCCTCAAGTGTGTGCCTGTGCTCAAAGCATGGTGCTACGAATAACATCAAATTTGTGGCGCTACGATTTCCCCGCAGACAACGACCGCAAAACATAGGCTCTCTTAGCTACATGAATGATATGGTAACATGCAATGCGTGCATGTGGTCTTGAACGCAAAAGGGTAAGGAAATGTTGATTCTTTTCCGGAGTGCTATTTGTTGCAATTTCTTGTCAACGGCTGCAGGGGCACGATGACCCGACATTCAAAAACGAAATCGGGTGAAGAGATGCTGATGCTGCTGCTGATGATGCTTAATGGCAGAAAGGCACATTGACTCTTTGAAGAGGGTTGTCGCACAGCTGTTTGGTCTGCACCCCAATATGGAATCAAATATCCTCTCTTACAAGCATTCGTCCCAGAGAAAGCAGTGCACCAGGCCAGTGGAAAGCTTTTACTAATTGGAAAAGCGGTGGGTACTTGGCCGCATTGGAGACTGACATCAACACCTAATGAACATGAGGCAAATGCTCAAACCGTTAGCACACCGGCGCAGTTAAAGGTGAAGGGGCCGTTCTAATGACATAACGCTTGAAAATAGGAAGCGGCTGTACATAGAACATCAAAGTTATAAGAGAGTAAAGCAGACAGCGATCAGTACCCTTACATTTAATTTTATTTTAACGCTGAACATGTTTTTTTCTTTGAATATCTGGAGAAGAGAATATTTATACAAAGCATTTCTCATAGAAACGAGAAAAAAGAGAAATTGTAGTTATTCCTGTTTATAGTGCTCAAGAAGATTGACACTACACCCTTTTCTTGAAAGGCTGAGCTATGCAAATGGCTTCTGTATATCGTCGCCACCGATAAAACGAATGGAGTGGAAATACTTTTTGCGCCAAGATGACATAGAGGAGAGGTGTACAGGGGTGGAGGAGGAGTGGTTGAATTGTATGGCACAGCTTTCATGACTAATTACCC
Source organism: Amblyomma americanum (assembly GCF_052857255.1). Taxonomy (NCBI): domain Eukaryota; kingdom Metazoa; phylum Arthropoda; class Arachnida; order Ixodida; family Ixodidae; genus Amblyomma; species Amblyomma americanum. Next base: position 38,393,104 of record NC_135503.1, on the reverse strand, counting down.
CTCCGACATGGGGACGAGGCTTTAGCTGTGGGAATTGCTGATGCCGCGGCCCCTGCATGGCGGACCTTATTAAATGTCGACCCACATATTTATTTGTCCAGCTGCTCCCAGATGGCCGACGATGGCCTTCGAGATGTCACTGAGTGCGAGGCTGACAAGCGCGCCTATTTTATGCAGCGGGTGGCGACAAAATGCGATCGCATAGATCGCTAGAATCTGAGTTTCTTCGACTCGTGAAAACGTCCGAGACAAAAAGGACTTCTGATTGGTGGTTCCGGCCGCGGTTCTATTGAAAAGAAAAGAAAATGACCCGAGATAAACACGGCGATGCTTATCCGCAGGACGATCTAGCTTGGGCGGACAACAGAAACAAAGCAAGGGTGAGTATAATCAAACTTAAATCCTGAAACCTTTATTTTAGGTATGCACCGACGTCACAGGGGTTACGGTTTTGGGATGCATGTAGCACGGTGAAAGGCTGCAAGCATATCTTATCGGCTTATCGCCCCCTGCTCCTGTTTACACGGCCGAAGCTGCCCGCTGTACCACGAAAATGCGCCCGTGACGTCACACGAATACCTCGTATAGGTTTACTCACCCCTTTTCCCCTCCGCTCAGTCACTTATGTATATATGCGCTTTTAAGACGCTTCTCTTGTTCTCTTTACCTTCAAGCTACCAACAAAATAATACGAGTGTCATCTGTATATTCGCGTATACCGCAAGACGCGTCACTCAAGCTTGAGCGTATCTTTGCGGTGATCTCCTGACGTCTGCTCAACGTCTTATCAACGTCTGTTCAGCGTCTGCCCAACGTCTGCTGAACATCCGCGGCTTTTATATAGCCACATACACGAAGTGAGCCTGCTTATTGGATGGCTTGACGCGGTCGGGACTGTCAGTGTCAGAAACATCTCGTACGTCAGCCATCCACCGTACATGGCTGCGGAGAGCAAGAAATTGTACCGTGACTCCCACGGCGGGAAGGGAAGTCCGTTGCGGACGACAAGAAGAAAGCTGTACACCGAGCGTGGCGCCGCTATGCGGTGATGCCAGAAATAGCTCACGCGCTCTCGGGATGACGCCTGCGAATTAAGTCGTTCTCTCTACCAAGCATGTGGTTAGAGATGTTTCCTGCCTGGGATCATTCACACCTCTGTAAAGCGTTCGCGGTGATTTCGAGGCCCGTCGACGGCGACCCCGTCCCTTGTTGTCTACATAGATACACTCCGTGCTCTGATCGGTGTGTCTTCTGTTTCGTTCCTGTCCGGTCGTGATTGCAAGGAGCTCAACCAGGACGGCGTAAATTGCCATCCACCCTTTCCCTTAACCGCAGTTCGAAGCACTGTGTTTAAGCCTTCGCGCCATCAACTCTCGATCTCAGAGCATTGTGATTCAAACCGATGTCTGCTGGCAGTTTCTGGATGTCGGCTAGCTTTAAGCAGTGAATATACAGTCTCCATTTTGTGTCTTGTCTTTCGCTTTGTTGCGTTATGTATTGGTGCTGTTTCTGCTAATTTTAAGTTGACGAAGCCAGACTCATGCTGGCTGACTTCGAGTCGGGTGTACATAGCGTTTGTCTTTTGTTGATTGTTTGTTATGTGCAATTTTCTGTGTCAAAGCCAGGCAATAAAGAAAAAAAAAAGATGCAGCTGTCCCGGAGTGTGAAGCCTGCTTCAGCTGGTACTCAACAGCAAGCTTGAAGCAATGGATCCAGCCTGTATATTACGCCTGTTTTTATCTTTTATTGCATTTTTTTTTATCTCATACCGTTTCTGCTGCACTGCGAGCTTGCAATGAGAGCCCCGTCAACGCACAAGTTCCAAAGCAGTGTCAGCTGCTAAGGCGCGCGGCGGAAGTTTTTCGGCGGGTCGAGAATTGCTCTGTAACCGCTACGGCTCACTTTCGCCGAACAGGTGTGAAGTGAGGTCGTCCGACTGACGGGAAAGAGAGAGAGAGAGAGAAAATCTGACGGGTGGTGATCGGAAGAAAAATAGGAAGTACAAGTGGACTGACTGCTCTCCTGAGGACGGCGAATTACCGACTGTCGTTCATGCCTCGTAGCTTCGACCCTCAGATGACCTCGGGTCACACTCGTCGACCTCACTCCACAGCGCCGAACCGGAAACAAACTGATAACTTGCTACGAAAACAGCTCTTTTTTTTTGTCTTTCGGTAAGAGACTTTCTTGCTTTTATCTCTAAGAAGAAATATTAGGGCTGGAACACTAAAACTCATTGCGAATGGAAGTGGAATTTTGTTAACTCGAAATCGGTTAATTCGAAATTCCGGTTTATGCGAATCGACGCGTTGAACCCGTCAACAACCAGAATACTAGAAAGGTGCCCCTTAATTCGAACTATAGCATAATTCGAACATTTTTTTCGGTTCTCGTCTACTATATATCGACTGTATTGCGTTCGCGACAAATGGTATCTTGGCGTCAAAGAGGATATTGCCTTCGCTATAAGCTGAATACGTTTTCAGGCTACCGACAGAATAGTGCTATAAAGGAACTAGGAAAGAATTAAGTACGAGCTGAGTGCGATAGTTCAAACGTTTAGCCTCTTGAACTTCCTCTGGAATGGATACACAAAGCGCTTGGCGGCATGACATTTTCGTCAATGCAATATTTCTTCGGACGTCTTTGCAAACCCGGGCGAGCAGACCATGGGCCAAATAAACAAATCCTGCACCAGCTGTTCTTGTTAGCGGTCGGCGTTTTTGTAAACGACCGCTTCTGTGTTCGGCTACCTGACCTTCTTTAAAGCTTTTGTCATTTCTAAATTCCTAAGGAGTACAAACTTTTTAGGCCTTTTACATCACCGATCACTTTTCATATATTATGAAATAATAATAATAATAATTGGTTTTTTGGGGAAAGGAAATGGCGCAGTATCTGTCTCATATATCGTAGGACACCTGAACCGCGCCGTAAGGGAAGGGATAAGGAGGGAGTGAAAGAAGAAAGGAAGAATAGGTGCCGCCGTAGTGGAGGGCTCCGGCATAATTTCGACCACCTGGGGATCTTTAACGTGCACTGACATCGCACAGCACACGGGCGCCTTAGCGTTTTTCCTCCATAAAAACGCAGCCGCCGCGGTCGGGTTCGAACCCGGGAACTCCGGATCTGTAGTCGAGCGCCCTAACCACTGAGCCACCGCGGCGGGGCTTATGAAATTCCGCAGAAAACGTTTCCTATACCTTGTGCTTGGCGCATGATGGCCTTAGCTGTCTATATACCATTAAACAGAACACAACACTACACGCTTCTCTGTTCGAATTTTCGCCGTTCTGATATAATCGCAGTTCTGGTTTCATGGCTTTACACTAGCAAAAGCAAACAGTCCCATCCACCAGCGCCGTTATCAAAGACGAGCTTTTAAATATTGCCCGTCCCTTCAATCTATACCGTTAAGTAAATTAAGTTCGAACAATCGCTTGCCCTACTTACAAGGTCACTCGGAATATTCTCGGAGGACATCATTCCAGTTTTTTTTTCTTATTCCCTTAAGAAAGGCATATATTTATTTTCATATAGGAGGAAACATTTAGGAAAATGAGTGCAAAAAAAAAACACTGCTTATACGCGCCGTACCGTACGTGCTTGTCTCGTAGGAGAATCTATATTATAGCTGCTTCCTCGGTGGCGTCTTGTCGCCTCCCACGTAGTGCGGAGCACGCCAGTCTGCCCCACATCTGTGCGGACCAGAGAAAAGCTAGGAACAAGTGCGCCGTGCAGATGACGAGGTCACAACGCGCATCGCCTCGCCTCGTACACGTATTATACACGCGTATGCGGGGTGGACATTGACGGTTCCCTTTTTGCTCGCTTCGTCGACACGTCTAGGAAGTGCGTGCGAGCCTACATGAGAGGGAGGCCGTGGTCTCTCTCTTTCGGCCATCTCCTTTCGCCGTTATTCCGTCCCAGTCCACTCACTTTCACTGCCTCTTTTTTTTTTCTTTCATACGTTTTATTTATTCCTCACTTCCTCGGCGGTTTGCGAGTACGGCCCGTGCGCGTCTGCGTGGTGTTAAACATAAAAATAAAAGCGAACTGAATGATATGTGACAGATTATATGACGGTGAATGCATGCAAGGCAGCTGATGCAGCGCTTGCTGCTTTTAGCTGCCGCCGCAGCTGCTGTTGAAGCCGTACGGCGGAGCGTCTCATTACGGCCCTTTTTCTTGTGACCTCCTGCGCCAGGAAGCCGTCTTCCTGGCGTGTCCGCCTCCCTCGGCAAAGGGGACGCTGTCCAGGAGCACGTGCCACGTGCTGTGCAGCCGCGAGAGGAGACTGACTTGCACATACTCGTCCAGCTGCAATAATCCTCCGTTTGGTACGCATGCGCACGTCCTTGTAGTACTGGTCGTAGCCTGCTACTCCCTTTATCTAACGGTGCCAAGAGATAAAGAACGTGAGCTGAAACCGAGTGTACCTGTGCTCTATTGTTGTAAGCAGGTCGGTCTGTTGACAGAAGCGTGAGGGCGATAACGCACAACAAAGAAAACCGCAGAAGATAACGAGAAAGTCTCCCAGCGTGTTCGCCTTTCCCCTTAGAGGTGAAGAAAAAGTGCCAGAAATGTTTCTGTCACGTGTCTGAATTCCTTCTCTCGCATGTGTACACAGGCAAATGTTTGTCAACATGTGTATCCTCACGGCTTACGGAATTGGTCCATCGATCCGTACAACCGTCAGCACGTTTAACACCATCGCTAGAGCGCGTGTCTTCCACTGACATTAGCGCCGTTGGGCTTTGGCCGCTGGGTCTGAGACAATACTAGTGTAGAAGCAGGGCACGAGCTACCTCCAGCCGCCGAGGCTAACAACAACAACAACAGCAACAACACCGTGCAGCATGGCCGCGAGCTCGGCGCCCTGCGTTCAGGGGCTGTAGTATCAGTGCAGAACACGCAATCGAGCGTCGCTGACTGCGGCACGTGCTTTCCACTGCCGCTCGAGTTTTACTGTATCAATACGCAAAAAAAAGAGAAGCTCGGTTCAGGGGCAAATCGCAACGCTGAAGACGATGTTTTTAAGAAGACGCCACGGTTTTGAGGTGGGAGGACTTTGGCAATGAAACGTTTATGATAATCATAGTCTTTGCTTTCACCATGTGTCTCCAGATGGGAGAAGGCTTTTAAACGCGGCACGGGAGGTCTAGAGGTTAACAAATAAAGGAGATTGAAACAATTGGTCAAAATCTTCGTAGCTGCTGGAATTCGGATGTTTCTGGCGGCAGCCCAGTAGGCGACAGCCTACGTGACTCGACGGGAGCAACAGATAAAGTGTTCAAAAAATATGTCCTAACTTACTGACTGTTTGAAGGCCCAAAAATACTACAAAACAAAATGTATGCCGTTATACTACACTTAGTGCATATTTGTGTAACAGCGCAAAAAGGTTCGCGGGTGAGCTGTATTTCCCCACAGCCAACTACACAATGTAATATATAACTAACTAGTTCTGTCCGCGCGCAACGTAGAGTTGTCTTCGAGCGTTTTTTATTGAAATAAAACACAACGTAACTGGAAGAGGTCTCGGCATACACATGGCTTACACGCGAGATAACATTATGTAGTATAAGCTGCTCTTTGTACTTTTTCCTTGGTTGCAAAACGCGCCCTAACGTAAAGCATACTTGACCCCAAAAAGCCCTCCAGATATTGACTTTATCTCCTACGGCCCCCATTGTTCGCGGCACAAAAAAGCGGCCGCGCACTTTATAATGCCCGCCGTGACAGTTTCGCACTTTCTCGCCAGCCCGTTTCAGCCGACCATGCATCGCGGTCAACGCGGAGAAACAGCGTCTGGCTGCACGAGGACTACCTTTACTTGTCTGGCTGCACGAGGACTACTTTTACTTTTCGTTGTGCAGCTGGCTTCGAATCGCCAACGCGTAACCTGCTGTTTATACAGCCCTTGTTCCTTTACTTCACCTTCTTCGCAGTAGATTTATTTCTTTTTCTTCTATCCTTCTGGAATGTTCACACCATTCACACAGGCGGAACTGTATAGTGGAGGCCAATTTCCACGTTCTCATTTATCGGCCGTTTTTATTGGCCGCATGTAGGAGCCGAACCTGGACCGAAATTGCTGAGTGCGAGAACTACGTAGCTCGGGGCCGACTGTAGTTTTCACTGTCACGCACAGCCTGACGGCGAAGCCGAAATAACAGCCGTGAAACGCGCGGGCACGTAGTATATAGGCGCGCCTTCGCGCCCCCCAAGGACGTTTTATAACCATGAAAAAGAGAGCGCGTACGTGGCGTGAAAAAATAAACAAAAAAGAAAGGCGGGCTAGTGCTTTTTTGGTTCACGGCGTGAGGCATTTCTGGATCGCAGCCTTTATAAGGCACGGATGTTTGTTCTCTGTTTCCGCGTCTCTTCACTCTACACTCTAAACACAAATGCGCCTATATGGGAGTAAAAAGAGAGTAAATTGTCCTTTATCGCACTCCCTGATGTGAAGATGTTTTCTAGCGCACTCCCTTTCCTAAAAGGCGCGTGACGCGCATCTACACGGCAAAGCGTCGAGACCTTTGCGATAAAGGTCCGTAGCAATAAAGGCGGCCGTCAGCGGCCTTAAAGTTGCTTAAAGGAGCAACCCAGACGGCAGCGCCAGCTAGCGAGCTCAAAGAATAAAAAATTGACGCAATTTTTAGTTTCGAAACCGTAAAAAATATCTAATTTATATTATTTAATGGTTAATTTTGCGTTACAGTGCACTCAACCGTAGAGGAAGCTACAACTGAAGACATCCACACTGCTAAAAAAGGACTTGAACGCTTTTCAGCAGCCGCATCGACACACACGTGCTTGCGCATCTCGCTTTGCTGTTTTTTCTTCGTTTGCTCTTTGTTGTGTGCGTGTTTTGAGTTTGCTTGTGTGCACAAAGACACAAGCAACAAAGCACGCTTCTCGAACACGACGAGGAGCCGAATGGAAAAGTGCGCCTACCGTGGTCGGACCGAGAACGATAAAAAAAAAAAGAAACTTTGTTTCAAAATATCCGTTTCTCACCGTCAGAACGCTCGTTTATTATCGTGATAGCTACTTTTTCCAACATAAACGAAAGCACTCTTAGCTGAAATGCTACCGTCTGCTTTAATTTCATAATGTTACTAGCGCCGCTTCACACACAGCGGTGACTTTTGGCATTCACGGAGGCCGCGTTCTAGCTCCTTTGGATTTGCCGTGTAGCAGCGTCGCTGCTCCTTTTCGGTTTTCCTCCTTTAGTGCAATAAGACAACTTTACGGCAAAGGCCGAGAAGAAGTCCCGTGTGACAGGGGTATAAAGCCTCAAAGATGTATCCCTAAGTGAACGCATTTGAACAAACGTTAAGCTCATTTATGCAAAGAGATGATGGAGGAGGTATCGCGTCATAATTGACAAAATGAGCTTCCGGCAAGTTCAGTACGTAGAGTGCATGCTTTAAGGCCGATGCTATAAATAAAAAAAAAACGCTTAAGAGGGGTGCTGAGGATCTTCTGTAATGTGACAGATGGCATCAACTGGGCTTTTTTTTTCATTATGACAGTGCAGGTTAGCAATAACCCTCGTACATCTGGATGCATTTTGCACAGTCAAATCAAAAACTGAATCTTGCTGACAAATTTTCATATCTATTTGCAAGCAAAGGATCAGAGTATACTCTGAGATTTTATTATAACAAACATTAAGATTATAGCAGACACGAATAACATAGAAGATCGTATTCCGTACCAAGACAGGGAAGCGTGCAGAGCAGGGTTTTGCAATGCCCTATATGCAACAATGAGAGAGAGACAGAGAAGCATTCATTAGAATGTTGTCTCGGGACCTAGCGGGGTATGGGAGCAGGGACAGGGTTAAGTGTTACCCACTATGAGGGCCTCGTAAGCGAAGCTCCTGTGAGTTCTCTTAGACATTGGTATGCTGGAAAAATTCAGTCCTGAAATGACGTCACAACCGCGGGGTGGTGCATGCCGCCTATTAGCAGGCGATGTAAGAGCTAGTTGGGTAAAGTTTCGCTCTTCGCCTGTTAATCTTACCTGACTACTTCACCCACATCCACGAAAAAAATTATAATTGGTTTTTGGGGAAAGGAAATGGCGCAGTATCTGTCTCATATATCGTCGGACACCTGAACCACGCCGTAAGGGAAGGGATATAGGAGGTAGTGAAAGAAGAGAGGAAGAAAGAGGTGCCGGAGTGGAGGGCTCCGGAATAATTTCGACCACCTGGGGATCTTTAACGTGCACTGACATCGCACAGCACACGGGCGCCTTAGCGTTTTTCCTCCATAAAAACGCAGCCGCCGCGGTCGGGTTCGAACCCGGGAACTCCGGATCGGTAGCCACGAAAAAAATTAAAATTGCTTTTTGAGAATTTCGACTACTTATCCGGAGTTCCCGGGTTCGAACCCGACCGCGGCGGCTGCGTTTTTATGAAGGAAAAACGCTAAGGCGCCCGTGTGCTGTGCGATGTCAGTGCACGTTAAGGATCCCCAGGTGGTCGAAATTATTCCGGAGCCCTCCACTACGGCACCTATTCTTCCTTCCTTCTTTCACTCCCTCCTTTATCCCTTCCCTTACGGCGCGGTTCATGTGTCCAACGGTATATGAGACAGATACTGCGCCATTTCCTTTCCCCAAAAACCAATTATTATTATTATTATTTTGAGAATTGGTTTTTGAGGAAAGGAAATGGCGCAGTAATAGTCTCACATATCTTGGTGGGCACCCGTACTGCGCCGTAAGGGAAGGGAGGAAGGTGGGAGTGCAAGAAGAAAGAGAAAAAGAGGTGCCGTAGTGGAGGGCTCCGGAATCCACCCACGAATCGCTGATTCCACTTAGCAGTCGAAATACAAAGAAGTCCATACATTATAAGCAACGCGAACACTATATATAGGAGAGCTAAACCGAAACATACGATAGCGCGGAATCGTTAAACTGCGTTCACTTGTTTGCCGAGTTCGAACCCGACCGCGGCGGCTGCGTTTTTATGGAGGAAAAACGCTAAGGCGCCCGTGTGCTGTGCGATGACAGTGCACGTTAAAGATCCCCAGGTGGTCGAAATTATTCCGGAGCCCTCCACTACGGCACCTCTTCTTCCTTTCTTCTTTCACCCCCTCCTTTATCCCTTCCCTTACGGCGCGGTTCAGGTGTCCAACGATATGCGGGACAGATACTGCGCCAATTCATTTCCCCAAAAACCAATTATTATTATTATTACTTGTTTGCCGAATCATTTGTAAACATCCTCGTGGCTTCTGAAAGATAGACAGAACAAAGAAGAATCAAAGTAAGACAGATGAATGTTCTCAGCAGAACGATCAGGAAGCGCTCATACGTGAACTGCAACCACTTGGTAACCAGCGCTCGTAACTAGGCGCAAATTGAGCGACTTGAAGCGCAAACTACTTGACACAGCGCGAGCCATCGGAGACGAGCAAACACTCAAACACACAGCGCCCTCTTCCATCCTGGTGGAGTGGTCCTCGAGATCTGGAAAGGTAACGACGTGGAACCGCACGCGCGCGAGCAAACACGCGGCGTCCAAGACTGCTTATGTGGCGCCCTGGAAAAATTGTTTCTTCTGCGCGATGGATTGGTCGCGGGTTTGTTTGTTTCTACAGCCTAGCGTGACGGCACTTCAATATATTCGATTGTTCAGCTGCACTGTGTGTTTGCTGGCGCGTTGGTCGGCGCCGAAGGACGTTTTTCCGGTTAGCGCACAGCTCGGCTTTTGGGGGCCAGATGGTGCGAGGGTGTGGAACGGCCGCTATAGCGCGGTGGTGCGGCATTTCAGAAGGAATGACCGCGAAATTCACCCTAGTTTGCAAATAGGGCAATGGATGATGTTAGATGTAGCTGCCTAATAGGCTGGTATAAATATCCGCCTCGAATGCGCCATCATAAAAAGATAATAAATTGGCCTTTTCTCTCTCTCTCTCTCTCTCTCTCTCTCTCTATATATATATATATATATATATATATATATATATATATATATATATATATATATATATATATATATATATATATATATATATATATATATATATATATATATATATATATATATACGGACGCGATATTCGGAGGTCGTGGGTTCGCATCCCACCGGCGGCATGGTTGTTTTTCCTGCTGCTTTATAATTAACTTTCTTTAAGAAACAGATTAATCGAAAGCATTAAAAAAGTTAGAGAACTATAGAAACATTCCCCTGTGCACCATGGTTTCGGTGACTGTTGGCTTCCTTCATATGTTTGTCAAACGAGCCCCTCATTTCGTTTACCTTGTCTGCTATATATATATATATATATATATATATATATATATATATATATATATATATATATATATATATATATATATATATATATATATATATATATATATATATATATATATATATAGTGTGTGTGTGTGTGTGTGTGCGTGTGTGTGTGCGTGCGTGCGCGTGTGCGTGCGTGCGTGCGTGCGTGTGTGTGTGTGTGTGTGTGTGTGTGTGTGTGTGTGTGTGTGTGTGTGTGTGTGTGTGTGTGTGTGTGTGTGTGTGTGTGTGTGTGTGTGTGTGTGTGTGTGTGTGTGTGTGTGTGTGTGTGTGTGGAGAGAGAGAAAAGATTTATTCTTTAGCTTGACAGAGTAGACAAAAATCTACTCTGCCACGCTATAGTGCATACGTATCGAGCGTTCGCTACTATGCACTACGGCATAGAACATGTAATTAAATTTAACCAAAGTTTACTACCATACACATGAATTCCCAGCTTTCTTCAGTCTGTCTAACTTCAATAAGTCATGTAGCACAAATTCATCCTCTTTCGAGTTCAACGCCGGAACTTAAGATTCCTGGTCATTGAAAGTCGTTCATATCATGCCGAAGCACAGTGTGTCACAAAAATATGGAACCATGCATGCCTACCTTCCAAGCACTAACATTGCTCTTTAGTTGTTCTTTCAACTATAAGTGCCAAACTGAAGATGACAGCGAGATAAAAATATTGGTTGGTTTTTGGGGAAAGGAAATGGCGCAGTATCTGTCTCATATATCGTTGGACACCTGAACCGCGCCGTAAGGGAAGGTATAAAGGAGGGAGTGAAAGAAGAAAGGAAGAAATAGGTGCCGTAGTGGAGGGCTCCGGAATAATTTCGACCACCTGGGGAACTTTAACGTGCACTGACATCGCACAGCACGCCGGCGCCTTAGCGTTTTTTCCTCCATAAAAACGCAGCCGCCGCGGTCGGGTTCGAACCCGGGAACTCCAGATTAGTAGTCGAGTGCCCTAACCACTGAGCTACCGCGGCGGGTGCGAGATAAAAGAGAAACTATATTGTAAGCAGCGTACGTGAAGAGTCCAGAAACTTGTGGTACAAAGTCGCCCACTATAACAGTGAACACTGGAGTGTGTGACGGTATTAGGTAAACAGCTTCGCACAGTGTCACCCCCAGCGCGATTTCCACGTGATTGCGCGCGCGCAAAAAGCGCAGTAACCACGACAGCTCCCCACTCTGCTGCACTATATATAGTTGTCAACTAGCAAGTGTCCAACGTGCTGTACGTTCGTGTTTATTCCAGCTGCAGACCACCGCGTACATCAAGTGTAATTAGTGCACAGATCCGACGTAACACCGAGTGCGGGACAAAGTGACGGCCTCGCATTAGCCGTGCCACGGAGCAGCCTCTCTCCTTAATATCCTGCGCGTTGAGCTACCGATTGCCGATGCTGCCTGCAGATGACTCGAGGTGCGCGGGTACGTGACCCTTCGAACCTCCCTCGCTTCGGAGAACCTTTTAAAGACGAGGAACAGCTCTAGCGTGTAGTCTTACACACTTCGGCCGCAGCCGCCGACAAAACGACTCGGGCGGAGCGCGCGTACCCCTGCTTTTCATCGCTCAACCTTGGCCCGGCTTCGCATCTTGTCCCAACCGCATTAGGGTCTCACTCAGCGCGCGCGGCCCGTATAAGAGGCTCTGCAGCAGCAGCAGCAGCACGCGAGTCCTTGCTTTTCGCCCAAGTGAGCGTCCCCTCGCTGCCTTGAACACCCGAAGACGGCCGTCTCGGCCCGTGACGTCTATCGTGGGATGATGAGAGCCTCCCGCGACCCGTCCGTCTGTCCGTCGCATGCGCGTGTAAGAGTAACGCCTATAGGCGCGGAGGAGGTTAGTGATTCGAAATGCAGCCGTACAAACACGCCCAGCGCACGCACGCTTTTCTGGGTTCGACATTTAGGCCGAGAAAAAGAGTCGTTTGCTTCGAATGGTACTATATTTTTTTTCTACATTACGCTCTTTCGATTAGGGCTAAACTCTTTGACCCGCTTGTCCGGAGGTTGAAACGCCAAGACGGAGAAAGCGGAAGGTTGATCGATACAGACAATGAGAAAAGATGTTTCGCCCTAAAATTCTGCTTGGAAGCTGAGTTCTAATTAAAAGAAGAAAAAAAGACTCACTTGGCTAAAGGGTAAAGAGACTCATTTGATGCAGTGGTACGCGCGTAAAGCAAGCACAAGACAAAATCGTCCCATGACATGGTAAAAGTATGTGCATATAGATTATGGGTAAGTGGAGGGACAGCCATCAAGGACTCCTTAATAATTCCGCAAATGGCTATACGTATTACAACCGCTGGGTATTTGCTTAATTTGATTTCACTTCCTGGAAGACTATTCGTGGAGGTTTTACCAGGTTTTACATAAGGGGCGGAATCGGCAATAAAAAACAAAAAAAAGTGGCGGTGGTTTAGCTCTGGTTGAACCTGGAGTGACGCTATTGCTACAGCTGGCCGAGTGGAACTCGCTCAGTCGAATTGCAAAGTCAGTCTTTCGCCGCTCCGTTTCTCTGGGCGTTCCCTCTGCATCTTCGTCCCACTTGACACGGCGCATGCGCACAGCTGTGGCAGCTCGGTTTCGCCGGCGCGCCGCGCCGCCGGCTGCAGCAGCAGCTTCTCTGCACCACGTGACTAACCATGTAACCAACCACGTGACCAGCTACGCTGCCGCGCCGCCGGTAGCTGCTCCGCAGCACGTGACCAACCACGTGACCATGTGGCAGTGGCGGCGCCGCCAGGCTGAAGGCTCGAAATGCTACCGTAATGTAGCTATCGCTACAAAAGGGAAAGTAACAATACCACTTACGAAGGTGTGCGCAACATAGAGTTGAGCTTTAGCTGTTTGTAACGAGGTGACATACTGCGTGCGATAAAGAAGCAACAATGACAAGCGGACAGCCCGAGCACTTTTAGCGCGGCGAGTTATTTCTCTCTGTGTCGACGTCCGGGGCTCGAACCCGGGACGAACGTCTCCGAGTGCCATCGCTCTCCCTGCTAAGCTAACCATTCTGAAAAAAAAAAAGGTCTATAGGCAATCTATAGACTTTATTTAGGCTCTATTGCCTTCCTATAGATATTTCATTTCGTCTATTTAGTCTATAGACAGCCTATAGAAAAAAGCCTACTAAAAGAATATGGCAAAAAAATCTATAGATTGTCTGTATAAATAGATTGTCTGTATAATGCCTATGCGATTTGTGCTGTCTATAGACTACCATGTAGAATTTATCTACAAATTCTATAGACTTTATCGACAACAAGGATTTGTATTGCCTATAGACTGCTGTATAGGAGCTGTCTATAGAAAATCTACAAACTTTATAGGCAAACGTCTATGGACAGTCTATACACTGTCTAAAGAAATCTGTAAGGGCAGGACGGCTAGCAGATGGCGAAGCGAGGCCGAATCGATTACGGAGCATGCTATAGTCCAGTAACAGCCGAAATCAAAGCGCCGCATGCATTCCCGGCTATCTCCAATCGGGTGAAAGCTCGCGAGAGAAAGCGAACTCGGGCGGGAACAAGACAGCGAAAGCTACGGCCGCGGGGCAGCGTACACGTCTTCCCGCTTCTGCCGTTGTTTCGCGGACCCGCACAGCAGGTGAGCGCGGCCTACATTGTAGCGCGCAGGCCCGCCCCCTCCAAGGCGAGCGTGTCGGTTGTAAACGGAGAGGTTGACTGCGCGCACGTGCGCAAGCGTCTTTTTAGCAAGGCTTTCTGGCGGATGCAAATTCTCTTGCGTCACGCCAGACCTTCCGACATCTGAGGGCCGCGAGCAGCGGAGCGGGAGAGAATCTGACTTGTGCCGCGGGAGGGACGCTCTGTGATGGACGGGCGTTCAGGAATGAGTCGCGCCGCTGCTTCGTTCGACCCGAACCTTGTGTCTCGCTCAAGTGTCTTCTGTACTGTCGTAGGTCGGCGAGGAAAGAAACGTCCTTCTAGAGAGGGGTGTGAGGTAAGAGAAACGAAAGGCTTCAGAAGTCTTAGGTTACTCATCGTTACCTCTTCATCGACTTCTTCTATACATGTCATTGTCCTTTCGATTCCTTTTTAGCGCTTCAGTAAAGAACGGAATACTTTGCGGTAGCACTTTCTGCGAATAAGCCAGGCACATAGTACGAATTCCTTGGTGGGTGTCAACATAACTTAATCTTAACAGCCACAACTGAAGTATGCATATGACTCCCGGCCTCTTGTCCAAAAACTTAACGATTGAGTGGATCTTTATGTACTTAAGCAGTGGTGCGGGCTGTCATGGAGGCCGCAGTGGAGGGCTCCGGAATAATTTAGACCACCGCAAAGTACCGTTATGTCAGCTAAAAGCTAAAACACAGTACAAGGGCGTTTTTGCATTTCGTCTCCGTTGCCGCGGCCAGAATCGAATCTGGCTATACGTGATTACGCTCTCTAGATAAAAGAGTGAAAACCTCCAAACGTCTCCCACGTACAATGTACGATGCCGTAGTAGATATTCTATAGTAAATGCAATAGCTGGGTAATGAGATTCTTCCTAACATAGGCAAGACATCTCTAAAAGAAAAACTATTGCCTCAACGCTTCTTACATGCCTTGGTCACCAAGGTGTGTGCTGACGAGAGAATGGGAGCCCAACGCTTTGTGAGCTGGTCGCGAGCTGTGAGTCCGCCAACCTGATTGTGAGGCGGAAACTTTATACAAGGCGCTGCAACAGCACTGAAGCTATCCAAATGTTAAATATGCTCACCAAGCGCAGACGAGCTTACGTATGCACTGAACTAAGCGGCGTTAAGCTACACCACTGACTGTCACTCCCAAGGGCGCGCATCGCGAATACGTGGCTGGCCCGTGCAGTGACAAAGGCGTTACCGCTTTCGCCTTCCCCAGGAAGTCCTTGTCTGTGGCACGTTCATGGTGTCGTTTCTCAGTGGATGCAAGTTGTGATTAGCAGTTGCTCAACGGTACTTCGCACGTCGCTGAGCTCGAAGCGTCGCAAATGCGCTTTACACGTTTGAGGGATGTCATATATATAGAGCTCAAGATATTTCCAGTGAGCATAGAAAGGGAACTGCGTTGTTTGGTATATGTTGCATGATCTCTCAAGTGCAATCCACTGAATCACGCACGTGGTGACGTGGGATCGACGAGTACACCCTCGCACTCCGCTTTTAACACTTTCACTGCTGCAGCAATTTTCTGAGCTCTAAGCCCTGTGCGCCTCTTTCGCAGCCCGCTGGTGGGCCATTCTTAATTTCCAGTGAGCCATTGGCGCAGCCAATTTCTGGGCAGACAGGACGGTGCTTAAATAAAGGGCTGCAAGAGCACAGAAATAATCTAGACAACAACAATGAACTTTCATATTTGGTGAGCCACTGTAAAAAGTGTGAAATAATGAAAAAGAAGGAGAAAAAATGCACACCCATGTGGCGTAGCACAAAGGTGCTGTACACGCACTGTGATCAAACCACGCGCGAAATAATGGAAGCTCACTATATCAGTCAAGAACCAAAGTGTGTCAGCAAACCGTCAGTCACTCTCAATGACAAAGAGATAGTTTTTCTTGGTGGCATTTGAGCGCCGCGTGCATCTCTGCCTCATGTTTTATCGCTTTTAGTGTAACATGTGATGTACTCTGTGTTTGTTTCTCCCTTTATAAGCACCAGGTGTTGCTAACAAAACCTTAGTTGAGAGTCAGCGTTCGTCCCGTGTCCTTCTTGTTCTTGTCCAACGTTGTTCGCGCTGTTTTACTAAAGAAACATGAACGTGTCCTCGTCTGCTTTTATTCCCCATTCGTGATTCCAGCCGTGATCACAGTTGTGCCGACCAAGTTGACGGAGCTCCGCTGCATGCTTGCTTTAGTTTTTACGTCGGCTGTTTTTTTCCGTGGCAATCGCGGATTATGCGGATTCACTCGCCTCACGTTCCGCTCCGCTTTATTGTCAATTTGCACACCCGCCGCGGTGGCTCAGTGGTTAGGGCGCACGGCTACTGATCCGTAGTTCCCGGGTTCGAACCCGACCGCGGCGGCTGCGTTTTTATGGAGGAAAAACGCTAAGGCGCCCGTGTGCTGTGCGATGTCAGCGCACGTTAAAGATCCCCAGGTGGTCGAAATTATTCCGGAGCCCTCCACTGCGGCACCTAATTCTTCCTATCTTCTTTCACTCCCTCTCTTATCCCTTCCCTTACGGCGCGGTTCAGGTGTCCAACGATATACGAGACAGATACTGCGCCATTTCCTTTCCCCCCAAAACCAATTATTATTATTATTATCACTACTTACATGGTGACGGCACACGAACCACATGCGCCGCCCCTACGACGTGAAGCCAATTACAACATGAAGTGATGCGTTGTCCCGGTTGAAAGAAGGAAGGCTTTAACTTTCTGACGTGTCTGATCCGGGTCCCATTTGAACCCAACATATTTTTGGAAATGTGGCGGTGTGCTTGAAGGTTGCTTCAGTTCCGCCACCGGTTGGCCCGGTATTGCACTGCCTCCGGGATCGGCCTTGTCTTTAGCGCGTCTTTTCTATCCTACCTTTCTACCCTATCTTTAAACTCTCCTACTTTCTGCACGTGGTAGCGAATGTGGCTCAGCTTGAGCCAGTGGGCAGGCCTGTGCACTTTCCTTTTCATCTTTCCTGGCAACAACAGAAGAAGAAGTGTCTATATACAGCACAAATGCTTCGCTGACCAGCATATACGCATGATCAAATGTCCTCTCGAATCGCTTATTTGGGACACTGAAAACGTGATTCAGGGCGTTTTCAGTGCCAGCCATGACATTATTGCAATTAAACGACCTCATACCGCTGTATTAATTACGCAGCCACTAATAAATAATGAACGCGGACAGGCGTCTATCAGATATAATTAGTGTTTGAAAACGGAATGTGACGCGCCGTGCGTGTGTGGTCCTTTCATCCGCGCCGCCTTTAAATGGCCGGCAGAGACACAAACGGGGACAACGCCTTTCAAGAAACTTGACCTCATTGCGCGAGCGTGCTTTAATTAATTCGAAAAAGAGTTCCGAGACAAGCAAACAACATAAACACACGTACCGCCGCGGGGAGTAATTCTTTCTTTTCCCAGGGCCATCGCATGCTGACAGCCAGCGTGGCTTCGCTTGTGTATTCAGATTA
Organism: Amblyomma americanum; assembly: GCF_052857255.1. Taxonomy (NCBI): domain Eukaryota; kingdom Metazoa; phylum Arthropoda; class Arachnida; order Ixodida; family Ixodidae; genus Amblyomma; species Amblyomma americanum. The sequence continues at coordinate 38,375,667 of NC_135503.1, read as the reverse complement.
AACAAAAAAGAACAAAGACAAAATGAAGAGAAGGAGGGTGGAAGAAACGGTGGAGAAAGTACAGAGAGGGTGAGCTGTAATAAATTGCAGCTGAGCAAAGCGAGTCGAGTCGACACCGCAAGCGAGCAACGAGCGTCGTCAGCTGTTACGACTGCAGCGCTGGCGCGGCAGCCTCTGAGCGGATTGAGGTTATTCGTAATGAGGGGACGCGAACATCGCGTGCGCTAACACGTGGGCACGAGCATTGTGAGAGGTATACGAAGCGCAGAGCGAGATGAGAGAGTGTTACGGTGACAGCCGGTGCGAAAGCGACGGAAGCAGAAACGAATGAAGAAAAGAGGAAGTAGTTGACAGCTCATTAGGCGGCTCGCTTGACTGGCCAAGGTTTCTGCTTTCTCTCGAGACAAAACTGACTGTCGGGCGGCCCAAACTTGTACGACGGTGCGTGCGCGTTTAGAGAGGACAGTTATTTGGTATTCCACTAAACGAGGGCTGGTTCCGTTGCTGTATACACGCCACTTGACGGCTGCTGTAAGTGGGGCCAAGGTTGGTCCGCCGCTTAAGAATGGTCGCAGACTAATTGGCGGGGAGGTACGGGCGAACGGACAGGACATGAAGCCTTGCGATACTCCCTTCCACTACGTTCTACTCATTTCTCTCTTTGAAGCAGTTTCATAAAAATTCCCTCAGATCGCATAGCAAAAGTCTGTAGTCTGTACAGTGAGTATGTATATCTACAGGTACTCCATGAAATCTGTTTCACTCAAAATCGGGGGGCCGCGTAACCAGTACGATGGAATATGAGTCCCGCATTGTGGGTAATCCTACAGGCACAATAGAGATTTTCATAATAGAGTGATGCTATCGGTTTGGGGCATAGGGGAATAGCTGGGGGGAGGGGGCGGGGGTGGCTGTGCGGAGGAGCAGGACAATAAGCGGAGGGGGGGGGGGGGGGGCGCTCTTGTCCCGCGCTTGTGCACCGGCCCCCGCTATTCCCCTATGCCCCTAACCCCTAGTGTCATCCTATTCTAAAGGTCTCTAATGCCTGTGGCCATTGTTACAGCCTACAGGCACTGGGTCGGTTGTTCCGGCCGCAGCGCCTCTATATCACTGTAATAAAAACGTGTTCGTGCCACCAGGTAGCTGTTATGCACAAATGCTATTTCGAAAGTCACATCACCTCCCGTGCACTGTTTCTAAACTCTTCTTCGTATGAAAAAACAAAGCCTTGCCGCGGTGGCTCAGTGGTTAGCGCACTCGGCTACTGATCCGGGAGTTGCCGGAGAGCGCGCGATAACGTAAATATTTAAACGTTGATATTCGACTTATCCCGTGACTATGACTGGATCTTCAAAATACCACACAACAGATAAGGGCGGGCTGGTGCGCTCTGTACTATATGTAAAAGATTTCCCGGGTACGCTGCCTTTCGCGCAAGTTGCCGGCGTCAATAAGACACCACAATTGTCCACATTTAGCGTTTTTATTTTCTCTCTTCAACGGTACCTGTAAGGGACCTGTGGATGCCCGCGGCTTTGTGGGAACCATCCGTGCTTTTGTTGATGGCTCGGCGCTGCGAATTAGGGTCCCTAAAAATACTTCTAAGGACCCTAGCGAAGCGGCGGTTTCTCCTCGTTAATCCCCGGACAGTGACACCCCCCCACCTGACAAAGGCTGTCTAGGTTTGAATGGTCATCACCGCCGAGCGAGACGGGTCCGGACGCTCGCGCTTGACCGGGAGCAATTAAGCGTAGCGTACGGTCAGGTGCAGGCGCGACTAGCAGACGCCGCGGTGACTCCGACGCGCAAGGACGCTGTATGCTAACAGTTTGGGGGGGAACGGGCCGGCTTAACGAAACACAGCCGGACAAAAGGGACAGCTGCCGCACGTTCAAAGGCAGCAACGACATGGTTGATGATGATGATAATAAAATAATAATAATAATAATAATAATAATAATAATAATAATAATAATAATTGGTTTTTGGGGAAAGGAAGTGGCGCAGTATCTGTCGCGTATATCGTTGGACACCTGAACCACGCCGTAAGGGAAGGGATAAAGGAGGGAGTGAAGGAGAAAAGGAAGAAAGAGGTGCCGTAGCGGACGGCTCCGGAATGATTTCGACCACTTGGGGATCTTTAACGTGTACTGACATCGCACAGCACACGGGCGCCTTAGCGTTTTTCCTCCATAAAAACGCAGCCGCCGCGGTCGGGTTCGAACCCGGGAACTCCGGGTCAGTAGCCGAGCGCGCTAACCACTGAGCAACCGCGGCGGGTCGACATGGTTGGCGCCACTTCGCAATTTTTGGGGACGTCTGTCAACAGTTGTCGCGAAGACGAGTAGTTTGTTACCCGCGGTGGTGGTGGCTCCGGTGAAATCGATAATTGCCCTAACGCTGGGAACAACCAGGGTCACGAGTTCCCAGGGAGCCTGCAACACGTGAGGGTGTTTTTTATGTATTTTCGCGTTTCTCTTTTTACTTTGTAAGGGAGAGAGTTGGAGTAATACTGTGGAAGTATGGGGCGAGGCACGTAAACCAAGTTGGCCAATCATTTTGAGGGCCCGTTCCCTCAATGCCATTTACTTAAAGCAACTTTGAGGTTCTTTTCGTGTTGCGTATTTTAGGGAGAGGGTTTTGAATGTTGAGAAACTGGAAGGTGTGCCATGCAGTTTGTTAACCAATTATGTTAATAGTTTAATATGATTGGACGCTACCGAATGTGGGTCGGGCCTTTAGGTCGTCAAAACCAGGGCGCGGAGCCCTGGAAAATCGTTCTTGGCTACGGTCAGATGTAATGCATCTTCGGCTATGCCGAGTTGGGGTCTCCCCTAGCGTTAGCCAGTTCCACCTTTTTTTTTAATCCTTTTTGCCGCTTTAAATTGTCTCTGGTGAATCAACTCGTATATAATGTAATTTTTTGTACATAAAACTTCAAGTCGCACTCCCTTAATACCAGCGTCCTAATTCGTCGCAAAAACGTCTCTCACGGAGCACCCCTGGTGCGAAGAAAGCCTTCAGTCAGTCAAATCAACCAACCGTCTCTGGCGGTGGGCACTCCGGGTGCAAGGCAGATAACGCAAGCGGACCAACAACTTTACTGTACCGTTTGCTGTTTGTTTTATCTTCGCTGGTGTCGTTACCTTCGACGACCAAACCGCACACTCGAGGAATTAGACGGGTAGCGCTTTCGTGTGCGACGCGCTGACCGCAACAGCTGGGTGAGCAAACGAATCACTTGTGTGACGCTCTTGATTTGAAATCGGGGTCCACGACGAAGTCAGATGTCACATCAAGTGAAATTAAATCAAATTTATTGTACCTTTTTTTACTCCATTACCCACGCCTCCCACCAGTACTGTCTTTCGCGAAAAATCAACCCCTTTAAGCCAGGAAGCTGCTCATCTCTACTTTCGCAGTGTTCCATGTGTCACACGGCGCTGTGGAATAGCTGCTACATACGAAAAGCTTGCATATTTGTTTGTTTCCATCGGGTCGTCCGTAGTAAAATCAGTTTCGCGACATATATCAACGTTCACTTCTGCAAAAATATGCCGACCCAGAAAACAAGTATTATTTATTTATTTATTTATTTATTTATTTATTTACGCATACCTTAAAGGCCTCAAGAGAGGCATTGTCTAAGGGGAGTCAAATACAGAAGTTTGTGTAAAATTGGCTAGAAATCAAAAGCATAGTAAAAGTGCAGCAAAGCAGACAAAAAATGGTAAGTTCAGATAGTAAGATATCGAAATTCACAAAAAGTGATAAAGGTACGCGACAGCGATGCGTAATGGAACAAAAATAGGGGAACTGTAGATCAGCGAAGTGAGCACTTAGAAGAGCAATTAATACTAAAATAACAGTAAACAGTGAATGAAAGACGCGATTAGAAAAAGAGAAATATAGGAAATGAGCTGAACGTTGCCCGCTCGACAGCGTTACGGTGGGAGAAGCCGTGCTGATCTGGTGCAGCAAAGGCTTGGGTTGCACCAACGTAGCGAGTATAGCGTGAAACAGCCTTAAATGACTTCAGTCTAATCACTAATTGTGCAACTAAAAGCATAAGCATGTCAAAACGACGGCCTCCGTTATTCATCTCTAAGAGGCACAGCGTGGAAAGCACTTGCGTCTCTGTCAGCATCAGCCGCGGGCGCTTCGCCCACACGTTGTGTGCACACCGTATGACGCGGTCCAGAAACTGTGACAGTGCGCCAGCTACGTGAGCCTCAGAACCTCGCGCTCAACTGTTCCCGCTAAGTGTGATGCACCTTGTATGTGGACCTGTTCCTGATCAACCAGGCGCTCCCTGTACTGCAAGGTAAGCCTTGTTCGGCTGCTTGTGTGACAGGTTGTTGTGCCTGTCGCGGTCATCTAAACGAATTCCCCCTCGCGAGCGTCCAGCACGCGAAAAATCCTCGCTCCCAGCCCTCATCCGGCGGAGGGGGGGGGGGGGGGTTATAAATAAAGAACAAAAACAAGCAAACAACCACAAAACAAGAACACAAACTCAAGAAATGGAATCCAGGCGCAGCGATCGACATGCCTCGTCGTCTGTGGCCGTGCACAGTGGCCGCGACGACGTTCCTCGTGCGGGACTAGGAAACGTTCCCGTCACGAATGCGGAAAGCGCTGTCGAGTCCGGAAAGCGGCTGCTTTCGCTGTCGATTATTACATAAGCGAAGAGAGATCTGCGGCAGCCAGCGCGTGTACAGGCGACGTGCGGTGTAGGTCGTCGTCGCTGGAGACTTCCTGCCCATAAGTGCGTGGTCTTCGCAAGTATATTCCCACTTGGCATAAACGACTCATGAGCGGTGCATGTTACTGAAAGTTTCCGCCACTCGTTAGACACATCGTCTTCAAAAATCACAGGGCTATTCCAGATCGGCGATCACTGAAGGCTGTTAAGGCGCTGCCATGGCACGAGTGAAGGGAACCTGCTGCACAGCTGCGGAGGCTGAGCAGCTAAAGTGTTCTGCTACTGAGCAAGAATTGCGATACTGATTTACGACCGCAGCGGCCACATTTTGATGGAGCCGAAACGCGAAAGGCACCCGTGTTCGGCGGAAATGTCGATGCGTGTCGCATAATCCCGTATGCTCGTGAAATTAACCCGCAGCCCTCCACAACCCTTTCACTCTTCTTTAATCCTTCCCTGGCATGGTTGAGGTGCCCATCCTGTGTGATACAGCTCCTGTGTCTTTCCTTTCCTCGTGAACAAGTTATTACTAATAACTGGGCATGGCGCTTTGACGAAGCACGCATTGCACACTGGCTCGCACGAATCAACACTGATGAGTCATTGGCTTTGTCTTTATGTATAGTTGCCCAGAAAAAATGAAACATTTTATGCATTTAATTTTGCATCGTATCCAAAGTTTAAATTAAAAATATTGAATTTTAACGTGTCACGCGATATAGGCAGTGCAATATATAAAGCGGATAAGGCGTGTAGTGGAAATGTGCGGAATAATTTGATCACTGGAGAGTTCTTTAACGTGCACCAAAGTCTCGATACAAGAGCGTATTTAGGTATCACTTGCATCAAAATGCTGCCGCCGCGGCCCCATATACGAACGCGGGACCTCGTGTTAAGTAGCACAGAGACATATATAGCACGTGGCGGATCGGCTCCTACATTTTTCAGTTGATGTGTTGAGCGCTTGGTGACAAACTGTGTGTTCGACTTGGAACGCACTTGCAAATAGACAACACAAAATTAAGTTCTATAGTAGAAAGGCTCTATAACTTATGGGCTGTCGCATTCTAACGAGACCTCATAGCTTGTGAGTCATGTAGGTATTTCTTTACTCATTTTATTTTTTTTTGTACGGGGGATATCGAAGAACTTTTATACTGACATATTAGGTACTGAAAGAAATAAAAAAAAATTGGCTCACCTTTTCGATGTCTGGTTCCGTCCTCATGTTGATACGTTATTCCTCAGCAGTAATCCATGACGGTGACAGACGTCTTCGACCAGACGCATCAACTCCCCATTCTCAAGAACGATCAGGAGCGCGTGGACACATTCAGACCTCGCAGAAATCGGCACACAGGACCAGGAGTGTGAGTGGAAAACACGTGACGTGTAAACGCAGCTTATTCTTGACACGTACACGAAAAGCAAATATTAAAGGCGCGCACCGAGTCAACCGAAAACGTAGAAAATCCACACTCAACGCTGCTAGGTGAAAAGAAGGCGAGGCTTCGTGGCAGCGAAGTAAAACAAGATAATAAAAAGTTCACGGGCACAATAGTTTGGTCTTCAAGCCCTTCATGAGCTATTAAAGGCAGGTTACTTGGAAGCACCCCAGGAACCGTCTTCCGGTACTAACACAATGCGGTCACAAAAAGTTCTTGCAGGGCGACGTCAAAGTGTAGAACTTGGCTACAGCGGATAGCGGTATAGGCTTGTCTGGAAGTCTGTGCCACGGACAGAAGTATTGAAACGTACAACTAGCAGAGAAAAAAGAAAGAAGACTCAGCGTCGTCAGTTATCAAAAGAAAACGTTTCTTAAACACAAAGCGTGCAGCCCTCAGTACATCACGACACCAGGACACGGGGGCAGAGAGAGAGGTTTCAGAAGCGTGAAGTTTACAGGTCGGCGCTTGCTCGAGGTTGGCGCACAGCTGGAGCCTACACCACCGAATATGTGCAGCAGACACAACGCACTCCACAAGACAAACGAATGACTTTCGCAGCAGGACGAATGTCCACAAGCACGAAGGTCCAGGTGAGGACTATTCCAAACGATGGACGTTTGGAGCGGCCAACGGCCTCGCAGCTGCGAAGTGTCCTGCCGGTCCTGGACTTTCAGGCAATTGCTGTGGCCTTTCTCAGACCAGGAGCAAGGCTCAGGAGAGACAGTTGTCTTGGTGGTAGTGACGAGAAAAAAAAGTAAAAGGTGCCACAGGTAGGCCTGCTTCAAGCAGCTCTTCCGTCAGGTTCAGTTCGTTCTTCCAGTATAAAAAAGAAAATCCTGGGGACAGCCCCACCGGCGGGATGGCGATTCCCGTCCTCAGGAGCTTCCTCTGGGAACAGCCGTCCTGCAGCTCTGCTGGCGAGGGGACCCAACGAGTAAGCGCAGAGAAGCAGCCGCGCCGGTGAGCACGGCGCGGTCCACTGTGTCTTGGAGCCTTGCGGGGAAGCGGCGAAAGTGGCGGCGGCGGAAGCGGCGGCAACGAGCGTGTCGGCAGCCGCGCGCGCGCGCTCTTCTAGCGCGATGTGAGGGCGAGTCCTGCCCGGTCCGGTCCGAGCGGGGAGCGGCTGTTCCTGCCTGGCCGCTGCTGCTCCGAGTCTTCCTGCTCCGAGGCGAGGGAGTCCACCTTCCTGGCTTCGCCGGGAGAGGAGAAGGCGCCTTGTCCGAGGCAGCCCCGGAGGCCTCGCCCGACCGCCCAGGCCAACCTTGGCCAGGTGACGGCATCCGACGCCGTCGGCGCGCCCCGCCGGTGAGAGGGGGGCCCGCTGCGTGCTCACCCATGCGCCCGCACGCTGATCGCACCGGGGATGGTGGCTGTGCTCGCACGATTTCGCCTTCTTCGCTGCTTGCTGGATGTACCTTCCTTTACAGGAGGAGCGCGGAACTGGAGAAGATGCTTCAATTGGCTAAAGTGTTCTTACGTCCCACACCACTTCAGAACTTCAATACCTGGGTACCTCGGCACTTGAGCACCTGAGCGCCTCGGTGCTTGCACTCATTGGCACCTGACCTCAATGACACCAAAATTCATCGGCACCTGGGCACCTCGGCACACAGTGCCTTGCTTCAGAACCTCAAGACTATACTCTGAGCTCTGCGGCACGTCACAGCGGAAGGCTACAGAGAAATTTCAAACACCTGAAGTTCCTTCAAGGACACCAAAGACTCAGTACACGAGACTTTTAATTTGTATGTAGCCTGATTAAAATTCGACTGCCCCTAATGTGACCGAATTCCCACGAACTTGTACTCAGCAGTTGAACGCTATAATGGCTGAGCCACCATTGTGCGTAAGAGGGAAATGAAAAAGAATTGTGCACTTGCAAATAAATATAAGACAAGTGGCTAAAAGGCGAGCAGATTGAAGAGAAGGTATTAAGTTTCTCCTCGATGTTTGTGTTGACAACTGGAGGTCTGTCGCGACGGTTTTGCTCGTTGTAAAGGAAATCAAAGCAGCACGCATATTTACAATGCGTGAGCCGAGATACTGTTCGTGCGCAGCCGGATAGCGCATGAAACACTCAATTTCAGGTAAGCCTTAACTTCGCACATAGCAAACAAAAAGAAAGCAGAAGAGAAAACGGAAGTCGCCCTCGTTTTTTACGCTTCCTGGCATCACCTCCTGGATACAGGTACATAGAACCAAAGCGGCCAGGGTTAATTCTCCCCCACCAAAAATCGACACCCTCCTCCACGGCTCTGTAGGAAAAGTTTCCTTGGGCCCCACCCGAAAAAAATTCTGGCTACGCGCCTGCCTGGACCCCATGCAGTGCTTCATGCGGAAAGCGATCCGCTGTGGCTAAAAACTGGGCTCAACTGAATGACTCATTATTACTCGGGAGCTACCCCTCTTTGAATTCTGCGGTCCATGGCACTGTTGATGTACGCGTTCTGGCTGCAAGCTTAAACTATAGGAGGAATGAATTGAAAGAAGCGAACCGAGTACGAATCGCACATTAACGTGATAGCTTTAAGGCTTCCGTTCTGCGGAAAATCAGGCTTCGTTGGCGGCGTTGTGAGTGAAAAAGCACCCGACACCTAGGTCACGTGACCTTGTGACGTCATCACAACCTGGTCACCGTGGCAACCTGCCCAGCTGATTGTGAGCAAACTGCCCACCGCGGCAGGCGGCAGCTAGATTAATTATTGGTTGCTCGAGGCGAGCAGCCTGAGTCTCACAAGCCCCACCAATGGCTGCGTCAGAAACAGTGACCTGCCGGGCCAGTGGCGCATCGCTTAACCGCTGCACCTCTGCGCCAGGTGCGGTATGAGCACTCCTAGCGACCTATGAATGTAGATAATGACCAATTCCGCATATATCGGCATTAAACCCGTTAACACTACCTCGTCATAACCTTAAGGCAAAGCTTAAGTGTCCCTTCCAGTTCTTGTGATCTCGCTACTTGTGCGAATATTCATACGAAATGTATATTTGTGCGAAAAAGCGAATTGCTAGCAGCGACGCAATAGCCCATGCAGTTACAGGGACAGTTGTCTCAAGACGCAGCACGGATCTCCCCTAGGGGCGACGCAACATGAAATCAGTATAATAATCTGTGACCGTCATGCGATACGCATAGAAAAAATCAACCTTTGCTACTGATGCCGACAGCTAACAAACTATCGGCACATATCAGTTCTAGACGAGAGGTCTATAAGCCATTTCCTCCGAGATCGGGCTTCAAGGCAGAGTTTAATAAACCTGCATGAACCATGCAGCTCCTACCAATCGTCAAGGTTATTTATCTCACCACTATCGCACCATCAACGCGGTCACACGAATGGACCACGAGGAGGCGCTGAATCCTCCATCCAGCGCCGACCGATCGCGGCAGTACGCTTTGCGGGGCCGGGGTGCGCCCTGTTTTTGAAACAGTCGTCGAAGAAAACTACGGCGTACATTTTGCGGGTGGCGCGCCAATTATTTGAAAACTTTTCAAAAACTTGAGAATATATTCAATAATTTCTGATAATTTTGAAGATCCATTATTTGATTCGTACAGCGAATCGAATACGAGGATATTCGATTTGCTATTCGAAAATTTCGAACAGTAACAATCCCCACGCTCTTTGGGAATTTGGCAAACAGACCAGTTATCATCCGGCTGTAAATAAATATACCACCCCCCTCCCCCCGCCTCTCCGTTTATCTTTTCCCGGAATTCAAAACTGAGTTACCATCATGAATCCCGGAATTTTTAGATTCAATGCAATCTGAAGCCATGATGGTACAGATGCAGTAATGAAAGCGGTGTAGGCTTGATGATAAAGAAGAAAATCAGGGTACATTAAGCCAGCTGGCAAAGAAGCAGGGGTTTGCTACCGGCAATCCTGTTCTGGCAAAGCGAAATAAATACGTCTTGGTCACGTAATAATGGTGTACCTTTAATCACGAGCAAGAAATTATAAACCACCTGCTTCATTTTTACGAAAAATCGGCCACTAATGTGCGTTAAGGTTTGACATAGCAACTTGTCTGTATTACCTCAAAGATCGCGATAATGATGATGATGATGACCTCAGGCAAAGATGGTCATCCTTCTGCATATTTGTCATTATCTTCATCGCCTACATTCAAGTTGTGACTACGGCCGGGAAAGGGTGTCTTTCTAATTATCTTCACTCAGTCATGGCCTGCGCCAGCCAGGGTCACCCTATCCCCGCCTGGCCCTCTACCGACCACTGGCTCAATATCCGCTCTGTTACTGCAACGCACGCGTATTCTTATCCTCTCTTGATTTATGCATCCTAAGCCACGCTTAAAAGCGCTCGGCCTGCTTGAGCGTTAACTTCATCAATGTACAGCACGCAGCAGTAAACGTGTACGGCTGCCGGCACTCTGCCCCGCATTCCGGAGCTGGACGAATTGTCTCAGACCTCGCAACGCCCCATGTCGCCCGAGGAGACGGATACGGAAGGGGCTTCGCCCCACGCCGTTGGAGGCCGTGCGAATGATCGCCGAATGCGCGGGCAGTGCCTCCGCTGCTGCTGCTGCTTAGTTGGGTGGCGCAGCAAAGGAATCGACGCGCGGATTATCGGACCGGTTCCACCGGCGTGGCTCGGCGACCGCGTGCACACGCTCCCCGAACCACCACCACGGCGACGGCTACCCCGCAGCACGGCCACGGGCAGACGCCATGCATGGGCTTTATGCGCCTTGTCTGGCTGAAAACGAGCGCCATATACACTCTAAACACCAATAAGCCTATATGGGAGTAAAAAATAAGTAGGCTGTCTTCTAGCACGCACCCTTTTATAAAAGGGTGCGCGCGCTAGAGGGCACCTTATACTCCCTTTTTACTCCTTTCGGTTTTGAATGTGTATGTAACGAGGATGGCGTTGGGGACGTGTAATCATGCGCAGGAAAGACAAAACCTCGAGGCGACAGGGCAAAGCTATATAGTGCTTGCCCTTACGAATTCCGCGATCGCTTGCGAAGGTATGTGCGATAGTCGAACCTCGTTATAACGAAACGCTTTATAATGAAATATTGGATATAACGAATAAATGGCGATTCCCCTCGGAAGCTCGGACAACACGGGCGATGACGAAGCTACGGCTATAACGAAGTAATCGCCGGGCCCCTTCAACTTATTGGGTGCGTAACTGTGCGCAGCCGTAAAGGTGCAATATATACCGGCCTCGCACAGTTTTGTGGCGTCGATATTGTACTAATGCTGGCCCGCTAGGTAGTCCATATTGTAGAAGTCGAAAGAATTTCTTTGAGATTGTCTCGGCTTGTACATTACGCTCGAGATTTTTGGTTGTGGTGAACGTTTTATTAGCATTCGTTAAGTGATCACTCCCAAAATATGAGCGAGAAGCAAACTTTACACTTTTTCCCTAAGTGATTGCAACGAGGACGCACGACCTGTTTCACTTCTTTTAAATTTGAATACAAAGTGAAAGATTAGTTGGAATCTGAGCGCTAATTAAGTGTTCCAAACCACATTCATCCAAGTCCCGAGAACGTTTTAACCTAAGTGCAAAATGATTTTCATGACCCTGCTAGCGTGACAATGCAGGGAGCGGCGCGACAGTGGAGGGAGGGGACTATCCCCTTTCATCTACCACTCCCTGCCTTGTCATGGAAGCAGTGTCTTGAGAATCGGCCGACGCTATTGGCTGGAAGGGGGTCCTCCGACGGGGTAAAGCCGCTTCGTTCTTGAGTTGTATCCGACTATAAAACTCGACACGGCGAATGACGGCCCAGGAAGGGTGCTCTATCCGCGGAGTACCGACCTCAACCCATGCAAACCGCTGCATGTCCGTATTCTCTTCCGTCTTCAATAATGCCCGGCTTATGCAACAAGCAAGAGACACAGATCTTTCCTTTTTTTTTTCTGAGGATAAAAAGACGTTTAACAACAATGGCACGATATATTATAGGAGAGTCACCGAACCGCAACAAACCATTCTCGGGAGCAATCAACTTTTCGCAATCGGCCCCTATAGTCAGCTGGTGCAGGCTCTTAGTATAGCTTTGAGACAATATATGACTTACTTCAGCGAGACGGTGTACATAGTGCTCACCTCAGAACAGTGCTGATTAGAGTTCACTGTGCTTTTAGTCCTCTGTAGTGCAGGACAAAGCCTACGGCCTCTCCTCACTTAGACCCCGGACTGATCTGTAGCGCAGTAGAAGCAATTGCCCCTGGCGTGCTTTCCAGCCACGCTGTTTGGCATCGCCCGACTCCGTCTGATTTATTGCTTTCCGATGGCTTCTAATGATGCCAATACGCACGCTCCGCATGGGAAAGCTCTGCAAAGAATCGCGTGTTCGTTCACTCGGCGCGCTTCTCTGTGTTTCCTCGTTCATAAATGGTTTTTGCCCCGTAGAACGCTTTCTCCCGCTTCTACTGCAGTTTTCCTGCGAGCGCTCTTTTTCCTCCGAGCGCCGGAAATAATAAATAAATGAATAAATAAAGCGCAGACAGGTGACCAGAAATCGCGGATATTATATGGTTATCTTTTTTGCGTCGTCTGCATTGTCTCAGGGTTGTGCGCTTCTCTGCTTCACATTTTGAACTGCCCTATATACCTATACATTCTCGGCGTCAACTTTACATTCACCTTGTGGATTCTGTCCGAACCGACGTATTCGACGAACTTGCGTAGCTAGAATGGCTCAACGATGACCACTAGCCACATAGAATAACCAGTGGTCGCGTGTTTCGATCATAACCGATTTCACAACGGCTGCTTGCTTTTTGAGAGGCTTAAAAGAAGGTTAAAAAAACGCGAAACTATGCATGTATAGAAGCATCAAGTTGATTGTTAGGGCGAATATCTGCAGGAGCAGCATGTTCAGAATGATCTGGCTTACAACGAGTGACGCTGTCATCGCATACTTGGCCGGAATATGCCTTTTCTTGCCTCTAACTCGAAGTTGCAGGAGCGCTACGCCTCGTGACACGTACGGATTGCTTTGCGAAGTGTTCTTTTTGCTTTTATACTGCCTGCTACGTTAGAACCTCCTAGCGCCTCGTACATATTCTCGCGTCGACATTTCACCACTCCTATACCCTGTCTCCCCATGCCTGCCTGGACAACAAGCCCGGAGAGACAGTTTACGCTCTCAACGGATGTCGATGCATCATACACGGTTCCATCGTCTCACCCATCTTCCCTGTCGCTAAGAGTTGTGAGAGCGCAAACTTGCTCGCCGGCACGAAACCTCGACAATTCGTTTTATTTTGCGTTAGGCAGTCTGCCCGGACACGATGCCATAGTGCTGCAGATGCTCACTTTCGCCTTCCACTCCGCCTCATCCTTGAACGGCCTGGCCAAATACACTCCGCCCTTCTCGGCCAACCGTCCTCTGTCTCACCGCGCAACTGATCGCGTTTCGACGTGTTCCGCGTCTACGGTCAACTCTCGCCACTGCGTTTTGAGGCCAGAGCCACTCATGTGCGTGCGTGCTCTCGCTGCCTAAGAAGCTCGACCGCTCACACACACTCGTATAGGAGCCGCTGACCCGCGTGCGGTGGCAACACCTGCTCGAGTACGACCGCAGCGGAAGGGCCACACCGTTTTCACCCATCCGCGTCTGCGCGGTCTGTTCTTGCACGACCAGGCACGGAAGACTGCGTGCGCCGCGGGTCCATGCACGCCGAAGAGCATGCCCGCGTTTGCCTTCCGTCACGTCGTGTCGCGTGATGGGCGGACGAGGGATCGACTTCTCACGCTAGCCGTCGCCTCGTTCGCACGGCCGAAGACTGTCTTTGAGAATGCCTTACGGCAATAAGGCTATGGAGCGCCCTTCGGTTGTAGGGCAGAGAGCTCACGGCTATAACGCGGAGCGAGGATGATGTTCAGGCACACTAAGGAAAACTAGGCGTAACCAGACACGAAAGGAGAAGCCCGGTTAAGTCAGGAATATATATGTGCGCCTCGGCTATATGCGGGCTCTCTGAGGACTCTGTGGGTAGTTTTACGAAGCACTTGACCGAGACACACATTTTGGACTTGTTCTTTTTGTAATGTGAAAACCGTGAATGGTTTGAAACCTTGGAGGGCATTCTGACGTATTGGTTGCAATTAATATTACGTCCTTTACTACGGCGTTTCTTTCTCTCTTCCTTCTTTCCTTCCCTCCTTCGTCCCGTTCCCTCACAGCGTGGTTAATGAGGCGCTGAGGACAGCTACATTCAACTTTATTTTTCTCAACAAAAATTTTTTATGTGTCTCCTTTTCGGTACGTTAGTGTTTTTCCTGAAGCAAACAAAGACCATGGAAATTGAATTGAACAATTCAAATTGAACAATGAAATTTTGCCGCCATTTGATGCAAATTCGTGACGTCACACCGAGAAGGACTGGTCGCCCCCGTTTTAGAGTGAATGGCAGTGCAACATAGCCTCTGAGATCCGCTTCTGAAATTCAGTGTCGACGCACGCAGTTTAGTCCCGATATTGGCGGGCGATGGCGAAACCTGGACTTTTTTGTCTTTTTTAATCTTATAAAAGCTCCGTTTTGGATGCGAGTGGTCACTTTATCGTTAAAATGCCCTATCCAATCGATAGAGGCCTATATTCTTTTAGATTATCTGCCGAGAGTGAGACGGTTACGGCGCCTTTCCTTTCCTCGTAACCAAACATAAAATTGGCAGTGGCTTAGCTCGGCTATGCTGGCATATACGTAGCGAAAGCTAAGGCATAGCTTGGTTAGCCTTGGTTAATCTTGATTGCGAGGTCACGTGGTTGGTCACGTGGTGCGGTGCGACCACGGTGGGAATGCGGGCACGGCGAAACTGTGTGTTCGTGGCGAATGTAGCTTTCGCTACAAAACTCTGAACTCTTTTTGCATCAATATTTGAATGTTTATACTAAACCCCATAAAACCATGTAACCAAATTTCAAGATAACATTTAGTTAACTTTTCACTCTTTTCTGCTCACTTTTCACTTATTTTCCTCCTGATTCCTGTTCACCCTTCCCTTCCCCCTGCCCTGCAGAGCAGTACGTCGGGGATTAAATAAGCGCCAACTGCTCTATATGGTAATGCTATAGTTGATCACGCTGGTGAAAACGTCCGCCTTCCCTTTAAAGAGGCTTATCTTCTTCCTTCCTCCTGCAGGGATACTTGGCCTCGGCTTTCCGGTGGCAACTGCAGAAATCTGCCTTTCTTCTACAAGCGCCATTGGTCGCCGTTTTGCACCCTGCGTCCTTCTCATAAGTCTGCTGTACCTGTTAAATGACTAAGCGACTTTACTATGGCTTCTGTGGCTCGATCGGATGCGATTAATTACGTTTTTCTTCCTTTAGAATTCTGCACAATGGGTGCGCTTCGACAGTTCGTTTTACCGTACCTCGTAAATTTTGCCTTTGCGGACAATCTGCGCTTTAACAAATATGATTACCTTCCTAATGCAGAAAATCCCGGGTCGGCGTTGCATAAGGCGACCACATAGTGCCAGAACCGACTGCCAGAACCGAGTCCCTCGTTAAGCTAATAGCAGTCTTGATGTCATAGGTAGCATAAGAGGGTTCTCGCACAGTTTCCGCCCTCGCCATTAGATGACGTTCTACGTCCCACTCGCGGTATCACAGGACGTGCTACGTCCACCGCTATAGGCGAGGGTGGCGCTGGTGAATACTCTCAAGGTTCGCTTACACGCAATAAACATAAATACCCACGAAAGCAGCAGATTGGACAGCCGTCACCGTAGCTCAGTTGGTAAAGCACCGGACGCGATATTCGGAGGTCGTGGGTTCGGATCCCACCGGCGGCATAGTTGTTTTTTCTGCTCCTTTATAAGTAATTTTCTTTAAACTAATTCATTGGCACTAAACATAAAAAAAATTAGAAACATTTCTCTGTGCACCTTGGTTACGTGACTGTTTGTCAAACGAGAACCTCATTTCATTTGCCCCAGGTGGTCTCATAGCCTTAGTCGCTTTGGGACGTTAAACCCCCATAAACTATATATATATATATATATATATATATATATATATATATATATATATATATATATATATATATATATATATATATATATATATATATATATATATATATATATATATATATATATGTGTGTGTGTGTGTGTGTGTGTGTGTGTGTGTGTGTGTGTGTGTGTGTGTGTGTGTGTGTGTGTGTGTGTGTGTGTGTGTGTGTGTGTGTGTGTGTGTGTGTGTGTGTTCGTGTGTGCGTGTGTGTGTGTGTGTGTGTGTGTGTGTGTGTGTGTGTGTGTGTGTGTGTGTGTGTGTGTGTGTGTGTGTGTGTGTGTGACGAAGGAGAAACCTTGAATATTAATTTGCCCGTGCCAGGATGTAGATTATTCATTCACTGCAATTACGCAGCCGCAGTCTGACTTGAAATATGAATTGCATACGCCATACGCGTTAACGGCGCATTTTCCCTATCTCTCCCCCACCTGAGGCTTTCCATCTTCGATCGGAGCTGCTATAGCGCGCTAGGCGGTATCCAGGGGCACGTCGGGCGCACTATGGGCGTCGCACGCAGTCATCAGCCAGTCATGCGTAACCGTTTTGCTCTGCGTGTCCTTTGCGCGCTCTAGTTGCAAGCTCTGTTGGCGGGCTCTATGCTCCGTCTCACAATTTGCCTGGCTAGCACACCAGGGGAGCGAAATATGCAAGCTGGTCGCACGTAAGAACGTTTCGCCATTGGCCAGCGCCCATTCTTTCAGCAGACGTGATAGCCCGGCGTCGATGCGATGTGAATATGTTGGCTATACTCAAGGACAGTTCTATATGGCTTGGACAGCTCTGATAATTTGGCGCCTGATTTGCTGGAAGTGGCAAATTATTTCAACGCTTTGGCACATGCCTTCATGAGACGGATAATATATCCGCCCCTCACCGCCCGTTAATTCCGACAAATATGCCGAATAAAGAGTTGCTAAATCAGTGGCGACTTCGAGCGGAAATCACCAGGCTCTAAAAAAGAAATAAGCGTATCCATCTGATCACAGCAGACGCGACGAAACATAGCCCGAGATAATAAGATTATGTACCTATTTGATTAATTTGTTAGTCGTAATTAGCTCAAGCGACACCCCGCCACCGCTGTCACCGGGATCTGCCAGTTGGTGTGGTGGACAAAAAAAAATAAATGGCATAAAAAAGAAAGAAAGGAATTTTTATAGCCCACAAGAGATGGCTGATGACTGCTACACAGAAAATATTTCAAGAAATAAATTTTATAAAGCCGTTTGGACGAAGAATATTTTGATCCTTTTAAATTGCAATTCGATTTCTGAAATGAGGTTCTCTTCAATAGAGTTTGCTCGAGTAGTGCTTCAGGTAAAATGCTTCGATGCCCCATTACCGCTTGTGAAATGCGTACACGCGCTCGTGTTTTTGTGTGCGTGCGTGCGTGCGTGCGTGTGTGTGTGTGTGTGTGTGTGTGTGTGTGTGTGTGTGTGTGTGTGTGTGTGTGTGTGTGTGTGTGTGTGTGTGTGTGTGTGTGTGTGTGTGTGTGTGTGTGTGTGTGTGTGTGTGTGTGTGTGTGTGTGTGTGTGTGTGTGTGTGTGTGTGTGTGTGTGTGTGTGTGTGCGCGCGCGCGCAAGCGCTCGTGCTGTTCGCTTGCCTATGCAACAGTCGTGCACATTCCGAACTTCTGTATAGTTTGCCATCATGCTTGAGAACAAAACTAGGACCAACTTCTCCCGCTCGAAAACAAAATAAATTTATTAATTGATCAATTGCTTGGTTTATTCATAACGAAGAAAGATGAACGAGTACCTTCATAGTTATTGCTTGAGTGTATATGTTCCAAATGCGCTACTGGAGCCGTTCATGCGCTCAATACATGCTCACATATGAGCAATCACCACCATAGTGCCTGCTTCGAGATATCCGTCGCTGATATCTCTAGAAATTTATGGGCGTTTTCCGCAGTAATGTAACTAAAAGCCTGAAGATGGCTCCTTGTGCACTGATAAATTTCTTCTTTCATGCTATGTCTCACAAAGGCTGAGGCGACTCACGAGTTGTGTCGCAAGATATTTAAACAAGAGAGGATATTCATGTAGTCAAAAGATTTATCAAAAGAAAACAGCACGTCCCAAACCTACTCAAGTCCAGCTTTCTCGGGCAAAAATTTTGAAAATTAAAAAATTGTTAGGCACTGCTATTAAAATATCGAACGTAATGGTCTATTATTTTGATATCTAGCAAAATCTTTCTTTCAAAGTGTTTCCAGCAATCGCGCATCGAACATTTACGACCGCCATAGAAAACCAATGGGGAACGCTTTTGACGATAGCAAAAGCGTGAATAGAAAAAGAAATACAAGATGCCGTCAGGTGATTTGCGGATATAATGCTTGTTATAGTGAAGTCTTACATTATATGAAAAATTGCGTTCATAGACGGTTTCTCGCTCAAAAATGCTTTTGTCCAGAAATGCTGGGTATCACTTTGCCACATACGGTGTCTCGTCGAGCACTTGTGCAGGCCCCTTGCCTCATTCTTCGAAGGAATGGCGGAAGGCCAGCGGAAGACGACCGCGCGGTAATCGCTCATCGGAAGCTCAGCCGCATTCCGAAACGTCACTGCGGCTGCCTCAGAACGAGTTTGCTTACTATGCAAGGCCCGCTGCTATAAGGCCAAGGGGACAGCGTGGGCTTGGTGGCGCAGTCTTACCCGCGTACGCCTGGCATGCCGGGACGGTGACGAACGCGGTCGTGTCATTCGTTTGTGTGACAGCTGCGGAAAGAGTGCCTCCGGTCTGGGACTCTAAGTCGTATTACGTGAACGTCTTCAGTGAAAAAATATCCCATATGGGAGTTTTAAGTTCTTGTAAGCCGATTTCTCTCGAGCTCTCAATGATTTACTCCGTGACTCTGGAGTGAACAGGCGCATAATGACGTGTGACCCACCGTTGTTGCTCAGTATTTATGGAATTCAGCTGCTGAACACGCGCTATAGCGAGATGTAGTCCTAGGCGCAGGGGCGGCACTTAGATGTAGGCGAAATGCAATAGACAACCGTGAGCTGTGAGCGATGCACGGAACTACGTCTGTCGAACGTTTAATATGCCTTTGGCGTCAGCTCACGAACCAGCGTTTTTCCCCAAGGAACTAATAGCTAAGTAAACGCGCTGCATGACCGACCAATCACTGCTTTCCGTCTATAGTTTCGTTTTAGAACCGGTTGTTTAAGTATAGCAGAGCGAGGCGCCACCGAGTGGGTGCCACGGGAAGGTCTCGGAGGGTGGCTAGGAACGTGACACGCCACCTGCCACTACGCGTTGGCGTGACCGGTGTAACATGCCACCTGACAGGTGACAGGCCACCTGTCACCTAACGGGTGCCAGGTAGTAGCGGAGCGAAACAGCCCCTGCCACGGCGAAAGCGGTGGAATGGGCAGCTGGAAGTTAAGGTGGATTCCACTGGAATATTCCGAATGGTGGCGAAACTAAAATGCACGAACAGCTGCGCTCAAACTTCGCATTACCGGCTATCGTAATCGTATTGTCAATTTTTTTTGCTTTACTTTGTTTATGATGTGTATCACGTGCGAGTACAAACGCTGTGCGTGGTAGGGACACTTACACTGCGCGCGGAAATTAACCTGAATTCGAAACGTGCAATATACTTTACGTTAGCCCTTCAGCTCACGACGGACGTAGACTGTCTGCCTTCTTAAGGCAAACAAAAAAGCTGAGAAATACAATAAAAGTCCGGTCAGTTGCGACAAATGAACTCTAAGAAAGCGCGAAAAGAGAAATAAAGCGCGAAAGGAGACGGCGTAAAAAGCGTTGTGAAACCTACCAGCCATTTTTCTTCCGCGGCACGCTTTTGCTCACCGGCGCCACGCGCAACGTATACGACGCGCGCGCTATGGCGTCACAAGAGCGGCCTAGCGAAAGCAACGAGCGGCCCCACCGTGTTTATTATCCTTTCACTGCTTGCCAGCCCTCTTCTTCTTCCGAAGGCAGTGGCGCTGCTGAAGCCTGCGCAGTAATAATACACCTCCGAGAAAGCCCAGTGAGCTTTTACCTGCGAGTCCCCTAAAATTTCGCGCGGAGAGCTGATAAGGCGATAAGAAAGCGATTGTCTTCGGCCGAGCTCGTAACATCCGGGTGAGCTGCGTGGACTCGTTCCTTTCTTCCTTCTCTCTTTCTCTCTCTCCCTCGTTACGAGATTCGGTTCGAATGCCACCGCACTTGTGAAAAACTAGAGAAAAGCAGGCGAAGAAAAAAACAAATACGCAAAGAACTGGGACGCAGTCGTTTGTTTGGGTTAGCCCTCGCTCTGTTCGCCTACGGCGCTGCGGCCCGTGTTCCGCGTATGGATTTCAGTATTCCTTTCTAAGCTTCTTTCCTTTTTTTTATTCTTACGTCGTATACCGGCCATACTCTACGTTGATGTTACGGCTTCTTTTTTTTTTTTTTACCGCCGGGTAAACCTCGCTAGCGTACAACAGCTAATACGGTGCCGCGGTAACTAGGCGGCTGTTGCGTTCGGCAGCAGAGATCGGGGTCGAGGGTTCAATCTTGGCTTCAAAAGCCGCATATTGATGTATTGGAAAAATGCAAATAACGTCTGAGTACGCAGTTATCGAAATTAATCCAGAACCCATCACTATGCGGCGTACTTATTTCTTTAGCACCTAAAATTCGTAAATTATTGATCGGTCTCTAATTCAACATGCCGTAGCGGAGCATTGTCTCAATCAATCAATCAATCAATCAATCAATCAATCAATCAATCAATCAATAATCAGTCTATCTATTTCCCATCTAACAATACAGATGGAGGGGTTGTAGAAAAAAGCTGCCAATGAGCAGTTCGACGAGTCCTGAACAATGCATAATTGATTGGCAGTTGAGCGCGGCGTGTGCTTTGACACGCCGAGTAGCTTTCTTGACGCTGCACCGAACTGTCTGGAAAAAAGTGTTCGTGTGCCGACTCGGCCGCCGATTACAGGCTTTGTCTTTTCCCTCTTGCTCGCCGGCTCGTTTTTTTTTTTTACCGGCCTTTCTCTTCCCGTGTTTTTTCTCTCTCTCCGTCCTCAGTGGCCTTTGTTACGCGGCGTTTTTACGGGAGGTTTACGTAAGCGTGCCGTTCTTGAGTGCACTTTCGCTTTCGCTTCGGGCGCCAAGCATGAAATAAGAACTCGCCTCCCCTGCGCAAGAACCCAGAATTCCGGCTCTGCCCTCTCCGCGGTTATTTCTTCTCTTTCTCTCTCTCTCTCTCCCTCTCTCTCTCTCTGTACATTCATGAAACGAAGTTCGGCTGCTTCAGCGGTGCTGGCCGTGGTATAGTATAGAGTCATTAGCAGTCGTTTGGAAGGAAAGTTTTCGCTGCGATAGTTTGCACATACCCCGCAGGAATATCGGGAAATGTGAGTTTTGCTTTGTTGTGGCTAGTGCTTGGAAGAAAGTGTGAATTCGGCTCTATAAAAATGTGAAGTTTTCTCCCCTGATACCACGTCCTAAAAGTGTTTTCGCTATTTAAAAATACGGCAAGGCCAAATTGTTGTCAGCATCATTATCATCGCCCCCACACCATCAGCAGCAGCACCACCACCACGATGATGATCATCATCATAACTACGTCTACTGCAGGACAAAGGTCTCTCCCTCGACCTCGAATTACCCTCAAAGTATGTCAAATAAACTATGAAGAAAAGAAATAACGATCAGAACATTAATCTACGCACAGTGGGATAATTCTGGTAAGCTCAGACATTTAATTCAAGAACGCATCACTCCAGGAAAGCTGTTGCTGGATTTTGTCGCATATTGCATTAATATCTGCAGGATCTAACTACGGCGCAGCTGTCATTGTGGAGCCGAGCCCACATTTTCGCGAAAACATTAGTCAAGCCATACTTTCCCGAAGTGCCTATAGTGCTCCTCAAGAAACTGAATGTACAGTGGCGCCTCTCTTCCACCTCGATAATTTCTAGAAACGGCCATGGCCGCCACTCGACCACTGACTGTCATCGCGCGATCTGTGCAGTGGATGACAGTCTCATGAGCGGCATAAGCGGTATAGCGGTGTAGCTGCCGCAGGTGATGGGTACGCGTGAATAAAATCCCCGGCGCCTTGAATTGTTCACGGGGGCGTTCGTATAGTTATCGCTTTTGTTCTTGGCATTCGATCTGCAGCATAAGCGACCACAGGAGAGTTCGTTGCTCATTTACTAGAGAGTTAAATTATCTGCTGGAAAACGCTTCTAATGAGTCCGCATGTGAGGAGCGTATACTTTCTTCTCATTGAGGACATTGCGAGATAAAGAATCAGTGATTGTCATGCACAGATTGAACTGTTTTTCTTCTTTGCAGAAAACGCTAAATGGTGTTCTTCAAAAGCGCGCGGTGACGTCTGACTGTTCACATCGGCTCACGATCGAAGAGGGACCCTCAGCCGTAGGCAAGAAATCACAATGACGCTCTCAATCAAACGTAAGGCACTGGAAAACCGCTTCGCACTTACGTTGCGGGTAAAGCCACGACTAGTGCAAGCAGAACAGAAACTAGATCTGAGCCCATAAGAAAATTCCATTTAATGAGTGCAACGAACTGATGCAACCATTCGTCGTACAGCGTTCCGGGTGGTGTCATAAGCTTGTGTGTGTGTGGGTGGGTGTCAATGCACTCAGGGACAGCAATGCTTCCGCATTCCCACACGTCTCTTCCGATTTTTTTTTTAGTTCTTTTCCTTGTAGGGCCATCATGTGGCTCTCGACTATGAATTATGCTTTCGATTTTCATAGTTTTTATAATGATGACGATTATTAGTATTATTATGGTAGAGTTTATTGACGAAGGGTGGCTTTGACCAAAGAGCGCCATGGCACAAGGTATTTTCATCTGCATAACGGGGTGTCAAAGACTCATTTTTCAAGCATTTCACCTCGAAGAAGGCGATCATTAAGCCGGGGGGAAAGATTGTACCCTTTGTATCACCGGTGGGTACCCGGCGGCACAGGGGATCGAACCAGCACCTCCGGCATGCGTGGTGGATGCTCAAACTAGTCGGCCACCACTTTGGTCATGGCTGCTTTTTGTCATGCTTTATGGTTAGCATTCATGCCTTCGTATAAGAACTCTTCTTTCTGATATTATCGATGTGCATAAACTTCTCATCTTATGTCATACATACATCTGTATTAGGACGGGGTTAATTGGAGAGTCATGGGAGAGGCCTTTGCCCTGCAGTGGGTGTAGTCAGGCTGATCATGATGACGATGATTATGACATTTGTATTGTGTTTTATCCTCATTAATGGGTTTTGGAACTTATATTCGCTCCCACAGACACGGCGGTAAAAACTGGTCGCTCTCGTTCTTACCATTGAACTCAATGCGTTACAAATAAAATATATTTTTATTTCCCTATTGTCCAATTGTCCAATTGCACCTTGTACCTAGCTCAGTGAGGTAAAAGCGTACACTGATAAGTGCATCTTCAACAACATCTGCAGCGTTATTTCTTTTTAAATTTCATTCTCACCCAGTATGTCCAGCATTTCAGAGGCTGAGCCAGATAAAAGACCTCGCCTTGTACGCTGCGCTAAACACAGAAACCCCCCAGCTCGTCCCTCACGACGACGCAACAAAGGCAGCACCGCTCGCGCAGGTTGTCAGACTACGCCAGTGCATATGCCGCGCTATTGGAACAGGACAAGTTTTCCTGTCACCGTGCAGTTGAGAGACACGGCAAAAACTCCGCCGTCCACCGCCCCGGCCGAAGTCTTTCGGCTCAATATACATACAAAAATACAATAAAAACTACCTGGACATCGAGGAGCGACAGTTTCCGGCTAATTGGTTCTGGCGTCGGTCTCCACTCTCTCCATCGCCCTTCCTTCCCCCTCCCTCACTCTCCTCCCGGAGCGAACACAGCCCGCACTGGAGACCGTTCTCCTCGCATCTATTTTTTTTTTTCTCCCCCGCTCGCTGCCTTCACAACGATGCCGTTTTTTCCGACCTCCCCCTCTCTCCTTTGTCGAAATCGAAGGCCATCTCTCGGCGTCTCCGCAGGCCTTGTCTCACGCTTCCATTTCTCAGCGTGTGGTGTGTATATGTATACGTACTGTACACGCACGCTCGGTCAGTGCGCGGCGCGGCGCTCCGGGGCTGTTGTGCTACGGCTGAGATTAAAGTGCGGTAATGCCACAAGCTCGAGCGCTTCGGACGCCGCCACTCCCTCGTTACCCCCTGCGACGCATACCGACGTCTAATGGCAGCCAAGGCAGGCTTTTCCACGGGCACCGTCCGAGACAGCTTAGCCAAGGACGAGACAGGAACCGGAAATGGGGACAGCAAGAAAAAAAAAGGGGGGAAGAATGTCCGGTTGCTGCTTTAGTGATATGGATGAATTTCGAATCCGTGAGAATACTTTTTCTTTTTTCTTCTACTTCCTCACTGATTGTGCACCCACTACTTGGTGACGTATAGCCTTGTGTCCGTCCAATGAAGCTGTCACTGATTACAGACTATTCTGTGTCGCTTAGACCAGACCTTGGCGCGGTTCCAAAAAAAAAAACGGTGTCTCCTGCTTGTTTTTGCTTTGCTCTTGTGTTTGTTCTCACCTGCGTCCGGGCAAAGTGACACCGAAGTGGCAGCGAGCGCACACAATAACGCCAATATTCGAACAGCAGCCAAGTCGTAGCCGAGTTTTAACTGTGATAGGAAACACTCCTTTAAAGGAGTTTGTGCGCTTAGAAGCATTGTGCCCACTGAGTACATTTAAGGAGGCAGTTGAAGCTAAAAGCCATGTTGTTTTCAGTACGAAGTGCCTGAAACCGAGCTGTCTAAAACAGCCGGACGTGGCGAAATCCTTACCAGCGTGATGACGTTTTCACGGGCGAATTAGTGTACGCGCCACAACAGAGTAAAAAGGAGTAGGCTGTCCCATAGCGCTTACTCCCTTTTTACTCCCATATAGGTGTATTCGTTGTAGAGTGGACGCACCTGCTGTTGACGCCTTACGTGTTAAGAGCGGAAGAACATAATGGAAGGCTTGGAGTCTTTACATAAATGGCAGCCAAGGTGGCACACCCTGACCAGTAACATATAAAAGAGGTAAGCCTCGTCTCTTGAAAGAACTAAATTCCATAATTGAATGCTCCTGCAAATGGAAACCATCCCCCATTATTCCGGCGTTGTTCTGCGTGGTCAGCCTGTACCGAAATACTTCTGGGAAAGAGGCGGGTAAATGCGTTTTCGGTTAAAACGTGGCTTTAGACAGGGAAGAAACTCGCTGAGATACGGTGCATTCCTTGCGCAATTTCAACAGGCTGAAAATCCGTGCTTAGAGACACGGAGTATTCACCGACATCACAGTTGCTGCCATTTTGTTGTCCATGGTGCGCGGCAAAATAACGCGCGCGCTTGTCTAAAGGGATTATCGCGACCTGCTATGGCCTGCACTGCTGAAGCTACGCCCTGGACAACCAAACAACGCCCGTGACGTCATGCGACTGGACCCTTTAGTCTGTCTTGAAAGATAGCTCACATAGAGGACGTCAGAAAGCGACTCCTCCCCGCTATTTTTTCATGATTTCGCATTGAACCCGACCGTCACTTGCAGCATTTGCATATGCATTTGTTTCCTACCGCAAATAGCGTTTACAGCGCATTTAGCGGTCGAAATGCTCTGTTTGCGTGCTCTTCACCTCTATATAATGTCCTGTCGATCTTGTGAACGGACCATAAGATTAAGTACGATAATTTGGCTGTTGTAGGAGGTGAGCTTAATTCTAATACACTGCGGCCGGCCCCTATACCCGGCGGCTGCGTTTTTATGGAGGCAAAACGCTAAGGCGCCCGTGTGCTGTGCGATGTCAGTGCACGTTAAAGATCCCCAGGTGGTGGAAATTATTCCGGAGCCCTCCACTACGGCACCTCTTTCTTCCTTTCTTCTTTCACTCCCTCCTTTATCCCTTCCCTTACGGCGCGGTTCAGGTGCCCAACGATATATGAGGCAGATACTGCGCCATTTCCTTCCCCCAAAACAATTATTATTATTATTATTATTATTATTATTATTATTATTATTATTATTATTATTATTATTATTATTATTATTATTATTATTATACCCGGCGGTGCTTCAAATAAGTTGCTCTCTTTATCTCTCTCACTGTCTCTCTCTCTGATTATTTGCGTTTGCGCACATGTTTATGCGCCCTTAAGAGCCGGAGAAGGTTTTTTTCGGGACTTGCAGCGGATCCACTAAGAGATGTGTTACTTTAGTATGAACGAAGAACATTTTTTTTAACATGCGGCTTAAAAAATATTCAGATGAAGGCTTTCTAAAGCAGTTCTTTATAATGACAATAGAGAAAACTCAGGGAAAGATAATTAATAGATTTTCTTGATTGAACTTCAGGTCAAAGGAGTTTTGTGGGTAGGCTTTGATTTAGCCGAATATTTTAATAATATTGAGGCGTGGTAACGACCTTGCTCGCTATCCTGTCAATTGATGTGCAGGAAAATCCGCTTCCCCAAGGTTGGTTAAGTGCTGTGCAGTACTGCATATTCTGGTTTGGAATAAACACACGTGTCCCGGCCCTTCCAAAAGCTCCGCGCGTTTCTTGCAACGGCATTGTCCGACTTCAGTCGTCCATCGTATGATAATAATAATAATAATAATAATAATAATAATAATAATAATAATAATAATAATAATAATAATAATAATAATAATAATAATAATAATAATTGGTTTGGGGAAAGGAAATGGCGCAGTATCTGTCTCATATATCGTTGGACACCTGAACCGCGCCGTAAGGGAAGGGATAAAAATTGACATTTTTGCGCATTCCAAAGCAGTATCAGGCGCTGCGATATCCGGGACACCAAACAATCGATAACAGGCTGCCCCTGCCTCTGGCTTCTGTTTTCAGCAACTCTGGGCCCGCATTGCCTCGCAGCCTGGCACCTCCAGCGTGACCGTGTTTTTTCTGCAGGCCTTCCTAAACGGCAGTGTATAGATTTGGACCGCCGTAGCAATAAATAAAGTATACGACCTTGTATTTGAGCCAGGAGGTGGCGTGGTTTTCTAAGTTTGCTCCGTAAAGATCACCGAGGTCCCCAGTGACGGTGCAAATAAGCCGACAGGGCTGTGGGTGTGGACTGACAAGACCCCCTTCCAGCTCGGCAACGAATTAACGTCGGTAGACTTCCCCGCTTATAGCCCCGGCATCGAGCGTCAATTGGCCGTCGGCTTCGAACCTCCCCGAGGCGACGGAATCGCCACTTCGACGTCGGAGACAGCGCTCACGCTCCGTGCACACATTGCGAGGGTCTGGGCAGCATAAATATGGAAAGCAATTAGCCGCTGCAAGAGCGGCGGGGCACGGCTCGTTTTCAAGGACCGTTTAATGGGGGAGTTCCAAGGCTTCAGCCTGGTTTGCACATTCCCCTCGTGGCCGCCCTGACAGCGTCGGACGCGTTCGATATCGACAAAAAAATAAAATAAGAACAGACTGGACGAAAGAAACAAGAACACAGACGGCGTCTGGAGTGGAGGCTGCAGCTTGACCACTCGGTGGCCATGCGCGTGCTGCGGATTGCCAGATATCGCCGAGGCAGAGCGGACAAGCGGTGCGGGGTGTTGGAGGAAAACGAGGCAGAAATGAAAATAAATGACAAGGAGAAATACCAGGTCTGCCATTGATAGCTAAGTAGAACGCGAAGAGGGCGCGTGTACAATACGTTGCCAGGGGCTCGGGAAAAGAGGGGATGATTGACTCTGCTTCTTCAAGGCAACTGGTCAACTCCACGCTGGAGTCAGTTTCGGTGTCGGCCGCCGCTGCCGGGTGCGAATTCGAACCCTGCGAATTCGAATCGAATCGAATTCTAACCCTGCAAATTCGAATCGAAGTTCCTGAATTCGAACCCGGCCGCGTCTCGATTGAGGCGAACGCAAAAGGCGCCTGCGTGCTGTGCGAGACCTCCTGTGCGGAACCCCTTTCTCCCTTTCTTCTTTCACTTCCGCCTTCCTCCCTACCCTCATGGCGCGGTTGACGTGTCCACCGAGAAGTAAGACGGTGACTGCGCCATTTCCTTTCCTTAAAAAGCACTAAAAAAATTTTGCGTCAGGGTCTCAACCTTGCAACACCAATATAACCTTGCAAAAAGCAGCATTTTCGAATTTTTGAGGCAGTGAATCGTTGAATACTGCTGCCTTGCAGCGAAGGTTTATTTCAGATGCCAATGCAAATGCGATTCGACATACAGGCGCCCTAGCAGGCACGGACGAATGGACGAGGCTCAGGAACAAGACGCGTACGAGCAAATTTTAAGCTGAGAGGTCTAAAGTACCCGCCAACGTCCCGAAGCGGCAAACGAGGGACGCCGTGGTGGTTAGGGCGCTCGACTACTGATCTGGAGTTCCCGGGTGTGGTCGAAATTATTCCGGAGCCCTCCACTACGGCACCTCTCTCTTCCTTTCTTCTTTCACTCCCTCCTTTACCCTTCCCTTACGGCGCGGTTCAGGTGTCCAACGATATATGACACAGATACTGCGCCATTTCCTTTCCCCCCCAAAACCAATTATTATTATTATTCGAACCCGACCGCGGCGGCTGCGTTTTTATGGAGGAAAAACGCTAAGGCGCCCGTGTGCTGTGCGATGTCAGTGCACGTTAAAGATCCCCAGGTGGTCGAAATTATTCCGGAGCACTCCACTACGGCACCTTCCTCTTCCTTTCCTCTTTCACTCTCTGCTTTATCTCTTCCCTCACGGCGCGGTTCAGGTGTCCAACGATATATGAGACAGATACTGCGCCATTTCCTTTCCCCAAAAAACCAATTATTATTATTATTACACCGTAGTGGAGGGCTCCATAGACATCGCGCTGCGCACTCACGCCTCCATAGAAACGCAACTGCCGTGGGTGGGATTGATTGGCCGGCTGTTCAGTAACGGCAGCCTGGACCGAAACCGCGGCGGCCAGGCGACCGTGATTCATGTTGCGCCGTTTGCTTTCCAACCGTACGGCGAAGCCAATTGCTTCACGCCTCAAGCTGCGAATCTCTGTAGTGCGAGAATAACCCCCGTATCATCACCTTTCAACATCGTTTTGGAGTGTTAGTGTTGTAACTGCACCGCTGCATTGCTGAAAAGCAAACCACGTGTGTCCGTAAGACTTCCAACCAAGGCTATACTTATGACCTCCGACGACACGGTGAAGGGTCTCCAGCCTGATAGGGATGTAATCCGCCTGGCGCGTCAAATCCTGGAGCACAATACTGTGGATACCGCACCCCCCATGTCATCTGGGACAATATTGGCGCATTGGCTCTTCTAGAGAGGCTATGCTTAGCGACAACCATGAGGCACGATAGACCGATGCATACTTTCATCATACCATAGTAATGTAGTACTTTCATCACGAGTGGGGAGTAGAAGGGAGAGGACATTGCGCCATTCCAGGAATGAGATTAGAAAGTTGTGCCGCCTCAATAGCATTACGGAAAGGGAAATGTTTGGCTGATTGGGGCACCAAACAGTGGAACATGGCTGCCACGCATCGGATTCTTATTTCAGGCGTACATTTAGAAGGTTATTGTTATAGCAAATCTATGCAATGTCTTCGTCCCCGAACCATGCCTTCTGATAAACGATGCGCTGTATAGTGTGCCGTTTCGTGCTTTTTCGTTTATCGACATCCCGCGCGCCCGACCTGTACATATGTGAATTTGTAAATATAATACTTGTATACAGTTCCCGACCCGTCTCTCTCTCTATCCTTTCTGGCAGTCCCTTCACCTCTTTCATTTCATTGCTCCAGTCTGCCTGCTATCCCTTTATTTCCTCTAGCTCAGCTCAGGCGCCTCCAGTAGCGATAGCAGATTCCGGGGCTAGCAAAAATCTTTTCCTTCCTTTTTTTTATTACTTTGAATATGTGTCACCTAAAGCCCCTCCATGACGCTACCGTCGGAAAAAAACGTCATGGAGGGGCTTTAGTGTCACCAACCTGAAGAGTCAGCGCTGACTTAGAGGCAATGGATCTCAACGAGTAGCAACTGCGTTTGTGCACAGATAGTAGCGTAGCGTGGGATCCGGATTTGGATAACCATAGCTGTGACTAGGAATAAGCATTGGTTCCGACTCCGAGGCTTCGCACGGTAAGTGAAGCCATCTTAACCCGAGCCAATGTGTATATCGGCCATTACGGTGGCGCCCAACAAGAGCGCCAAGTACTCACCTCACGCTTTTTGCGCTGCATCTCGCTTGACAATAATAATAATAATAATAATAATAATAATAATAATAATAATAATAATAATAATAATAATAATAATAATAATAATAATAATAATAATAATAATAATAATAATTGGTTTTTTTGGGGGAAAGGAAATGGCTCAGTATCTGTCTCATATATCGTTGGACACCTGAACCGCGCCGTAAGGGAAGGGATAAAGGAGGGAGTGAAAGAAGAAAGCGGTGCCGTAGTGGAGGGCTCCGGAATAATTTCGACCACCTGGGGATCTTTAACGTGCACTGACATCGCACAGCACACGGGCGCCTTAGCGTTTTTCGTCCATAAAAACGCAGCCGCCGCGGTCGGGTTCGAACCCGGGAACTCCGGATCAGTAGTCGAGCGCCCTAACCGCTGAGCCACCGCGGCGGGTACTTGACAAGGCTTGACTCGCTTTTCCACAACGTCGGTTTCTATTTAGTTCCACGATCTCCTTGCTCAACATAAAAACAAAGAATACGTTCCTTCTGTGTGGCCGACGAGGAACCTCTACAGAGCTTACGTTTTTCTACGCGCTTCTTGCAACGTCTCAATCTCTGCACGGGGCAGCCGTTTACAACAACAGGAAGCCCGGAAACCTGTCTCGAAACAGAA
This sequence comes from Amblyomma americanum, assembly GCF_052857255.1. NCBI lineage: Eukaryota > Metazoa > Arthropoda > Arachnida > Ixodida > Ixodidae > Amblyomma > Amblyomma americanum. Next base: position 38,344,666 of record NC_135503.1, on the reverse strand, counting down.
CAAGCTTGTGACAAGCTCCCCGTCACTTTTTTTATCCCCCGCTACACGTCGCTCCGTAGATAGAAAGGATGGCTTGCACACGCAATCCCCACCTGAGCGATATCTGAGCCTCCGTGCCACCGCGTGGCACGGGTGAGGCTCTGGAAGCCTTTCGAGTTCACGCAACCCGAGGATGACACGCGATTTTGCATACATCTCTAACCCCGACCGGTTGCAGCCGAGCGCCGCCGTATCGCTTGCAACGTCGCGCCCAAGAAAGACGGGACATCCTCGTTGTCTCGTCCGGCGCTGCACTGCCGCGTGACGTCATTCTCCACGCTTTTCAATCAAGCTCCCGAACACGTAAGAACGTCGTATACCGAGCGCCTTTCCTGCAGCCTTTCTTTTTTGCCGCGGTGATGTGGGATTGGTCGGCAGAACGGCACGAGCCATCTCTGGAGCATTGAGACTTCCGGCCGAGGGAAGGACATGGTTGTAAGTATACGCGCGAGATCTGTCTCGAGGTAATCCTACTCCCCTCTTCTTGCTGGTCGCCTTTTGTTATTTCGGTTGCTACTATGTGTGCGCGCCTACGTCTAGTTTTCGCTCAGCGACAGTCTCTCCGTGGATAATAGTTTCCTGCTTTTGATTTTTTTTTTGTTCTGGCTTCCTATGTGCGTTTCTTCATATGTGTCTCGTCCCGCCTCCAGTTTTCGTTCCATTTCCTCACTGATCTTCGTTTTTTGCTCGCGCTTGTTCAGTCCGCCACTTTGCCAGCAGCTCGTTTACTAATTTAGCACCAATAGACTGCCTTCAGAATTGCCGAACGATTACTGCAGCGAAACATACGAGCTAGTTGATTACACCTTCAACATGCAGCAGCGTAGGACAAATGCCGAAACGAGAGAATTCGTCAGTGCTTTGTTCTCGTCAGTTTGGTTATTCGTTCACGATCTTCCATGCGCTGCCGTATTAGGCAAGCGCAAAACCGTGCCTACCAACCGTGCGCGCCGATATCGACACTCACTATACGACGATGCAGTGATTTCGACAAACGTGTCATGCACAGCTAAATAGAAGTGATATCTGACGCATGCACCCACAGTGCAAACGCGTCTTCGAGAGCTTCGTGAAACGGAAGTATTCCTGACATCATCCAAAGCACCTCGCTGAGTTCCTATCGTCATCGCCGCCATTTTCCGCATTTACCGTCCGCTTGAGATGCTAAGAGTTCTCCACAGGAAAGCGATCCCAACATCACGACGGCGCGTGACGTCAGGAAAAACAGCGCGCGCGCACACACACACACACACGCTGACACGTGTGTGGATGCAGCGCCGAAACAATATGCCGGTCAAAAAACAGCGAGGCGCCCGCGTGATGACGCGGTTCGCAGCGAGAGTGACGTCATCGCGGGCTTTCGTTTGTAAGCCCGTGCGAGGCGTTCGTAGCCGTGTCGTTTGCGAGTGCCGTGCGCGCGGTCATTCAGTCGGCTGGCCGTATGACGGCGCCTCTATTCTTAAGCAGCCACGCATGCAGCACGTGCTGCGAGCTTCGCTAATTCGCCTGGTGCAGAGAAAGGACGGGATGACGATGTTTTTTCTCAGCACGCGCCACCTGGTGTTCGGACGGTCTGCTAATAAGTTGCGCAGCGGTATCTCTGAGCCGAGGTGCCTATGTCAGTCCTCTGCTACCACGAAGGACGCTTTACAATGACGTAGGTGTGAAGCCTAGGCTTAAGAGGGGATGGACGCTTTGGCTTGACGCTTTCCCCAATGCCGCTACTAGTAATTAGCACGCCTGCCGGAAACTATGTGCGCGGTACATGGGAGCATTAGATCCCGGCAGGTTGATGAAACGATAACGTTAGAAGCGGTCTATATTATAGGCGCGACACTGAAGAGGTTCTAACTTCTAAAGCGCACCTCGCAAGACCTGCAATTTCTTTGTGAACGATGCTTGGCACTGCTAGTGCCTGGAAGCTATGCGCATGGGCACGACCGGTGGACCGCGAGCAACGACGCTTCAGATGCTCGATCAGTCACAAGTCGCCATTCTGCGTCTTATCCTGTCTTCTTCTTTTTGGTGATGTTATTGTGAATGCCCTCTCAACTTCGCTGAAGGGAAGCGGGATAATGAAGCAGTATTATTTTCCGCGACTCTTAAAGGGGGGTAGACACGAAATACACAAAGTATGTGACCACTTTCGTTGGCATACAAGAATGCCTTCCGGCAAGTTTCAACCGCGGGCACACAGTGAAACTTAATGTAATGTTTTAATGCGGGTTTGAACATTGGCTGGCGACCAGCAGCGCATAGGCATGCCCGATGGAAGTTTCGTGGCAGTATACTTTCGGGCGGAAATCAAACGTGAACATTTCTTACGAATACAGTCACGCCCCGTTAATGCGACTCCCGTTAATATAGACGACTCGAATTATGGTCAGTTATTCTGGGGACCAAACTTTTTCAAAATATTTGCGACTCGTTAATATAGAAACTCGCTGCACGGACAATGGGTCGGGTCAAAATGCACGGATCCCATTGGGCTTCTTGTATACTTGTCCCGTTAAAATGGTCAGCGATGAGAACAAAAACCCGAGTGCCTCTATACCAGATGTTCCGCCCCTTATAGTTTGAGTGCAGAGCACCAGCGAAAGGCAGGCGAATGTGCAAATGCCGTAGTAATGGCGTTTTTGTGTGTGCATGGTTTCGTGATTTACAGTGGCAAGGTTGCTTCATCATGAACTAATCACGCGCGCAACCTGTACATATTTATTATTGTGTAAAAAGTTTTGGTGTATATTACCTCTCCGCCCTATCCTCAGTTCCTGTCCCCTCATCTCTTTCATTTCATTTCTCCATTCTGCCTGTTGTCCTTTATTTCCGCTGTACCAGCTCAAAGGCTTCAGTATCGATGGCAGATGCCAGGGCTAGCAAAAATGTTTTCCTTCCTTTTTATTATTATTTTAATGAACTACTTACTACAGCGGCAAGGTGGCCGGTCGGTACGCCTTACCACTTGCTGGGTTGCATGAATGGCTTCGAAAAAAGATTACCTGTGTGCTCCGTTGAAAACCACATTCAGCAGCTGTCAGCCATGTGAGCACAGAGTTCCTGTGAGGTGAACAGGGGCAGTAGGAGGTACTTCATCACACCAAGAGGCACTAACATGCACCTCATTGACCACTACAGTCGGATACAACTCAAGAACAAAGGGGCAAAGTACCCCTCAAAGAAGGCCTTGCATGACATCGCAAGGGGTGGCAGATGAGAGGGGATTACTCAGGTCTTAATCGGATTAACCGCAGCGTCACGATAATCGGTCGACGCGATTGGCTGGAGGGCCTCCTTTGAGTGGCACTTGCCGCTACGTTCTTGAGTTGTATCCGACTATAGGGCAGGTAGTGACAGCTGATCCAGACCATGAGAGGAGATAACTAGAAGAATAAGAATGTGGTTGAGCGCATATGGCAGGTTCTCGCAGATCATGAGTGGCAGTTTACCAATTTCCCTCAAGAGAAAAGTGTACAACAGCTTCATCTTACCGGTACTCACCTACGGGGCAGAAACGCGGAGGCTAACGAAAAGAGTTCAGCTTAAGTTAAGGACAACGCAGCGAGCCATGGAAAGAAAAATGGTAGGTGTAACGTTAAGAGACCGGAAGCGGGCAGAGTGGGTGAGGGAACAAACGCGGGTTAATGACATCCTAGTCGAAATCAAGGGGAAGAACTGGGCCTGGACAGGGCATGTAATGCGAAGGCAAGATAACCGCTGGTCCTTAAGGGTAACGGAGTGAATTCCAAGAGAAAGTAAGCGTAGCAGGGGGCGGCAGTAGGTTAGGTGGGCGGATGAGATTAAGAAGTTTGCAGGAAAAGGGTGGACGCAGCTGGCAAAGGACAGGGTTAATTGGAAAGACATGGGAGAGGCCTTTGCCCTGCAGTGGATGTAGTAAGGCTGATGATGATAATGATGATAGGAGCTTCAAACGTGCTTCAACCTACATCGCATGATTTTAAAGATAATGGCCACCAGAACAATGCGCTTCGAGCTCCTAAGAGCTACTACCCGCCACTATGCACAGGAGCAGTCTGTAATCATAAAATGTTTTTTTTTTTTCGAAATATTTCCCTATGTGTTTTTTTCTTTTCGGTTCTTTAAGAACGACTCACTTTATGGATAGTTTTGTTCGGGAACCAAGGCGCCCATTTTAAGGCGGCACGACTCACCCACCCCGGCCTTATACCAGTTTGCACACACAGCCAAGCGAGCCACTAAAGCTGCGATTCGTGTTTCTGCGTTTCGGGTCCATTACTGATCCGGAGTTCCCGGGTTCGAACCCGACCGCGGCGGCTGCGTTTTTATGGAGGAAAAACGCTAAGGCGCCCGTGTGCTGTGCGATGTCAGTGCACGTTAAAGATCCCCAGGTGGTCGAAATTACTTCGGAGCCCTCCACTACGGAACCTCCTCTTCCTTTCTTCTTTCACTCCCTCCTTTATCCCTTCCCTTACGGCGCGGTTCGGGTGTCCAACGATATATGAGACAGATACTGCGGCATTTCCTTTCCCCAAAAACCAATTATTATTATTATTATTCTGGGTCCCGCGAATTCCCTAAACGGTTAGGCAACCCAGGGCGCGGAACAGCCTCCAGTAGTATCGCATTGAAAGTTCTCGCAATTGAATGCGGCCTGGGAGATAGCGACTGCTGCCAATTTTGTGGCGAACGTTTATTCGGGCTCTCCGCGCTAACGGTTCTATAGAGCTACCCGTAAACACACTCGAGTTTTCCGCGTCACCACTTCCTGGTTTCGCTTTGGTTCCTTCAAGGTGCTGACCTTTCTCCCAGAGACATTTGACCTTTGGCCGACGTGTAACTGGTCGCGTTAATAGGCGATTATCGAGGATTCCAATCTTACCCGCGCGGTGCTTTGCAACTCTCTCGATCTATATTTAAAGGCAGCATCAGCACCCAGCGTATGTACAAAGCCAGGTGACAGAAACATCACGACATTTAAAAGGTGGTCGCAGCGACGCTTGGGACAAAATGTCAGCCTTCCTGTTTTCGCAAACGCGTGCTGGCACGCCTTTGAATGCTGCCTGCGAGATTTGGGAATGAAGCCAACCGTATGCTTTCAAGCCCGAGAGAGTCAAGACACCTTAACCCATGAAATGCGCCACACATGCGCTTATGGTATAGGCTGACGATGCAACAAGTTCGACCGCACCGCAAACAGCACTTGGTCACCAATGCGTCGCTTACTATTTCACCCGCATGTGCGCTTGTGCAGTCGTTATTTCTATATCAATTTAGCGCACATCCTTGCAGATAAGGCCAGACCTTGGACTATCAAGTATGAAGCTCATAGCCTCGGCTTAACATAACATTTGCGTTTTAACTGAAGGATATTCCCCGTCCACCGCTACGGTCGGGGTAGCGCTGATGGACACTCTCAAAATTAGGCTACACACACCACGAATATATTCGAAAGTAGAAGACCGGTAAGGCACCACACCGTAGCTCATTTGGTCGATAACTGCGCGGAGCATGCGAAGGTCGTGGGTTCGAATTCAACCAGCGACATTTCATTGTCTCTTCTTCTAGTTTGAGTAAAATCATCATCTTTCTGTAACGATCAGGCAACTGATTTCCCACTCTAATCAACATCTACCAAAAAGCAGCAACAATCACCTCTTTCTGTTTCAGTGACTGTTGGTTCCTTTCGTAATCACACACCTCCTTTTGGTTTGGTTTACAGGGGTTTTACGTCCCAAAGCGACTCAGGTTATGAGGGACGCCGTAGTGCAGGTCTCAGGATAACTTCGACCACCTGGGGTTCTGTAACGTACACTGACATCGCACAGTACACGGACCTCTAGAATTTCGCCTCCATCGAAATTCGACCGCCGCGGCCGGGATCGAACCCGCGTCTTTCGCGTCAGCAGCCGAGCGCCATAATTACTAAGCCACCGCGGCGGCCCCCTTCTCCTTTTCAACAGGAAGCAAACGGTATAGATAAATAGCCTTATATCAGAATTATCGAATGCGGTTTATATCAAAAACTGCGTGCATATATTGTCCCAGTATGAAGAACGCTTATGTGTCACAGCCGGTATAACGCCAACACGTTGCCGAGAGGAGTGCATTGGCGGAAAAACGACGACGGCAATAGTGACGTCAGCTTCCTTTTTTCCAGAGACCGCGTGGTGCGCGTTCACGTCCACCCGATTTCGAAACACGCTGGCGAAGATTCACGCGGTTTAAAGATGTGCGTGAGCGCACGCGCCTGAGAGATCGTTGCCTCGGGCGCGCGTCCCATCTCATCACGAATGTGTGTGCACACGCGTGCAAGCGTGCTGCGTGCGTGTACTGAATAAATTCCACAAAGCCGCCGTTTATTTCACGGCGAAGTCGTCTGCGTCGGCTGCGCAGGCAGACGATGTCTTCTTCCCTTTCGACTAGCGGGGAGGACATGGGGGGGGGCAGAATATTTTAATAGCGCATGCGCAATGCAGCGCAAGAACAGCGGGCGCGTAAGCTCTTGTCGAGCACAGCGCGTTGAGCGCGAATGGACTCAGCAGTTGGTCTCTCGCAAAAAAGAAACAAAAAAAAAACGTCCGTATCTAGCGGGTCCCTCACTAAAATAAAGCGCAGGGTTTTAATGTGGTTAAAACCAGTAGAAGTGCGAAAGCATGTGTTTAGCCTGGCAGGAACATGGGTTTGCTTTGCTGGGTCGTCGGCACGTCTGGCAGCGATATTAGTTGAATAATAGCATTAGTTTATAATAACATTTATGGTTTGGCCAAGGCCACCCTCAAAGCTAAGCTTCGCACAAACTCGGTGAGCCGGTTAGACCTCGTGAAGTAGTGTTCTCTCACTAAAACTGCAAAATCTTCGCTTGATGTCATCTGCATCATGAGTGTGTGGGATTCAAAGAAAAAAAATGGTTCACGACAAGCCACAGCTTCCATGGGCTGTAGCTGATCACAGTAGAAAGCAATATACGTCAGGCATGACGCTGGTCAATCACAAGCTTTTCCTTACGTAAGGACGTCGTCGTGAATTCGGGCACTGGCTAGCTGATGTCAGGTGTGTAGCCCTCTAAAAGGTGGACCGTTCAGTGAAGCAGCTGGAGCACGCGGGCACCAGGAGTTTCGTGCTCCCACCGCTTGGCGCGCATTCAGCGCTGTCATCGTTGCGCAACTAAATGCGCAACCGTTCCACGCTCGGCTGGGGCAGCGCGCGCACTGTTGAGCACTTACGCTCCAAGCGTGGAAAATAAATAACGATGAATACACACGTGATGACGGCGGCACGCAGCAGGGCGGAAGAGGAATGAAGCGGAAAGGAGGAGAAGAGGGGGGGGGGGGGGGGGGGGGCGAAACTATGCAGGGTGTGTATGATGATGCGCGCGCATGAAAACGCGACGTCTTTCCACGAGAATTCACGTCACTGTGTATAGAAGCTCTGTAAAGGAACGCGGTGTCATCACGTTTCTTTTTACCACAGGGTGCTTTTCTGCGTGCTGCTTGCAGTGTTTATTCTTAATTTCTTCATAATTTTGCGCATGTTTGTTTTGCGAATGTGTGTCTGTTTATGTTAGTTTTTATTGCTTCCTTGTTCTCCCCCCTCTCCTCCACCACCAACGGAAATAGCAACCTCTTTTCTTTAGCAAGGCGGAGATCAAAAAAGCTTGATACGAATTTCTAGCATCTTAGCGTTATTCAGGAACCGTCGACAGGACAGTGATCAATGATCAGGGTGTTGTCGACTTTTCTTTAACTGCGCAAAGATGTAAGACCATGCAAAGGGCAATCTAGACCCGTTTAAAACAATATGAATTTCTTGCGTGGTTCCTTTTCTTGAGGATGTCGTCTGCGCTATAGTATATGGCCTTGCCGTGCACGAATTCGTTACATTATTTCTACACTTAATTTTAATCTCAGTTCTCTTCTCTACTTCCCCTTTATGTGCATACCATCCTTGTCCACAAGTGGAGGGTCGCGAACTGGTATACCTTCTCTTGGTTAACTTCCCCGCATTTCCTTCTCCCCCCTATTTCGTTTCATATCGACAACACTAGGGGATAATCCGGCGCTGCAGTCGCTCAGCCAGTCTCTGCAGAATTGCAGCATGGTTACTCTAATCACAGTATAACAGTAGGACTTCATTCGAGTTCATTCGAAATTCGACCGGAGGTGAAATTCTAGAGGCCCGTGTACGTTAAAGAACCCCAGGTGGTAGAAATTTCCGGAGCCCTCCACTACGGCATCTCTCATATAGCCTAAGTCGTGAATATTGGCTAGCAACCGCCACACCTGTCAAAAACAACTACGTTCACTTCTGTTCAGCCCAGAGTGGCGTGGGAAAACAAAGCCTCATTAGCTGCGTAACCAGCGACATGCGCAGTTGCGCGCACACCCCACAGACTGCTGTTGCGCAAACCGTCTGCTACCTGAACAACGCCGGGCTGCAGCCGGCAGAGAGCACCGCCGCCAATTCTCGATCGTGTTCGCGATACGCAACGGTTCGGTCGCAGTGGAGGGCGATCGCCATTTCATGAATATTCGACCCGGTCGGTGCCTCCCTTTCGCTGGACGCAACGCCGCACAAAAGGCAGGAGCTCACTCGATCGCGCATGTGTACCGAGAGAGAACATTCGCGCTGGCTGCTGTTCCTTCGAGTCGTTTATCTCGTCGTTGCTTTCGTGCGCTCCGTGGTGGGCGAACAGAGGGAAAGGGAGAGACGCGCGTACGAAGGAGAATGCGCGAGGGGCCGTGCCTGGAAAGGGCGTGGTTGTTATGTTCGCAGACTTGCTCACGGATCACCGCCCGCCGTTGCACCGCTGCACAGCAACGACGTAATGAAAACGAACAAAACCGCTTGATATCTCTCTCTCTCTCTTTCTTGTCCAGTCGCCTACTTTACCGTTGTACTCAGTCAACTCGTGTCCCGTTACTACGTGATCGAGCCGCATGTTTCGCGGTCTTGCCAAGTGAGCTGCGTGTCCTTTTGTTGTTTGTTCCTTTCATTACCTACTGTCTCTGTACTTTACCGTTGTACTCAGTCAACTCGTGTCCCGTTACTACGTGGTCGAGCCGCATGTTTCGCGGTCTGGCCAAGTGAGCTGCGTGTCCTTTTGTTGTTTGTTCATTTCATTACCTACTGTCTCTGTCGGCGGGTGTAAGGTTGACGTCGAGTTTAAGGGGCGTCTCTCGAGGTCGTGCAGTCCTTGCGAAGGTATTCGCCTCCGTGTCCTGCTGGAACGCTTTCGCCTTGCAAGAAGTGCGCGAGAATGGGAAAGTGGTGTAGTTAGTGACTCCTGCCGATATTATACCCAGAGCGCAACCACACGGCTGTCATCCAAGGGGATTTGGTTTCCCGTCTAGTGGCTTGTGCAGACGAGAACAGGGCACGACGCTAGCTGAAAAAAAAAGAAAGAGTAACAAGGTTTTAATAACTTCGACAGAGGAATCAAAGCAACGTTCGTGATTGTTACAGATAAATATTTATAGGCAGTGAAAAGGAGGTGGTGATGATTACAGCGGACAGCGCCCCCCCCCCCTCTTTTTTTATCGGTCTACGCGTATACAGTGTTCGTCCTGAAACGGTATCGAGCCATATAATAAATGATTAAGCACAATTACAATTACAAATATCAAATTTTCTAATTAAGAATGATAACCGGTACAAGAAACATTGCACGGAGCACCACTCCCTTTCAAACTAAGTACTTCCGGATGGAACACACTCTTCCCAGCGCACTTTTCACTGTTCAAAACGTTCTGTACAATTCGGCGCAGAACGCCTCGCTGTCATGTTCTATTTTATTGGTCCCAATCTCAACGACACTAAGAGATCTTCTTTTCAAAGGTAACGCAAGACGTTTTCCGCATGTTAGCATGGGCGTCCACTGTCGTTGTCTTTTGTATAGGACACGTCGCGACCACACAGGTTGTTTTAATTACGCTGCCCGCAAGTCAGGTGTGACTCTCCGAACTCTCCGTGACCTGCAGGGACGATGCATGCTTCGGTGGAACTCGGTCTGCGAGCGGTAATATTGGCGCCTCGGGGCGGCCGAAGTGGAAACGACCGCTCAGCAGCCGCCCGTGACCTCCCTCTCAGCTTTTGTACTGTAGGCGTGTCTTCGACTGGCCGCTACAGCCTGTTGCTGCTGGTCTATCTTCGCTACGCTCTATCTACACCAGTGTCAGTGAACCACGTGTCCACTGAACACTGCTCGCGTGTCTAAGCAGCTTGATAGCTAGATCCACTGGTCTAAAACACACCGCGGTGTCTATCACAGTGAGTTCCATATGCGGAAATTATTTACGTGTTGTTTTTTCTCTACGCAGGAAAAAGAAAAGGGAAGGTATATAACCCCAGAACACTGTGAGGGAGCCCATTGTGAGGGAGCCCAGAACACTGGGTAACAGGTGAAACAAAACTTCTTTGTTTTTGTCTGTTTCTTTGTTTTTTCGCTGATACCACCACAGTGGCTCAGAATGCCAGACTATACGGTTTAAGCCTTCAGAGATTTCCGGGGGCGCAATTGGTATTACAGTATAAAAACTTCTATATAAAATATATACAAGTCAAAGACCGTCTCAATATTTGACGCTGTACTCTGAAGGGCACTTGTTCTCAGATCTGGTATTACTGGCATTGCAGGTATTGCAAATGGTATTACAGTATAAAAACGAGTCCAGGGCAGGCTGCCTGGACATCGAACAGCCCCTGCAAGATCATTCAGCGCGAGGCTGAAGTCTGGTGTTGCAGGCCTCGGACGGTGCCGACTTCGAAGGAAGGAGACAGTCTGAGAGCAGTTAGGCGGATATAGAGGAAAACTATACCTGCACAGTTTTCTCAAAACATACTTGGCTGCAGCATGAAATCTACGCTGCCTCTTGACGGGTATACATTCCCCGACCACACTGAACTCGCATCACTTCCACTTGGACTTTTTCATCGTCTCGGTCTCGCATTGCGATTTCATGCTTTTCCAGTGAATAGCTTAGTTGTTGCAATGACTGCCTAAGCACAAAGGTTGTTTCAGGTCCAAGTCCAGCACCAAAACAAGTTTATCTGCATCTGCGAAGGTTTACGAAAGTCATATACACAATTTTACAGAGGTCAAAAGACGCCTCCATATTCGACGCTGGACTCTGAAGGGGAGCTGTTCTCAGATCTGGAGGGAGTTCACGTTCAAACTTCTCCCACGCTCTCCCCAAAGTTCAAAAACTGCATGCTCGGAGGGTCGTGAGCTGTTTTTGTAGGCGTACAACATGACTGCATCCGCGTGGATGTTACCTCCAATGACTCCCTTCATGTCCAATATTCTTGGACAGAAATTTTGAATATTGGGAAATTGTAAAGTACTGTTATGGAATTATTGGAGGTAATGGTCCATTCTTCCTATGCGTAGAAAACTCTCTTTTAAAGTTTTTCCATCACTCGAATCGAGCACTTAAGACTGCCATAGAAAAACAACGAGGAACGCTTTTGACGATAGCAAAGACGTTGATAGCAAAAAAATTTTGCAAATCTGTCGATGGGAGATCTGCGTATATATTGATTTTTAGAGTGAAATATATTACAATATATGAAAAAAATTGGGTTCATAAACCCTTTCTCGTTCAAAAATGCGTTTGTCCAGAATTGTTTGGTATGTGCTGAATGAAAGAGCAGGTGCACCGGTACACCTGCTCTTTCATTCAGCACTTTCATTCTTTCTTTCATTCAGCACATAATTGGTGCACCGGTGCACCACCTGCACTTACTGTGTCGTTCAGAACAAGCTTTCCTTTTCTCACTGCGCAGGGATAATTCTTAAGACAATGACGTCATGTCCAAGTGACGAGGCAAGCAAGTTGAGCCTAATGCAAAAAGAACAGAGAGAAGGTATCAGGCAGAGCGATGAACCCTCACTCGACTCCCCCAGTGTGCGTACCACGTGACCAGAGGCACGAACGCATCGCTCAAAATTGGCTTCTCCGAAAAATTAAAGCGGGCAGTGGGGGAGGACAGGGGTCGGCCTCTGGGAGAATCCCCACAAGTTATTATCTCGACAATTATTTCGCTTACGGCGCGCCGTCTACCGGACCAGACAGCCCGGCGCCTGTCCGCACCGCATCCCCTGTTACTGTAATTATCTTTTTGTTCTTATCATGTTCCAACATCTCAAGTGAGTGCACACCTCTCTTTCCAACGCGTCCATGGCTTTTTCGCTATAATGACCCAGGTGGAAACGGGGGTCGCAATATCCTCTCCTTAATTTTTCGCCCTTGTCTGACTTTTTGTTTGGTTGCACTTTCTTCACCAGTAATGGACGATGTCTTTCCGCACAGCCTTAGATAATTTTGGGCCGGGATTTCCTGGCGCCCCCTCACTCTCCCACAGTCTCCAGCGTGCGTTCGAGACAGAATTGATGAGCGAGCGGTGTCAGTTGCGTCACGAAGGGTGCTCGTTGGTGAGCTTACAAAAGAAAAAAAAGCGTCCCTATACGAGCAGCGTACGCGACTAATGTAAGGAGCAGAGCTTATATTCATAGCCATACCCGTATTCATATCAAAAGTGTAGATCTTAGCGCGGGTTAAATTATGCGAACGGAAATGATTGGAAGTGAAATCACTATAGTAGATTACACGTGCGCACGTTGACACCAGGGTAGATGCGCGCAAGGTCGATTATTTCATCGTAGTTAGCAAAATAATAATCTCCGTCACTATCATCATTATCGGCCGAGATCAGTCCCCCTAGGAAGAAAGGCCTCTTCCTAAGACGTACACTTATACCGACGACTGACCTGCGGCGGTTATTTACTCGTCTTTGACTGCTTACACGGATTCCTTGGGGAGGACGGATTCTGTGTGGAAAAAAGGCGCACTGCATTCCTCGATCTGGAAAACTGCGGTTGCAGATTGCAACAGGGTAATCGCGCTTCCAAGAATACATGCACTTCGACACTTCTTTGGTTCTGTAAAGCGTCCATGGACGAGGAGCCAAAAATTGGGCACATTCGCGAGTGATTCTGGAACACATTGAAGCGGTTGTTCGAATTTTTTTAATGCAGAAATGAAAGTGAAATGAACGCCCATTAAAAAAAAAACGCTAACGCAGAGAAAAAAAAAGCGTTTTCACTTTCTAAGGCACGTACATAGTATTCCTGGCTTTCATCTCGCACAGTTAGTACGCGGGTTTGTTTTGCTGAACGCGTAAATGAGGATAGGTGACGGTGTGACAATATTTAAATGGAAAGAATTCGTCCAGACGATACCACGTGCGTCACTCGACTGTCTTAGACGGTGCGAAGATACGATTCGCATTTTGACCGTGTCGTTTCACTCCATTCGATTGCAAAGGTTGTCATGCCAAGGTTACGCTACATCTTCGCCAGTTTTTCTCTCCCCCTGTATTTTTTCGTTCGCACTAGGATTCCTTCCAGCGGCAGGAGTTATCTGCATTTATTGCAGGGCTGTGCTTCTAGATGGTCTAGGAGAAAATGGATTGAAGGGTATGGGCTGGCTTCGCGTCTTCTTGTGCCTGAAAAGAAGTCTCCGTGGATAGCTGGACGCATGACCACGGTTTGGACATTGGATAGCAGTTCAGTTCACCGGGATGGATAACTATAGCTGAGTTGGAACTGATTAACTTTGGATTCCTACAGCCCATGGAAGATGCAGACCAAAGAAGCAGACACGAAGGACAACGCTGAAGTGAGAACAACTTTACTGGAAAAGAAACAGCTTTGGTCGAAAGTCTTCATGACACATGGATACTTTTGGGCAGTATACGCCAGGCAGTTACGGTAGTCCTGACGCTCGAAATATCCTGAGAGGGTGCCGACAAGAGCCTTCCTCTCTCCGCTGGTTTGTAACCTCAGAATTATACAAACTCAACTGAAAGTTTACAGTCGTCACAACACATGTTTGTAGTATTTTTGGCCATGCATCCCGTGGTAACAACAAAATTTTGTGTACTATTCTTGCGTCTCTCGTTGTAAAGACAGAAATGCAGAAAATACTACAAAAAATACAAGAGCACTGCAAAAACGTACAATACTACAGAAAAGTATGTCGTAACTACAAAAAGACAGAACGTTTTGTCGTATTTAAGGCACGATTATGTCGTTCTTTTCGATTGGGATGGGCTGCAACTGCTGAACTACAACGACCTAAAAGAGAATCTTGTCGCCCAACGACACTTGAAAAAGGCTGTACATATATGCTTGAAATAAGATTACTTCCTGCGCACAAACTTGGATAAAAAAAGATAGCTTGCGAACGCAGGAGTTCGAGGTCACTGAATAAAATTTTGTTCACAACACGTACAGAGGGCAAAACGCTTGGCTAGAACACGTTCTGGGCTTGTTTCGGGTTGAACACGCGATATTTATCGATAGCATTTGGTTAAAAATGGTACGGATGTAAGCATGTGCATAGGATTCCATCGTCATTTTTTGTCTTCCTGGGCGCAGCGGCGTCGGGGGCTGCGGAACACGCAGTTCGGTCGTTCTAGACGAGTGTTTTGCCCTCTGTACGCATACAGCTATCGGTCTAAAAATATGTCACCCAAAAAAGGGATTTATCTGCTCGTCTTGAAAAATAATAATAATTGTTTTTTTGGGAAAGGAAATGGCGCAGTATCTGTCTCATATATATCGTTGGACACCTGAACCGCGTCGTAAGGTAAGGGATAAAGGAGGGAGTGAAAGAAGAAAGGAAGAGAGAGGTGCCGTAGTGGAGGGCTCCGGGATAATTTCGACCACCTGGGGATCTTTAACGTGCACTGACATCGCACAGCACACGGGCGCATTTGCGTTTCGCCTCCATTGAAAAGCTGCCGCCGCGGTAGGGTTCGAACCCGGGAACTCCGGATCAGTAGTCGAGCGCCCTAACCACTGAGCCACCGCGGCGGGTCGTCTTGAATCTCCGCTCCTATTTTGTAGCAACAACACGTTGCCGTACTTTGCAAGCATTTACCATCCTTTCTTGATAGCGTAGGTCTTGGGGTTCGCCCACCAGCCAGCCGAAGCACCAGCAGCTGCCTAAACATGCACGCAGGTGATCAGAGTGGTGGATGTGGCCTAAGTGCTTCTTAGAACGCAGCAACCCTTCTGCGCCGAGGCGTGCCTAATAGGACGCCAACGTTGGGTGTAAAGACGTTATTAAACAGCGTGCAAAAAGAGGAGAAAACCATCGTCAGAAGGCGCAGAGAGTGTTACGGCGTCGTTGCCTCCTCCTCGGAGGCAGCAGCTCCGAGGCGTGACCGTCCTTCACCCGTCGTCCGACGCAAGAATGCGGGTCCGTATTTACGGCTTCCCCTTCGTGCAGCGGGAGCGGCGAATCCGGCCCCTTCTCTTTTGATGGGCCGCCCATGGGCGCCCCGTACGAACCGGGCTGGGCATTTGGCCTGACCTCGGGGAGAGGAATGCCGCGCTGCAGTTGCCGCCGATCGAGAAAGAGGCGGTCAGGTCGGAGGATGCGGAGAGGGCATGCACTCGGCTTGTTCTCATGGAAAGTTTCATGCGAAATGCACTGTAGTTATTGTTAGCCTATCAAAAGATGGCACATACCCACACTGGGTATCGGCCAAGAATCGGGTGGCTATTCACCTGAACGCAGTTAACAAAAAGGAAAAGCACGTGGGAGCGCAACACCGGTGAATTTTTCGTCATGAACAGAAAAGGGATGAGTGTTTTGATTTTAAAATTTTAAGGATAGTAATAATGAGAGGGATTAAATAATAATGATTAAGTCAAAATGTAATAATTGATAGAAAAGAAAAGTTTGGAACACTTAGCAAGGCAGTCGGTGAGATTCTGTCAGGAAATTTAGAACAGCGGTACAAACAGATCTGTGGCTGAACCCAAATGTGGTGGCGCCAAATGATAGCAAGAGCGGGCAGGGCTGGTCACGCCTGATTTTCATCTACCTCTTCACCAAGTTTTGCGCCTGCACATGAAGGCAACACTTTTACATCAGCAGTGTAGGCCTCACTTGGGTAAACGTGGTCACTTATGCAGTATACCGTCTCTGCCAAAAGTAACCGGCCAACGAGGTTCGATTCTCAGCCGTATATAGAGGAGCCATCATGGCACCCCTAAAGATAAAATGGTCTCGATAGGTGAGGAGAAGGGTTCTGCTGACCTCACACAGATTTAGAGCTTAAGGGCCAAATTTAATCCGGAGGTTTTTCCAGCATTTTGAGTTGACAACCATATTATATTCCTTAATTATACCCTTTCTCTGCCACAGCATATCGGTTTTCAATATACCGAGTGGAGCCATTCTAAAACAGCAACAGCGAACCAAAACCGAAACTCGGTCCAGTCCATGGCCATGCAGGGAGGATGCTTCGCGTGACGTAGAGATGACGTCCCAAGCTTTACTAGAAAGGACTTGTACGCATGCTCAGTGGCTCAGGTAGCGACTGAAAACGATGATTTCTTTCAGAAAATGCTCTGAGGCGACCTAATTCAAGTTCCAAAATTCTGTTACTGAAGTGGGGAGAGGTTATATAGTCATGCGGGGAATATTTATGACGTTGAAAACGCGGTGTTGCCCGTAGGAAAGATCTGAACTGAGGCCAGAAAAACGGCAAACTTTAAAATTGATTTGCGGCGGAATAAAATGTCGCGTGGCTGCAAATTTAGTGAAAATAACCAGAACGAGAGAATAACCTACAACATTAGTTTCATTACAATATAAAAAAATACATGCAATATACAAGATACAGTAAAAATACAAAAATACAATAAAAAATAAAGGCAAAAGGGACTGCACGGGAGAAGTTCAGCTGTTACAAGTGTTGCACAACACCTTTTAAATGTTCTAGCGACTACTTTCTACCGCAGAAAAAGAAAAGCACAATGACGAAGCATAAAGCGACAGTGATATCCGTTAGGCTAAATCTTTTGCGTCAGAAGCTGAACCAGTTCCTCGGGTAATGATCCAGAAGCACTTGTTTCAGCGAGTTTCTTGTCCCCCTCGACCAACCATTCAAAATTGTTTGTTTTGACGGAGAGAAACACGCAGAGCTCAGCCAACTCGTTTTTTAACACACTGCACCGCAAACGACTCATTATCTTTTTTTTTTTTTTTTTGCCGTTCGAGCTCCGCCTCTTGCGTAGGAGTTGCTTTGCGAGCGAAATCAAGAGCTGTATAGTGTTGTGTATGGCCAGTCAAAAAAAAAGAAAGTCAAGAACAAGAAATGAATTCTCGTTGCTCGCATCTGCGCGCTCTTCTTTCATCTCGAGAAACGGCCGCAGTCTCTGTATGACACAACGGTCGTCGGGCGCTGTGCTCTCAAGGCCACGCTGAGCACAAGAGCTCTCTGTGGTCAGTGAAAGGCGACGCATGCATGCACATCCGCCACTGCTGCTTATTGTTCCGAGGCTTCAGCGGGCGCCTACGTCGAGGCGTGCACTCTCTCACCACGCAGTCCAGAACACATTCAGGGACCGCAGGTAGAGGCGCCCTGACATCCCTAGTTCGGTGCAGAACTCGGACGAAGCCGCGAAGATTCCGCCGACTCGATTAGGAAACAGCTCGAAGGCAATGCCGCAGCATTGCTCCTTACGTGCAATCCACGTCGATTCGAGTGTTTGGTCCCCGCTATATGCCCCGGTACAGGCGTCAAAATGCAAAGTTCTTCAGGTTCCCGAAAGTTCTGGTTGAAAAGCAAGTTCTGGTCGGCTGCAACCACACTCTGAACATAAAGGAGTAAAAGGGAGTAAGCTGTCCTCTAGTCCACTCCTTTTTATGAAAAGGAAGTGCGCTAGAGGACAGTTTACTCCCTTTTTACTCCCATATAGGCGTATTCTGTCTAGAGTGATGCGCTAGATTTCCAAAGGAATGCCTGCAGTCGCGAAACTCAAATAACAGCAGGCTATAGCTGGTA
Organism: Amblyomma americanum; assembly: GCF_052857255.1. NCBI lineage: Eukaryota > Metazoa > Arthropoda > Arachnida > Ixodida > Ixodidae > Amblyomma > Amblyomma americanum. Next base: position 38,326,786 of record NC_135503.1, on the reverse strand, counting down.
CGAACTTTGAATATTTGAGCATAGCTGCGGCATATATGTTGGCGATCAAATAAACTAATTAACGCCAGCAAGTCACGTTAAAGCGGCATGATATTTGGCTTTATCTTTAAAACAGCTAGCTCACTTAAAAGGTTTGGATGACGGGTCGATTTAGAAGCGAAGTCTCGATTTTGTAACCTTGTTCAAAACCGAAAACGCAATAATGCGTGGGATTGCATGCAATGCAGATGTTTCGTAAGTCGTTTCCGCAGAGTCAGTGTAAACCGTTCTCGAAGAATTGCATCGAACTCTTCTTTAGTGTGTACCGTGCTGCGATCCGCCCTGTTTCCGATCAACTTTCTATACAAAGAAGCCATCGGCAGAGCTTCGGTAAAAAGTATTCGAGCCACAGGACTTGATTTCGAGCCACGTATAGTTGAGCAGTTACGGCCGGCCTGAAGGGGAGAAGAACTCTTCTTCTCACTTTTCCGGGCTTTTCGGATATCAGGGGTAAAGCAGCTGCCTGGATATTTGTCTTAAAATTGAACCTCGTTGCCTGAAGACTATTGATTAAGGATGTCAACTCAAATAAAATTCCGTCTGAAGATTTCTGAAACAGTTCGTAGTGACGCTCAACTTGTTCTCTTTTATTGAGCGAGTGTCTGTGCTTGCACCATTATCATTTTACTAGGAGGCACGTAAACCCGCCGTCATAAGTTCATAGAACGCGACAAAGGCGCAAAAAATGTCAAACTTTTTTTTGGGGCGTTATACTGGAGATTTTTGGTGTACCGTGCACTCCAAACACGAATAAGGCTACATGGTAGTAAAAAGAGAATAAGCTGTCCTCTTGCGCACACCCTTTTATAAAAGGGTGAGCACACACACTTTTATATACATGGCGATGAAATTACGTATGTTTCCTAGCTCGCCGATACTGGGTTTCATAAACCGGTGATTACGGGTGTGCCTTCATACTCCGCAAGCAGGCGTCAGCATGTTGCACACAACTTCTCCGACTGATAGACTACAGGGTCCGCCTGAGCCCCCTTAACTTGAAGCCCGCAACGTCCTTTGTCAGTGCGCGTCGACTCGGCCTCGCTGTGTCTATTTTGTCTTTTTTTTCTCCATCTGCCGTCCTTTTAACACGTGTTGAAAGCGGCAGTGATTAGCGCGCGCGCCGGCCGCCGAAGTGGAAGAGCGACGGCGACGAGTCCGTCTTGACGCCTCCGCGCAACCGCCTCGGTATTCAGCGACGCGAGGCGGCAGAAAGGTTTGATATGCAAGCCCTGCGGTCGGCCCAGATGGATCGTCGAGGCCCTCTTAAGAAGAGTGCGTGGTCGCGGGGGAGTTGCTCTTCTTGAAAAGAAAGCGCGCGCGTGTACGGAGGGAGACCTTGAGGCGGGTTCGTCTTTGGTCGGGCCTGCCGTCGTCGCCGGAGCGTGATCGCGGTCATGGCGACGGCTTCTCGAAGCGGGCTCTTCGCTTTTCATGCCTTGGGTCTCTTCTGTTCAAGCATATGCCCCCTAAAGGTGTTGCACACAAAATATAGTCGTACTGTTTCGAAAACTCTTTTTCACGAGCCATGCAGTCATAGTTTGAAGACCTTCGTTCCAGATTCTGATTCTACACGGCCACAACAAGATAGAGAGATAGAGAGAGGGATGGAGAAAGAGAGATGCTTTATTTGCAATAATAATAATAATAATAATAATAATAATAATAATAATAATAATAATAATAATAATAATAATAATAATAATAATAATAATAATAATAATAATAATAATTGGTTTTTGGGAAAAGGAAATGGCGCAGTATCTGTCTCGTATGTCCGAGGACACCTGAACCGCGCCGTAAAGGAAGGGATAAAGGAGGGAGTGAAAGAAGAAATGAAGAGGTGCCGTAGTGGAGGGCTCCGGAATAATTTCGACCACCTGGGGATCTTTAACGTGCACTGACATCGCACAGCACACGGGCGCCTTAGCGTTTTTCCTCCATAAAAACGCAGCCGCCGCGGTCGGGTTCGAACCCGGGAACTCCGGATCAGTAGTCGAGCGCCCTAACCACTGAGCCACCGCGGCGGGTTTTATTTGCAAGCAAAGACACGACTTTCTCGACTAGAACGGCCTCAATACGGAGCCCTCCACTCTACGGCGCTTTTCTCATCTTCCTTCTTTGATGAGCTGGCCAGGGAATCATAGCTGAGGCCGTTGTAGTTTATTTGCAAGCAAAGACACGACTTTCTCGACTACAACGGCCTCAGCTATGATTCCCTGGCCAGCTCATCAAAGAAGGAAGATGAGAAAAGCGCCGTAGAGTGGAGGGCTCCGCATTTACTTCGGACCATCTGGGCATCTTTAACGTGCACTCATATAGCGCACCATAACATTTGCGGCTTAACTGCCTTGCGAAATATACATGATTTTGACGCCTATACGCACCGATGCAGACTAGCGGAATAGTCAGTGTTTTTGTGCACTGCAGGGGCGATAAGACTCCGTGCGCGGCTGTTGCATATGACGCGGTCGTAATGGACCTCGTGAGAAACTTTGCACTCTAACGCGATGCCAGAAAAGATCCTTAGACGAGGCCACAGCAAGTATGTCACCGCGATTTTGCACTTACCCTCGACAAGCCACGTGTTGAATGTGAGTCGCGCTTAAAAACAGGCGCTTACCAGCCATTATAGCTTGTGGCGGCAATGTGCAATCGCGAAAAGAGCATGCTGGGTCAGCCTTACTTCAATTGTGTTGGCAAATGTTCCGACCGTGCCTCGCATCTAAAAAAAGCCAATCCAGCTACCTCGTTTATCACTGCCCCAGTAGGCCAGCGTCCCGTAAAAATCTCAAGAGTATAGTTTTGCTATAGCGTACCTCTCAGTTCGTGGACATTCAGGGAACCCTACACGAACTGAGCTCTCCAGTGGTGCATCCCACCTTGCGAAATTGAGCATCAGTGTCTCAAGCTTAGCGCAAAAAACATGGGCACAGTACGATCAAACGCTTAGCCTTATCCTATATACATAGCTACACAACTCAACCACGGAGGTGACGCCGCGCAAGCCGTGCGACAAGAAGCCCCCAGGAGAACAATGTGTCTCAACGAAATGTAAGCCCACTTGTGAACTCGAGTAGGAGATGCTAGCCCCCATATAAAAACAAGATTAAAAATAGTTAAACGAACATAAATTTCTCAATCCGTCTTCATTTCCTGCGGGACACTTGTAATAATCTGCCAGCGCGTTCAAAGGCACTTTTGTAGCTCCCCTGTAATCCCGAAAAGACAAGATTACAACGTGCCGCGCAGACGCTCGCATCTAGACTGACGCACTGCCGTACGGCACACGCCAGGCGCTGAGGTCGGAGCGCTCGAAACGTCCGGCATTGTTCTGGCGTCAAGAGAGGAGCGGACGCATAATTCGCTCTCGAGCGAGCGTTCCATACACGCCTATCAATTTAACGAGGAAGCAACCCTCTCGGCGTGTAAGGACTATACAACCGCGACAGCCGACGGGGCGTTACACAAGAAGGTTAACGTATAAAGCCTCCTAGTTCCCGTTTCATTGTCCCTTACACAGAGCTCCGTCGTGACATGCGCGCATATATGCGGATGATCGCGCGCACCTGCCCATCATCGTGAGCAGTTCCTGACGCGGCCGAGAGGCTCGGAGGTGTCCGGTGTAGCGAAATTCCGCTTATTTCGAACTGGCCAGGTATACAGACACGTGAACAGTGGGACAAGGAAATGAGAGGAGGCACACGCTTGGCCACACTCCGTACGCGGTCGACTCTGCTGCGAAGTGTGTGCATGTGTATTCCTGCTTGTCCTAAATCTCTCTCTATAACGAAAAGAACGCTTATAACGCAGCATCAGGCCCAAACTCACTTCTCCAAACTCGTATAGTGCGTTGATGAACAAAAGCTTCGCCCTGCATTTGAAGTTTGGATACGAAGCGAAATACTGTCCATTTGCTTTCGTGCCAAAGTGAGCCTTGTAGTTCCATCAGCGATGATGAGTTTGCACGCGAACATTGTCTGCGAGTTTAATCAGGCGCTCCGTTGCGATTAAGAAGTTGTCATGTGCGTTTCCTTGTCGCTCATTAAAAGTGCCTCGATAATTTTCGTGGGAATAAAATGTAAGCACGCCTGCGCACTGAAATTCTAGCGCTGGTTGGGTGTATTCGGCAAGCAACAGCCGTGTGTGCACCTGGAAATAAAAACCCGGCCGTTAGAAAACTGGGCTTCACGTTGGCTTTTCTTTTTTTTTATCGTATTATTAATGTATCGTACGTGCATGAGTATGCTTCCGCACTTTTATATTGTTCATATACTTTAAGAAAAGAGCAATTTTTGGTGATTTTATTTGAACAGTAATAATAGTCAAACCCCCATAAACTATAAACCGTATAATACTCACATTTGCTACACATTGCATTTACCGACAAAGATCATAAGCTTTCAGGTTTCAATGTAAGGAGCTACGAAAGGCTAGAAGTCAATTACGTTTGTCCTCTATATTATCTGCCAGAGTTAAAGATCGTAGTAAGGAATTTGAAGGGGCACACCAATCTATTTCAACTTGTTGTTGTTGTTGTTGGGACTATTGCTTGCTTATATTTGCACAGACAGCCTTTGTTGCAGATTTGTCTAACGGGCTGTTTTTTTTCTTTTTGCTGACTCCGCTTAAAACGTGTAAACCGAGTCTGACTCCGTTCTGCGGCTTAGAAGCTATAGGTCGCGCGCGCTGTTAAATTTTAATTGGCCTCTCCTCCTGCACGCCATTTTCGAAGCCCGGAGCGACCAGTTTTATTCTGTCTCGGTAGAAGTGGTAGTTCTGTACACCTGTAGGTTTAAAAAATATATATTTCAGTAAAGCAAAGCATTAAATACAAAATTTTCAGTTGAGACCTCCACAACAGGAGCTGTGTGCCCTTCGCTGTGCCCTTTATCGTTTATGAAGAGGCTCATATTAACGAGGTTTAACAGAATGCGAAGCAGCTTATGCCACGAAGGTGCCGCAAGGGGTCAGGTCGAAACTGTGCGATGACCGATCAGATCCACTTCCGCCATATACTATGTCAGGCCTCTCATGGCTGAGTTTGATGACGCAAGCCTGAGGAGAACGTGAAACAGCATTAAGAAGCTCGGCGGCTGCGTTTTTATGGAGGCAAAACGATAAGGCGCCCGTGTGCTGTGCGATGTCAGTGCACGTTAAAGATCCCCAGGTGGTCGAAATTATTCCGGAGCCCTCCACTACGGCACATCTTTCTTCCTTTCTTCTTTTACTCTCTCCTTTATCCCTTCCCTTGCGGCGCGGTTCAGGTGTCCAACGATATATGAGACAGATACTGCGCCATTTCGTTTCCGCAAAAACCAATTATTATTATTATTCGTTAAGAAGCTTATGGTACTTCCCCGCTGTTTGCAAACTGGTGGCAAACACCTGGCATTCCGGGGTTCAGTGAGAAAGTTGGCGGGTTAACAACTTAGCGTGCAGCATGCTCTAAATAGTCTATGAATGTAAGTGTATTTTCTTTTTCACGCCTGCTTAGCTGCCTTTCTTTTCGAGGGAGGAGCGGCATCAACTGATTTGAACGTTCTTTATATCATGCTTCTTCGGTAAACCACCTAGCGTTCGCCAGGCAGTGACATAAATAAAGTTATCTATTATTTTTTAAACAATGCGACCACCTCTATCAACTGTTGTCTGGCTTGGCAGCTGTGCAGAGGGAGATCATCGCGGCAAAGAATGAGTATGAAGAAGTTTAGTGCATAAAGTTTAACTTAAGTCTCTGAAGCAATTTAGACGAGTCCAAAAGCGACCCTGGGCTCATAGCCGGCTGTCATGTGAAAAAGCTTAGCACCTGCATGACGTCTGTACGCCGTTGTCATAGTAAAACGCCCTATATCATATTTTATGCTCTATTGTTGTGCATCGCACGCATCGTATTGTAGCATACTCTATCGTATTGTATTGTTTTGTATTGTATTGTACTGTATTGTATTGTACTGCATAGTATCACAAGTGTTGCACTCTGCATTGCTCAATAACACATTACTGAACAAACGTCTGGATCCTAAGCCACAGGTTGGTCATCACCTCAGGAGATGCAGTAGCGTCGTCTAAAATTGCACGTACCTCGTCGTGCACTTCCAGCACCTTGCAACTCGATCGTGGGCGGAATAACGTTTCAGCCAAGTATTACTGCCATTACCTTGTCGTGTACTACATCCGACTCTCCCCGACACCCATGTGTTAAGGGAAGGAAGGACACACGCGCGGTCCTTGGTGTCCGTCGTGCCGCTCATCATCCTCGCCAAAGCGTGACGGACGTGGCGACCCTTTTGTGTCGTGGACGGCCGTGGAGGCGCGTGCCACCTTGACCCCTCGGACGAACACGGTCCTTTGTTTCCGGGCTGGCAGGCATGGTTGGCCCTGCGCCCCTGCATGTATACCGTTGTTCTTTACTTCGCTCGGCACGCGTCACGCAGCTTTCCCCCTTTATACGCCCACCACTCACGTAGCTAACTGCCATCCATGGCCGAATCGTCGCAGGGATTTCCGTTCCTATGAATGGTAATGGCCAATTAATGAATGCCGAAAAAAAGCAACAATCTTGCACGGTGTGCCTTCTTGTTGCGCGTCTATTGGGGGAGCCCCAGTAGAAGGCCATACATGTTGGTTGGTTGGCCTCAAATAAAGATGGCACATACCCACTACGGGGGAGTGGCCAAGACACAGGCGGCGAGTAGCTGGAAACAGGAGCGTTTTCAAGGGTAAAAAGGAGTAGTAATAGTATATAGGCTGACAGATAGGACGACGCAGAGACAGGGGTCCTGTTAACTGGGAGATCGAAGACGGGACGATGGCTTCATGCGCATAATCTTATACAACACATGTAATATTTCAACCAAGCATGTTCCTTCTTCTTCTTCCTCTTAAAACATGGCACATACCCACATGGGGGGGGGGGGGGGGATTGGCCAAGGTGTTGTGGCATAAACAAGGAAATTTCTATAGGCTGTCGTATGCTCCTAGGCTGTCTGCTTCTTCATCTACTGCTTCCTCATCTTCTTTCAAGTTCATTGGATGACATGGATAACCCAGGCACCTACCCACCCAATGGACATTAAAACCTGCAGACGTTTAGGACGTGCGCAGGACGTCCATAAAGTTTCAAAGCCCATTGGGTGCACCTACCTGAGCGACCATGTATGCATGTATGTATGCATGTATGTAACGCTGTGTGTTGTCTTTCTGAGTCCTTGTCTTTTTTTTGCGCTACGTTTTTTGCCCTGGAAATGAACCAACAAGCCCAAGTGTCTACTCTTCTGCATCATGTGCTATACGCGGTCATGTATTTACTGTGCCTTCGTAAAGGCGTGGGCGCCCTTTGTTGTTATCCAAGCGAGCTACTTCATCTTCTTCTAAGCCCATTCACTTTGATTAAATTACATTTTTGATCTCGTGTCCTTTAGCGGGCCGACGGACAAAAGTCTGTGCACACGGCAAAGTACCCACTTAGAAGTTGAATACACTCCCTGCATTAAAATCTCCCATCCGTCTTGTCCTTCCCCGCGGAGGAGGAAGTTACACAAATAATGAGTTGTATCGCCTCCCTCTAACAAAAAGAGCATTCCTTGCATCTGTATTGCATATGGTCAAGATGTATTATCTCCCTCGTCCGACAGAGAAAGTTACAAAACTTACAAGGTCATTGACCCCTTCACCGCGCTGTGCCGAGGAAGCGAGGGTAGCAAGCACCTCGACCTCTCCTGTTTGCATGTTATTTCCTTTTGGCCGCCAAGCCAAACCCGCAGCAGCCTCCACGTACCAACCGCCAACTGAGCAGACCCACACTTTCTCCGTACTTCACTCAGGCTATGACGTAACACGAAAACGGCTCCCGACTCGGAGAGCCAAAGACTACAGCGATCGAGAGTGTATGACTTGTATACAACGCCGTAATTCTGGTAGAGCCGGCTTCTTACAGGTGTCAGTGTTGATTAGTAGTCGCACTCCCCGTCGCCTAGCACGGCAAATTACGCGCCGCCGGATGACGCCGCTGATTGGCGCTGTCCTCGACTTCTGATGGTGCATCACGAGCGTATAATAAGGAAGCGTGCTTTCACTGAATACACCGCAGAAGGAGGTTGTAGACGGCGTGAGATGTGACTCATCACTGCGCCCTTGTCTTTCAACCCGGGAGAGTCAGGGGCGTACGTGATGTATACCGCAGGCGCAAATGATAATCGCCACCGCCAGAGGGCCTTTGGGAAGGGTCGCATAACCCTGCAGGCGCCGTCGATGAATGCGCTTGTGTTGTTTTGTACAACACGCCGTGTCCTTCGCGTCGTGTTAGTGACGCAACTTTTACTTTCATCGCTGCGCATCTGCTGACTTGTCCTTTGTTATCTGAGAGGTCGAGGCCCTTAGCGGATTAGCACTTCCTCCCGCTATTAATAGAAGGAGTGCCCTTAGCGGGACATAAGCCAACCTGCGATAGGGAGAGGGCGGAAGAATAGAAGAAAGCAAAGGTATAACAGTATTATCACGTCGGCATTCGTGGGAGAGATAGCTGAGTTTCGTACCGACCTTCGCGCGGCTCTCTGTAGACTCGGGCGCGTAACACAGGCATGGTTTTTCTTATTAATCTACGAATAATAACATAACTGGTTATAAAGAATTGAAAGACGCAGTAGCCGCCTCACTCATGGTGGACACCCGAATCCCGCCGTGGAAGAAGGCACGGAGGAGGAAGAGAAAGCAGATAGAGAACGAGAGCTCCACAGTTCAGAGTGGAAATAATTTTATTAGTACGAATATTTTAGATGACAGAACTTGAATGGTGTCTTACGTTCAAGACTCCATTGGAGGGCTCCGGATTGATTTTTCTAGTGGCATCTTGCTTCAATTAAAAAAAGCAAAAATTATGTTTTTCAGTCGTTTTCTGGAAACACAATCATATAGTCAATGCAAAGTGTGCGTGAAGTTTTAACTACAGAAGCTCAATTTTATTGGTTATAGTAGAAAGGCGAAGAAGCTAAAGGCGGTATGGGTTAATGATAGAGTGAAGTGGCGAGGGCTTGTCAATAACAGCCACCCCATATAAAAATTTATCAAGTTATGAAAGAAGGAAATATAAGAGGCGCATTTTCTGTAGACGAATTTAATATATTGCACGGGACACCAACCTCTGCTTAATGAAACCGTTTCACGCGTACAGGTGGAAGCGAAATGAAAAGAAACGCTATGTTAGCCTAGCCCTATGGAGAGTTATGTACACAACGGTGTACGTAGCGAAACCGCAGAATTTCCTGCAATTGTCCCTCGCCTAGCAGCTATTTATTTGCCTCGGGTAAGTTTAGCCCCCTACTATATAGGGCACATCTTAATGACACCGAGCGAGCGCAGTAATTAATATTTCCGGCATTTTCATTTGGAAAGATTTTGCCATCGGTAAAAAATATCTTTTTTTAAATTAATTTCATACCCAGCTTCAAAACAGAAGCCGTTTTCGTGAACTCACCGTTGTTTATTTGACAAATCCTGGTGTATTTCGGTGTTAGTTTTCAGTCATTGTTAAACGCTCTGCATAATTTTTGTGCATGCCTGTCAGAAAATTAATGTTCGTGTTTTGCGATGGAAAACTGACTGATTGCTTTCCTTGAGGTGTGGGGTATACTTGCATTATTTAAGTTGAAAACAATTTCATTCCAAAAGAAATAACGACCTGCGCCTGAAAGTGTTAACAGAACTTATGATCAGGTTATATGTATCATAGGATTTAGAAATATCTAAAAATTGCGTTAGCACTCCGCGTTCAGAGCATGAACCACTCAAGTCCTTTTTTCTTTATATTTGCTGCATCGGCCTGCGAACAATGCCAGTTGAAAGTGGCGCTTTTTTCTTGTACTAATACGATGGCAAGACGGGCGAGTTGGTGATACACACTTAAGGGAAATAGCGCAAGAGATGGGGGCAAGTGAAACAGAATACATTTCGTTTCTAAGCGCCGTTTTCCTGAAGAGGCATAGTGCCTTTATTGCCTTCTCCAGTCCGATGAAAAAGTAAAAGCGAAATTGCCCATTTGAGCTTGAATGAATTCATTTTCATGTCTTACATACGTGCCTGTACTCCTAAGTATTCCACAATTAAGAGTGTTTTCTCTTTCTCCTAAGTGCTCCAGAAATGAATACACATGCATTACTATACTGATCACACAACCGCGTTCTATTTTCTCTTTCCTTCACTGCTTCCTATATCCTTTTCTTTTTTTCAAAATGCGCCAACTGGCACACTCATAAACAACGGGTAGTGAAATCAAGCGCTACTGCTGAATGCGCCAAGAATTCAGAAGGAAGGGATTGGTGATGTAAGGCGCATTCTAATCGGTGGAAAGGGGAGGAGTTGGCAGGAGAGTGCATAAATGATTCCGCTGAGAGCGACAGTATACGTTGGTCGTCTACAAAATCGTACAACGTCATTACAACAAGGCACTGAGATTTATTTTGAGTCGAGCTTTGTTGCAACCCTGCGTACGATGCAATAAAAGATACACTTCGCTTTGTATAGAGCACACAGAGCCTTTTGCCTACCAAGGGGACACGCGTGCACTAGATGGGCGGGGTCCGAAAACGATCCGCAAAAGACGTATGCACTAAACCGATTATCAAACAATGGCCGGAAGAACCGAAAAAGTATTGCGATCTTTCCTTTTTTTTTCTCTCGCATGCGACGCGCTCGAGAAAATGACAAAAACAAAAAGAAACTGAGAAACTAGCTTTCTTCATCAGGATGTGCACGCGACTCTCGCGAATTCATGACGTCTCCCCTGGGTGCAGCTGACATGCGCGACACACACAAAAAGAGCAGCCTCGCGTCCCGACGCACGAGCGGTGCAAACGCTTATTCCTATAAACGCACCGCTTTGTATACGGGGGCTCCCAAGCGTTTAGGGCGTCTCAAAGAACGGGAGCAGCTTGCCGCGAGCACCTCAGTGTTCAGAGCCCGTTCCAGAAGCGTGCAGGTAAGCAGACAGGCAGGCAGGCGGGCATAATGGCCGTCCCGTTCCTTGATCGATGGACAAGTAGGAAAGGCGAGGCGATCGTTTTTGTGGTCGGCAACCCGCGTTGTCGTCTGCGGACTTCTCCGGACGAGAGTCGTCTGCATGCGTGTGGCCGCACCCGCGCGTTGCGTGCCTGAAAAGCGCACTTCCTCTTCCCCGGGAGTCGACGGACGTTGGCCCGGGCTCAGGAAGACAGAAAGAAGGAAGTATGCCCCCCGCTGGAAGTGTTTTCGAGAAATAGCTTGTGCTCTGGTTCGGGAATTGCCGTGCAACGCCTCGAAAAGGCTGCCGCTGGTCCCGTGTGCATGCAGGAGAAGCCCAGAGTTTTGTTTTTATCATATCAGTCACAGGGCATGACCCACGACCAGGTTTAGGAAGTTAACGAACTACTATATGCTGCCTTCCTTAACGGTAACGTCCGTAAGGGTGACGGACTGGATTCCAAGAGAAAGCAAGCGTAGCAGGGGGCGGCAGAAAGTAAAGTGTGCGTTTGAGATGAAGTTTGCGGGAACAGGGTGGTCGCAGCTGTCACAGGACAGGGTTAACTGAAGGCATATGGGAGAAGCCTTTACCCTGCGGGGCTTAGTCAGGCTGCTGATGATGATGACTTCAAATCGCACAAGATCGGCGTTGCTGAGGGCGTGTCTCAGCCAGCAGGTCAGCAGCAAGGTGAAGGCCTCCGATATCCGCTATCGTGGAGCTGGTTGCCAATCCAACATGCCATCTCCTTGAGATGTACAAGGAGGGGATCACATATGCGGCGATGGCTATCCGGTGTCCGGCAGCACTGAGCCGTCTGTGCTGACCTGTAAGCAGTCCGCTATAGAGACATATCTAAAGAATTAAGGTGCAGCATGCTGCAGGGCAGGAGAAGGAGACCATCGCCTGGAGTGGCCCTGGAGGGTACAGCCACGTTCTTTCTTTCTTTCTTTCTTTCTTTCTTTCTTTCTTTCTTTCTTTCTTTCTTTCTTTATTTTTTTTTCTTTCTTTCTCACTTTCTTTCTTTATTTCTTTCTTTCTTTCGTTCGTTATTAAATGCTGCAAACATTGTACAGGTTTGCAGGGCTGCTTTGGTGACGGTGTAGGGTGTTGAGGTGAACTCAAGATAGATAGATAGATAAATAAAAGGAGAGAAAGGCAGGGATGTTAACCAGAAAGGGGTTCCGGTTGGCTACCCTGCACTGGGGAAGAGGGATTAGGGGACTAAAAGGAGGAAGAGAGAAGGGGAAAAAGGCATAACACACACACGCACAACGCTGTCACAATTTGTCACTCAATCCAGTCGCTCTCAAGTAGGCAAAGAGTGCCCTGTATGCCTTGAGTGAACAGAAGACTTTCGACAGGACAGACAGTTTCGACATTCGGGAGCCCGATTGGCTGCAGGGGCGAACCGACTTCGGCGCTCCGTCCGAAACTTGGGATAGCCTATCGGCGTGATGAAGCTTGACGGAGCAGGAGCACCAAGAAGCACATGCTGATGCTTTCGCGAGAGTGGCGGCCACCGGGGATATCCACGGGGCGCATCCTGAGTGCTGACCGTTAATTGGATGCATGTGGAGCTGGCATGGATGAAGGTCGATGAGGAAGAGAGCGTAGCGCAGTGGCACAATGCACTTTGCAGCTGCCTTCCAAGGCTGATGCAACACTCGCAGCCCATAACGACTGCGCTATATACGGCTGTGCTGACTAGACCTTGCAAAGCTGTGCAATAGCTTTGCAGTGGCCGTGAGGCGCTCTAGGCAGCTATGGAAATTTATGTTTTAAATGCCGCGTTATACAGTCAATGCCCACGATGGTGTATCGCCGTGCATCATTGCCAGGAGCTGTCATACTGCCTCAGAAACTCGGTGAATCTGCGGAAGGAACTTCTCAGTGGGGAGCGGCTTTGTTCCGTTCACTCGGAGAGTGGCCACTCTTCAAATGGACTGTGCGTTGGGGTGGGCTAACACTAATGCTTACTGCGTTACTGAATGCTAACACTAATGCGTTACTGAAACTGTGAGACATCTAAAGTTGAGGAAGGCTGCAACTACTTCGAAAGCTTGCCGACCTTTTGGTTGAGCCTTGCGTCCAGAGAGCCCCTTCGTCCGCTTAAATGATTGCCGATTGTGGATTTTTTATGCCGCAATGGCGTCTATGGCCGAAGAGCGCCATGGCACAAGGTATTTTTAGAGTACTCAAGGTGGGGTCAAAGACCCATTTTACAAGCATTTTACCCCTTACTAGCCGAGCAGCAGGCCAGGGGAAAGCTTGTATCCATTGTGTCACCGGTGGGTACCTTTCGGAACTGGGGATCGAACCCCGCACCTCCCGCATGCGAGGCGTATGCTCAACCACTCGGCCACCGCTGCGGTCGTCCGCTTAAATGGAGGCGCGGTCGGAGAAATTGGTGTTCTTGGGGATGCTGGCAGGATCGAGGCTGAACGAAGGCAAGATTTAAGGGGGGACGCCGCAGATAAAATACCGAATCTGGTCAAAATCTTAGACTTCTCAATTTTTTTTTCGTGATCCTCGGGTCTTCATTTGTCTCATGACGACGAAGTATAGCGGAATATGCAACAGAAACTGAGAAAATTAGTTTTTTTTTTTTAATTTGCGTTTATGGTGGGTCCGCCGCATCGGGGATTCCGCAGCTTCCCGACGAAGGCGCACCTCCATCTTAGTATCACCGTGATGGGAATATATCAGAGCTTCCGCTGGTTGCAATGCAAAGGTGGCGATAAACGAGGAAAAGAAGGGCATAAACTTTAAGGTTGATTTTCTCAGCTTTCACTTTTTCTGTTACTGTTATCACTTATTCCTTCGGCATTCGGTTCGGTTTTGACTGCAGTTTTGATAATTCTGTTTGTTGTGAACGAAGTCTGAGACGTTGAGGCGTGCAATACAGCTGTCGAGATTTCTTTATATACGTAAAATGGTTTCTCGATGTTAATTTTGTACGCTGACGTTTGAAAAAAAACTTGAGCACTTTCTCCTTAATAATTTACCGCACCGGGGACGACTTAAAGGGTAGCTGCAATTACTCAGTCGGGTGTCACTTTAATTTCTGAGTAGGGAGGTTTATCGAAGGCATCCTTGACGTCGATAGGAGTGCTACCTATCAGTTCTCCTTTGCGGTTTTAAGGCTGGCCACGACGTCTGCAATTGTGTCAGCGGCGGATTGGTATTTCTTGAATGTTGTCTGTTCCCCTTGGAATAAGTTCAGCACCCAGGCTATCAAACTGATTCGTACTAGTATGATCGCCTACATCACCTTACAGACTGCAGATATGAAAAAGACAGGTCAGTGAGAGGTCAGTACCGTTGATGGCTTTTCTGCTTTGTTTCAATATGGGCACAGTGATTGCCGTGATCCATGCGTATGAGATGTTCGTCTGTCAGCTTGTACTGAGGCAGGTCCACAGCCTTCACTGTTCGGGGATGTCCAGGTCTCAGAGCATTTCTAAAATGCAGATGATTCCATCGGCTCCAGGGGTGCTGCGCATTTCCTGCGTTCTAGGGCAGAGGTCAGCTATTGTATAACAGTCAGGTCGTGGCATAGTGCATCTACCATTTGACAGAATGGAGGCAGCCGTGCAGGGCACTTCTTGTTGCTTCAGGGCGTTTACATTGTTGGGCGGTGATGGGACTGTGGGTTGAGGGCACGGTGCGGTGCGGTTTGGTGTTCCCAAGGGAGACGGGAGTGGCATGCGGTTCCCTTCGGCACAGAAAAGTGAGTAGAGCAGCAGGTGTACGGCAGCAGGTGTCAGACAGCAGGTGTACGGCGCGCGCTCTCGGTGACTGAGCAGATGCCCTGCCAGATCTGCTTTCAGCAGCGTTCTTAAAAACATCGTGTCCGCAGACAACATCAATGCGATTGAGGCATATGTCCCGTCCTCGGTATACGTCTTGTGGGCATCGCCTCCAGTTCAGCGCGCCTTCGGGCTGTCCGTAGGTTAGGAAGCTTCAAGTCGTGCCATGCATGACCCTTGACCATGCACGGTATACGTACCAGCACCTATTTCTTCTTCTTCTTCTTCTCCTCAAGTAATATGGCACATACCCACGTGGGGGGGATTGGCCAAGGTATAGAGTAGAATGCCAATGAAGCATTTGCGCGGGGAAGGAAACGTAAGAAGACTGAATCAAGATAAAAAATTGGAAAAGTAAAATGAATTCAAGAGGTATGAGTCATCCGGAATAGAATCAATCTAGCCTTTTTTGGACATGCGAAAGAATTTTGTATATAGCTAACAAGATAATCGATTAGTTGCACTTAATTTCTCTATTTCTTCTTTATCTTTCCTTCGTATCTTCCTTCGCGGCAGCTCGGTTCAGGTGTCCACCCAGAGGAAGCAGGTACTATGCGTTTCTTGTCCTGATAACCTCTCATTCTTGCTTTGCGCATACCTGGGAAGTTCATCTTGTGCATGCGCGCCAGTTGTGCGGCAGTTAGCTAGCAATCGGATTTTGGAGTAATGGCAATCACAATGACGAATATTGGCACCTAGGCTCTGTGGCTTGCACGTTGTAACCCGTAATGTGATCGTAACAGGCTCGTAACTGGCGTGATCAGAGAGCCTTGGGTGAAACCAGCGAACTTTGAATATAATAAACTTCTATGAAGCAAAAAAGCAGTTGCGATTAAAGTGGTTAGCTCAGAGTCCAGCGTTGAGTAAAACGACGGGCCGCTAAGCAAAATAAGACGACTGAAAATTGTGTATCCTACTGCTTGACGCTGAACGAGTTGAAGGGCTGCTTGAAATTAAAAGAAAGCTAAACTAATTTACGGGGGCTAAAATTAGCGATATCGCTTAAGATTTGTAATAAGGGAGTAATTACTCATTAACATCCACCCAAGCGCAGCCATACGGCAACAAAGGAAAGCTAACAGCTTTCTCAGAAACCGCAGTTAAAGAAAAATTCGCCCCGGAACGGGGTACGAACCCGGGACCATTTGACCATCGCTTAAGATTATGGTCTACGGAGGATACAGAGAACAGGAAAGACTGGCCGAAATGAGGTGATTATAACAGTACGCAGAATACTGACTACAGTGAGTTTTGAATCGTATGTATGGCCTGATTTCCTCAGCTATTCAAAAGCTGACTATTTCTTGTCCTGTCGGGCACTATCGACAGCGCTCGGGCGAGCCTTTGAAACCCTGCAGCCCCAACGACTTCCTCGAATTCTCTTTCCACATAACGCTTTCATTCTTCGAACGCAGTCTATAGCTCTTTTAGTCACCGAAGTTTTGACTTTTAAAGGCGCTGCAGGAATTGGCGCGCATGCATACGTCCGAAATTGTGCGAGAAGCTTTCAACGAAGGCGCCCTGCTAGGCGTTTGGCCGTTTTTAGCAACGTGTGTAAAATAAGATACACACACACACACACAAAGATTTTTTTTTTGACAAACCGCTTCGCTAGCGTCACCGCCAGACTCTTTGAAGAGTGATGGCCTGGATGTATTGTGCACGTTAAGCGGTTTCCGAAACTGGAGCATTAAGCTCTTGCAGCTATTCGTATACGTGCTTGAAAAGTGTGGCGATGCTCGTCAGTTTAACGCCGCTGCGTGAAGGGAGAAGTTTGCAAGTTAAATGCGTGGTGCTTTCCGTACTATGATGTCCACCCGGGCAAAAAAAAAAAAAAAAAGACAACTGGTTCCATTTGGCCATTCCAGTTCGATAATCATATGGACTCAAATAGGACAGCCAATTGGACTGGCGAAATCTAATTGCGTAGCCCAGTTAATTGGTTTGCCTACTTCCGGTCGGCAAGTGCAATTGTATGGTTCTGCCATTCCAAATGAATCAACCAATTTGGAGGTCCAATTGGAATGTCCAACTGGACATTGCATTAGTTTTCTCGACTGGAATCTGAATAATGAACTCTACAAACACAGAACAGAGAACTAATTAGGTTCTTGTAGAAAAGATGTCAGTAGCTGACTCTGCTGAATTATTTGCATCATTTCCGCCATCATTGCAGTCGAGATTAAGTTCAATAACTTCTTTAGACGGACAATTAAGCGTTACTAGTTCCAAGAGGAGGCTTCCATGAACTGGGTATATAAGCCCGAAGGAAAATGTGCGTTAGTGGCCATACAATTAGCACTCTTGTTTTAAGTCATATCTTCAGGTTCGTAATCATTCCTATGCATACCCAGCAATTCTGGACAAAAGCATTTTTCAGCAGGAGACCATTTATGAACGAAATTTTTTTCATATAATGTAAGATTTCGCTACAACAATCAATATATCCGCAGATCACCCGACGGCAGCCTTTTATTTTTTTCTATTCACATTTTTGCTGTCGTCAAAAGCGTTCCTCGTTGGTTTTCTACAACTGTTCGATGCGATCACTGGAAACACTTTAAAAAAAAGATTTTGCTACATATCAGAATAATGGACCATTACCATCAATAACTCCATGGCAGTGTCTTACAATTTTTCAATTTCCAAAATATTTGCCCGAGAAAGTTGGACTTGTTTGCAATTCGCCGCCACTATTTTTTATTCGTATCACGCTCGCCAAATATGAAAGGTGCAGCTGAATAAGTAGACAGTAATATTTAAAGGAACTTAAAATTTCGAAATGTCGCATTCTGCCCCACCCCATGGGACAAAGCGAGACAGCGCAAAATGATGCGCCCCCGCCATATTACTCATCCTTGCAATGAATGCACACGAAGTTGTCTCCATAGGCATCTAGACAACTTTTGCGAGCCTTTTGGAACGGCAGACACTGTACAAAGACCGAACCAAGCACTGTTTTGTTCCATGGCACACTACAATCTACGCATTTCCTTGTGTACACAGGTCCACTACAGTCTCTGCAGTTCCAACGCCTGGCTCTGCGTGTAGTCTTGCTACGAGATGTTTTTGAATTTCCTGCCTTCACAACTTTTTTTTCTGTTTTAGTGCCACATTTGTGGGGTACAAACAGTTGTTTATCCCCGTCAGACAGAGTGCGACGCCGAGGTTCGCAAGGCTTTTATAAAGTTTCTCCTTTTCATATTCTCTCATTTTCTTTAGTGTTCTGTGTTCGTCCCCTTTGAAATCACCAAAACGCTTGAGGGCACCGGCGCTGCTTTCGTCTTTCCAAGGCTTAATTACCCAGAGCACGCAGATTATTCAACTTTGTATAAATTATGACAAATAACAAATTGTAATAACGAAACACTCGCGTCAATCTAGGACGCCATGGAGGTTGAACTGAACAGTTTTGAAAAATCTGGCGTGCAGAATTTCGCTCCTTTTCGACCGCTTTCTTGTTTACCATGCAAGGCCCACTTCGCTTTTTTTTTTTCTGCTTAGAAGGGGCCAATAAGGAGAACCTTGAATTCAATTGTAATGGACATGCGGCGGGTCATACCACATAAATAACAAGTTAATACGTTATTTAATTTGAAAGTTAGGTGGCCCTATGTTACTAAATGCCGCATTTTGCCTCACTCTCCCCTATGTGTCATGCATGCTTGCCAGTGGCCCACCTGGAACTGTCACTTGAGTTGGGAACCACTAGTATAAGTGTTCCAAGTGGAACGTCGCTACTCGTACCCACATCCTCCTTGAATGCCCTGCGGACCCTCCCCAGTGAGGCCCCGAGCTCCTGACCACTTGGGACGAATGGGAGATCCTATACTGCGCTCAACGGACCCGCCTAGGCAGGAGATCGCCACTGACCGGGCCGCCCGCGTCATGGAACTCCATGAACTCATGAGCGTATAGTGCAGTGGGGTCGTGTGGCGACCCAGACACCTATGTGTCCCAAATCCCTTGGTCATTAAAGTTGTTTCTCTCTCTCAATCCCATTTTTTGTGTGTTTTTTTTTGTGTGACTGGGCGGCGTTCACAGACTGCCGCGCGTCACATATGGTCACATGCATATAATTTCGGAAGAAAACAAACGATATGATTTGTCACGATCATTGGGGCGAGTGCACCTTGACGTCTCGTATAAAATCTCGCACGTCATGGTAGAATTAACTCAGATTTATAAATACCTCGGCGTAACATTGTCCAATGATCTAACCTGGAACGCGCATGTGACAAAAGTCATATCATCCGCTAACAGAAGCCTTGGATTCTTAAAACATCTACGCCATGCGCCACAAAACGTAAAATTACTTGCCTACAAATCACTTGTCCGTTCTAAATTAGAATAGGCCTCTGCTATTTGGAGCCCTAACCAAAATTATCTAACAAATTCCCTAGAATCAGTACAAAGTTGAGCCACAAGATTCATATATTCGTGCTATTCATATAATGCTAGTATATCGTCATTAAAAGCAGAGGCAGGCTTAACATCTCTAGCTTGTAGACGTCGTATCACTAGTATGTGCTTGTTTCATAAATTTTATTACAGCTCACTTCGTCATCCGCCCTATAGATCAATCCGCCGGCACGCATTTCCCCCCGCATTGGTCATCCCCTTCAAGTTGCCCGGCGGCCTCTTACGTGCACTACTACATTTGCATCGTCATTCTTCCCACGTTCAGCCACGGACTGGAACAGCGTTTCACACGACATCGCTGCAATCACCTGTCCAACAACATTTGTGAATTGTTTAGAGACTATATTTAACAGCGAATAATTTATGTACCTTACGCGTTTTCTTTGTTTATTAAATCTGTTTTATACATGTAACCCACCCCCAATCCCGGGGGCCTTTAAGGTAATAAAGTGAAGTGAAGTCACTCGATGTGAGAGGCACACCGGCACTTTCAATCCGCCACTGACTACGCGCAGCTACTGCCCGCAGTTGCGCTCACTCCCGCGCAAAAGGTCAACGGTACGAGCCTTCCCAGCGGAACGGCTCGCGCCATCTGGGATGACTTTCTCGCAACGGCTGCTGACTTGAAGAACGCCGCCAATCTTGAAGGGCTTGCAACGCCTTTCCCTAACTCCCGGCAGACTGAAAGAGCGAAGTATAAATCACAGTCCTATTTGCTGGAAGTAAACGTTTTCTACATGTCGTTGGTCTGTCCTCTGACAGCACTCGTGTGAGCGATGAGATCCGCATAATACAATATCGAGCCTGTTTGCCAAATCATCTAGCACACGACCGCAACCGCATCGCTCCCACTTAGCGTTCAGTGACGTAGAGTGAAAACTTCGATCGTTATCGTCACTGTCATGATCAGCCAAGTTGCATTCACTGCGGTAAAGAGGTAGACCTTCCCTATTGATCTTCGCTCAGGCTCACTGCCCTGTCCCCTGAATTATTTAACAGGACAATATCGTCAGCAAATCGAAGGTTACTATAAGGTATGCACACTCTGCGTAAACTGACGTCACAAGTTCTTCCCAATCCAACTGTCGGAATGTTCCTTGCAAGCAAGAAGTTAATAACAGCGAAGAAGTTGCGCCCCTCTAACTGCCACCTTTTCCCAGCGACAGCTGTATATGATACGTTTGGCGATGTCGTCCGCGCTCTCCCCCTCTTTCCCCTCTCCTCCTCACCCATTTTCCTCGCTGCTCCTGTCTCCTGTCACGCCGGCGACGGATGGCCTATTGTTGCAGGGAAGGTGGGTGCGTGTGGCGGAGTCAGTGCATTGAGAGAAGCGGATTGGTCGGCGCTGCATCGTTCGGAACCGAATCGCGCCCATTGGGGTAACCGAGACAGGCGTGTTCCGAAACGCGCTGCGGGTAGAGTACAAGAATGCTACTGTTTCGGATGAACAACTTGCGCTGACAATCGCTGCATCGTTTTGATGAGCTGATGTCATCGCTAGGAGCCCACGGACGCGGCCGAGAGGGAGCGTCCAGCTCGAAAAATAAATTTTTCGACTGAGCAACTTGCCATAAACTTCTGACGGAACCTTTAGTTCGCGTTAACGGTGGTAGACGCCCAGTGAGTTCTTTGTTGTTGTTGCTGTTCACTGGCATTCTCTCCCTGTTGGGCGCGAACTACACTATTGAAGCAAACGGCACTAGCGTCGGTCCTGAACCTGGGGTAGGATCACGAGACTACTGTTTGCCTGCGGTAGCGGAGGGTGCCCGACAGAATTTCTGCGTTTTGAAATGTATGCCGAGTCATATTCTCTTCATTTGTACTTGTTATTGAGAGCACTTCACATTTTTATCAACGTTGGTCGTCACGTTGACGGCGGCAGATTGTTTATGCTTATTCTGCACAGCATCGCAGATCAGGTTATTCTGCAGCGCCGAACTGGCATGATGCACATACTACAAGGAGCGCATTGAGCAAAGACCCAACAACCTATGTACAAAAACCGAAGAAATTCTCGCTAAGAATGTGAATTTACTGTCCCGCAGGCTGAAAAATAATGTACTTACCTTGAAATTTACTACCTAGATGATGTAACGACGCGAGCGCTAACTTCTGACGCGCCGTATATGCGAGATGAAAACGACTTCCACCGTTACAGATATCTTGAAGCTGTTTTGCGAACGACGCTTAAAAGTTTCATTCTACCATACAACCTTGCGAGTAGCGGCAGAAAAATACTTACGTGTTACGTCGACGAGAAGGTGACACGGCGACGCCGTTGTACGAATTTCCCGCCACGGAGACGCTTTAGATCGCTCGCTCTCGGAGCGCCGCCTGGCCAAGCTTGGGGAGCGTGGCCAGCCTTTAGCCAGGGTACAGTGATAGTGTACAGTCGTGAGCAGTATTAGAGGGAACAGATCGAAGTTGAGCATGTATTGATTACTCGGCAGTTATGTAGGCCAAGCATAGTATTTTTTTTCTTTTTTCTAACTAGTTTTCATCTTGGCGTATAATATACAAAGGTCATTCTGAAATTTAATAAAGAGATAGCCAGCAATTTTCTGGGAAAATTTTGTTCCCTCTCCTTGCTTACGAGTCACTACTGCTACAGCCAAAGCACGGGCTCCATGCAGGTGGAGCCTGGAGAGGCTACATGGTGCTCTATCGTGGGTACTAATACATATTTACAGGACGGAATAAGCTTCATTCAGCTTTTTCAACTAGATCAGCTGATGAACACAGATCAGAACCGTTTTACTTTTTTGCTTTCTCAAAAAGATTTACTACAGTTTACTAACGACTGGCTTGCCCTCTGTTGCACCACACCCAAAGTAAAACTGATTGCCTCCGAGATTTTCTTTAGCGGGAAGTTCAAAATGTGCAAACACACTCGCACGGAACCCGCCGCGGTGGCTCAGTGGTTAGGGCGCTCGACTACTGATCCGGAGTTCCCGGGTTCGAACCCGACCGCGGCGGCTGCGTTTTTATGGAGGAAAAACGCTAAGGCGCCCGTGTGCTGTGCGATGTCAGTCCACTACGGCGCCCCTTCCTTTCTTCTTTCACTCCCTCCTTTATCCCTTCCCTTACGGCGCGGTTCAGGTGTCCAACGATATATGAGACAGATACTGCGCCATTTCCCTTCCCCAAAAACCAATTATTATTCACTCGCACGGCTAGCTAATCGATTGAGTGCTTGTCAAAGCACCACTGTCGGCCATGAGGCATGTCGTAGCGGAGGGCTCCCAGCTTCAATAACGTACGCCGAAATCTCTAGCACATGATTGTTTTTACATTTCGCCCCCAGACAAGCGCAGCCCCCGAGTTCAACGCCACCCAAATGAATGAAAAGCTAAATCAAAGTAGAAGTAACTACGGGAGAAATAGTAAAGGTTAGTAAAAAGTTCAAGGTTGCAACATGCACCTGAATGCTGGGAGTCTGTTTCGTGACGTACACGACAGGTATACGTACAGCCCGGAAAATGCACTCGCGCCGTGTGGAGAGCGGAAGAGATCGACAAGCCTCTCGTATGTCATATTAACGAGGGCAGGGTCCGGCGCGTATCCCGAGAACTCGGGGTGCGTGTAAACAGCCGGAATGCCGGCGCGCCCAAAGTTCGTCAGACAGCGCGGCGTCACGCACCGGCAACTTCCGACAGCTTCCCCACGGGCGGAAGCAAAACGTGGAATCGAATTGCTCGTTTGTTAGTCGGTTGACTGCGCCTCTCACGGGTGCCGATGTCGGAGGCGTGGCAAACAAAATCAGCAAAAATGGCATCCAGTGTAGTGTCCTCAACCCACGGGCGACTTCCTGCTTTATATATATTGGCACTCACTTTTGTTTGCACAACCTGTATGGGTGGAGTACGCAAAATTGTACTGATATATGATTACGGTTAAAAGAATTATGGTAGAATTTAAGGAATTACGGTTAAAAGAATTATGATAGCATTTAAGGAAACGTATCACCATAGTCCTTCAGTCATTTGTTATCACGCACGAAACTGTGTATGATAGCGCTTTTCAAAACAAAAAAGAATGCAGTTGGAACCAATCGATTCCAGTTTTGTTCCAGTTAAATCTATTAAATTCCTACTAGTTCCTTCTCCATATATGCGAGTTGGTGGAACTTATTGGCGTTGTAGATTCACGCATTTCATAATTGTTGCAGTACAACGAACATCGCCTATAACGAATTCTGGCATGCAGGACGTCACCAAGCTGGGAAGTCCACAACGCGCAGTGCTCTGAGATAGCGGCGCGATATGTTATGTAATCTAGAGACGTCATCATTACATAAACGAGCCGACGTCTTTTATGGAGTACGCGCTTTTGTCGGCGTAAGTAGAGCGCGAAGCCGCGCTGCTACACAGTACACCTTCCTTCCCTGCTTCGGCGTGTGACCCGAGTCATTTTGTCGGGGGCCGCTCACGTCAAGACAGGGCGAAAATGCGACGCGTTTATAAAATCTCGCACGCACTACGAGGTCAAGGACCGCGAATGGCACCACTGACCGGCGACGCGCGGTGCGCGTCGCGCTTCCAGACAACCATCGGTGCGACGTTACGACGTGGCACGCGTACTGCTGCTGCGAAGCGACGCGTTCAGATGTCAAACCAGAGAAACGATGTCATTGTCGACTGCTCCATCCTCTTTCCTTTCGCCGAGCCGCGCCTGAGTGACACGAAACGGTGCCGAAATAAAGCCCCCACTCACACACCGCCGCACATCGCCGAGCACGGGAGCCGACGACGGAAAACGTTACGGCGCATGCGCAGAAGCGGCGCGCCTGCTTTTCCGGACGGGGAAATCTGAGTGTCCGGTTTGTTTATGTAGACTCAAGTGATGGAATTCTTTCTTTATTGGTCGGTGCCACTGGGAATTGGATGAAGACCACCGTCGACGGGATTACTACACGATCGGCGCGTCGTCCGGCGTCAGCACCGGTGCTTGGTTTCGATGTGTGTGGACGCCGGGGAGCATGAGACGCGGAGACGGTGCTCGTTTCGACATTAGGCCTAGCGCCGTGCTGTGTTGTGCCTCGGAGAAGTGCAAGTTTGCGCCGTTACCGCCGCCAAAATGATGTCCAAACAAGAGTCAAAGTCACACACAGGTCCCAACCAAGTCAGAAAGGAGTTCAGCACGTGGAGCCAGGCGATCTACGACGCGGTGCTCACGGCCGATGACAACGGAAATTTGAACTTGACCGTCGACGGTGGCTCCGACAGGGGCGAGTTTGCCTACTTTAGTTGTGTCAGTGTGGATAAAGTGAATTTCCTGAGCGGTCGAATCGAAGACGGCGACACGATCTTGGAGATCCAAGGACATCGAGTGGCTGGTTACACGAGAAACGACGTGCTGTCGCTGCTCAGCTACAGCGCACGAAACGACAGTGCCGTGTCGGTCCGATGCGTCAGAGCAGGTGAGTCGCCGGAAAAGTGTCAGCCGCTCGCGCTAGCCACACGCAAATTATTCCTTAATTTGCGCAGTCCTTATTGGCAGCGTCATCGCACCTTCTTTGGGTGGTGACCTAAGCGGTTGGCTGCGCTTGGTATGTGTGCCTCGATGTCGCGCCTCTTATAATGGCGCACGGGAGGTCAACCGGTGTTTAAAGAGAACGGCAGCAGTAAACAAAACAGAAATACGCGCTCTGAAGCTGCTTGCAGGCGCGGTTCGAGGAAGTGCGCGAGAAAGCAAGAAACGATAAGCAACCGTGCAGCCCCCTTTTTTTGCGAGATACGGTACGGGAAATCGTGTTGCGTCTAGCGACTTTATCGAATCTGCTCTTTCTTTTCCTGTACAAGCGTTTCGCTTCCTGAATGTAGCTCACGCCTCTGAACACATGCCGTCGAAACTGGCGTCCGCGCGAACAGCGCCGCTGTCTCGCGCGCGGCCACTAATCTACACTTCGCGCTGAGGAGTGTTTTGATCGGAAGCTTTGCTCGGACTACGCGCTTAGAGCCATGTACGCGTTACCCGAGCATGTGTTAATTGCTAGAAATCTTGTAAGTCGGTTTATTGACAAATATGTTGCGCTGTCCGATTTGCGTTTTGACTTTGTGAGGACAGTAGTACGAGCATAAGCTCACTTAATCTGCCCTCGTCTGTTGCTTCTTTACAGGGCACCTCACCAAGGACTTGAGGCAGTACCTGAATACCCGCTTCCAGAAAGGCTCCATCGACCACGATCTCCAGAACACCATCAGGGACAACCTCTACCTGCGCACAGTGCCTTGTAAGATAACATTTCCACACTGCGCGCATTTTTCTGGAGTCATGGTTATGGGTTCCTTAACTCCTAACCAGCTGCAACTCGCGTGTGTTGTCATGAAAAGTGCAGTGCTGTGTAGTAGTACTAGGTTGAGCCTTGATTGTGCTTGCACCACCTGTTAGCAGCTTTTTTTTATTGTGTATAATTGGCAGCTGTTTTGTGCATCGGCTTGACATGTTTTTATGTGACAGTTGCAGATACTTGGTGGAACTTGTTCTTTACAAAGTCCTTTACCTATGTATGCCTACAGATAGTGGTGCAATGGTCATGGTGGTTGAGCTTGCTTTTTCTGGCTCTTTGCGACAGGTAGCTGTGCGCAATGCACCAAAAATACAATCATAGTAGGGTTCATTCGTGGTGGGACCATTCAAGAGGTGGGACCATTTTTTTCTAACCTGTTGCAAGAATGCTGTGATGCTGCTGATGTAGAGGCACTGCCACAGTTTAACACCTTTATATGTGGGCATTATAAATGCATTTGGGTGCAAAGTGGTATTCATGCAACCTGTTTTTTATCAGTTGGGGGGTAGTTATAGTAGTCTTTTCATTCAGACTTTTAGTAAGCATGTTGCGCCCATGATTTCACTATTTTGTGCTTCAGATACTTCAGAGTCTTTGCATTATATTGCTACTGGATCCTATTACATTTCACAGTACAACATAAGGGCACAGGGAATGCCCTATACCTCCCATGTATTTGGGGGTATATTTAAGACCTGTTTTCTCAGCAACTACTTCACATTATTCAGAATTATCTCTTCTTTTAACTGGACTAACTTTTGTTTGTTAGTAATAATCGCATGTTTATCTTTTTTCAGAGCCATGTCATATTTTGCTGTTTTTTCCAAGAACATCTCACACACACAAAAAAACAACAACAGATGTGTACCATTCTAGTTCAGTAGCTTTGCATCTCTGTGTAGATAAAACTGGGAAAAAAATCTGCTCACAATTTTTCTTGTCTTTTAATAATGGGTCAAATGTAACAAAAAAATGATATTTTTAGATATTGAAGGTCAAAGACAAAAACATGTTTACTTCAATTTTTGGCAGGAAATAACATGCACTGAAACATATGTTTACCAGCTGTTACATATGAAATCAGTACCAGAATTAATTTTACACTTATTTGCTTGTCAAATAATTACTTTCGACGATAATCCATCCCTCTTGCACCCATATCATGATGTAACACCTTGGTGACATCCCAAATGCCTTCAGGATGTTAACTCGGGCTGTGCTGCCATCATAAATTGCATCTAGCTTGGTAATTTGAAGGTGCGCATTCTAAGGAATGCATCCTTTGATGTGCACTTCGAGGGACTTGTGGGCATTTTGAGTTTGCCCGTGCAGGCACTTCTCGAGTAACTCTGGCTGATCTAGTTGCTGGAAAACAGGTTTTACTGCATGATGAACTGATTTGAGCAGGCATCTGTGCACAAAAGGCCCATTCATCTGCTGGTTCTTACACATGCGCTATTTGTTAGTGTCTCGCACAGCCCGTGAAAGGGGTCACTGTCAGTAGAGAATATGTGGCTACAGCTGGCCAAAACAATGTTATGCGTGTTTTCAATGTGTCCGACCAAAAGCAAAAGACAATTTTTTAAATGACCACACAAATGACCACAGAAATTGCCTCACACAAAAAGTGTAGAGTAAACTATGCCAGTGTTCAATAAAACGCACCACATACTTTTTTTTCCTTTGCCTGGCTGCAGGGGTTAGCTGAGCTTAGGAAAATTCATTTTTTCATTTTGGCATTATTTTGGAATTTTCATTTTGGCATTATTTTTTTCTCACAGAAATGCGGCTGAGTGGAAGCTTCAGAGAAATTGGGCATGCCGTTCGGTCTCAAAAACTGAGCTGTTCTAGCTCTACTAAAGAAAGGAAAAGCATAGGAGTGTCACTACATAATGTGCAAGATGGTTTTGGCACTCGAGGTCGATAGAAAACCAGAAATCTTTTTCCTTCTAGACATGTACAAAAGCTGTATTTGTATATGTTTAAATGGAATAAAAAGCAGACTTGTTGTAAAACAGCTGCTAATGCATTGAAGTGACCAGCATTTCTGCGAGCACGGTTTTGTGACAGAGCAAGTTTGGAAGAAAACGGCAGATGTGAGGAACTTCTCGCTGCCTAGCAGCAGCATGATAGTTCAGTGTGGTAGCTTAAGGAACTATGTTTGAACATTGGAACTGTGTTTTAAACCATGTTTGGAATGGAAATGGATTTGGAATGAAACTGTATTTGCATAATTAACTGGGAGAGATTGTGGTTAATCATGTGGACATAATTTTTTCAAAACAATAGCATGAGCACGGCTTGCATTTTTGAGTTGGTGGGTGCTTGTTGGGCGAACCACTTGGTTCACAGAGATTACTGGTTAGCATTGTGGGCAGGGTTTGAAGTTTAGGCCCTGCAGTGTTGCTTGTGACCTTGATATTACAGCTGAAGCATAAAGGGGTCCTGGGCATAAAGGGGTCCTGAGGCACTATTTGAACACGCTAAGTAAACAGTCCCAGTTGTGCAATCACATGCTGGTGAACATCGGAGCCAAGCACTTTACAGTCTTTACAGTCTTTACAGGTTACAGTCTTTACAGGTTTTACAGTCTTTCTAGAAAAAGTTTGATTTTTTTCTATTTCATGTGTCCTTTCTAGAAGACATTAGAAAGGACCCAGGAAATGGAATAAAATTTCATGTACAACAGCCACCAGTGGGAGCGGCAGGATGAAGATACAATCTCGGCAAGCTGTGTGCCTAAGCCAGCAGTTATCAGGTTTCCCATGCAAGAAAAAAAGGGCAAATTTTAAGCATTATCACTGGTCAGGATGTCACCAGCACCTTGCAGTGCTGATGATTATATAGACCCTCCAGAGTAGTAGGAACAGAAAAACGAGATAAAAGCTCTGGACGGTCCATGATGAGGGGCACATTTTCAGATTGCTGATGACCCCAGTGGTGCCAATTGTACTTTAAAAAAATTTTAAAATTATTGGCGTAGGCGATGCAACTGGAGGGCCCTTCATGCAGCACATATTTTGCAGCTTCGGTAATATGTGTTTCAGGGTCTTTTTAAGTGAGCAGGCGGAGTAAGCACATGTCAGGAAGTGCCTGACCACCGTGCCTGAAAGAGTTAACGTCCGTTAGTGACTCAGGCTATGAGGGAGGCCGTAGTGAAGGGCTCCGGGAATTTCGACCGCTTTGGGTTCTTGTGAGCAAATGTAAGAATACACTACACAAGCAAGCACAACTAAGCGCAGGCCTTGATTTTCAACTTGCAGGGCGGGATTTGAGGAACACTACTTTATTTTTGCTACTTATGTTCTAGTTGAAGTTGAAGCTATGTTTTGGGGCTGTGAGTTGCAGCACATGGCCGCTACTGTCTGCTATGTCTCTATAGTATAGTTTGTATAGTGTGCTGTTTCATTTCTAATGAAAAAAATGATGCATTTCGTTTTACAGGACATATACCTGCGTATCAATTAAGCATGTTGTAAATCCCGACTCCATGTAAATTTTATGGCTTGGATTTTTTTTAAAATCTGTTGTGAAATTTGCGTACTTAGTACTTTTGCTTTTCGCTTCCATTACGATGTGGCTGGTGTGGCCAGTAATGAAATCAACAAATATGTTCTAATCTTCTGTATGTCATAACTTTTGGATTCACTTTGGCAGTCAGAAATAACCTGACGATGTTAAGCATGGGTGCGGAGTAAGCTTGGAGGTGACCAGAATTATGTGGAGTTGCATGCATATTCACTCGTGCACGTCGCACTGTAAAAGCAACGAAACCTCATTGTAAGTGTGACTGAGACTGCAATTGCTCGTTTGTACGGTGGTAATTTAAATCTTGTATGACCTTCCTTGCTTTTGCACTTTTTCCAACGTAGGCTTAAATGCTAGGCTGTTATAGGGTGTTTGATTAGTAATAATGAAGGCAACTTAGGCATGAGCTTGCATGCTGCTTTGCAATTACCGCGATTTTTAATGTGTCGCTAAGCAGCTGTTTGTGAGATGTCGGTCATCTTTTCTGGTCTCAGGCACAACACGAAGTCCCCGGGAGGGAGAAGTGAATGGCGTTGACTACACTTTCTTGACGCTAGAGGAATTTGTGGCCCTTGAAAGAAGTGGTAGCCTGCTCGAGAGTGGGATCTATGAAGGCAAGTGGTCCTTTACTTTACTTTCAATAGCTGCCTCGCCTTTTTTCTTTGTGTTACTTCTTGTTCAGCCTTCGCTCTGCATTTGCCTTAAATATATGCTACATTCTGGACCTGTTAGCTGGGAAAATTTAGTGTTAGTTTTGTCAAGTGCCTCTCTCTGCACTAGGTAAGTGCTACTTTGGCAATGTGATGATTCAGGGTAAAATAGTTTCCAAAGTGAATAATTTTTGACAAGCGTTAAAGCAATCTATGCTCACAATTTTTAAGTCTGAACAACAGAGGTGTCAAGGTTCAGAGGGTTCTGTAGAGGTGAATATTAGGGACCATAAAACGAATTACTGCATGATGTTCCATATGTGTGCACATTTTCTCGTCACCAGGTGCTCCTTTGTTAAGCTTGCATATACAAAATGTACTAAAGTGCAAGATCGGAATTATTTTTAATGTATTTTGTTCTTAGTTTTTTTTTCCACCTGTTGTGATTGCTTTATGTGGTGGCATGCACAGGGTCACTGTGCCTGAACCAATGACGAAGAGGGAATGTGGCTCACAGTATCATATGAATGAATTGCAAAGGGCGAAAAAATAAAATGAAGCACATTGAATGAAACACATTAAATTCTGCTGTCCCTTGGCCAAGAACTGGCTTCTGCAACTTGGCAGCACTGTGCATGTCTTGGCGGGAAGTTAGGGTCTTCAGCTGTCCACAACGCTTGCCAACGGACTCCATGTGGTGCCATTCATGCGTTCTGCATGAGTGTGACAGGAGCTGGCTGCATTTCTTCCAGTCATGGTGCAAATGATGGTACCTTATGCTTCTTCCCTGCAGGCAACCATTACGGTACACCCAAGCCGCAGGAGGAAGGCCTGCTGCTGCCCGGGGCACACCCGTCCTCGGAGGGCAAGCGGCGCAGGAACCGCTCCAATGTGGAGGCCATGACGGCCAAGTCCCAGGAGCCAGCCCCATCGCCCAGCCCCTTGCAGGGGGGCACGGCCAACGGGGGCGGCTTGCCCAGAGATGCCAGCCCCGGGGCCTTCGACCTGGAGCCGCTTCCCGCCTGCTGGGAGAAGGCCTACACTGAGGACGGCGAGCCCTACTTCATCAAGTACGAGGCGTATTGATTACATGCATGCAGCCATCGTGTTTTTTTTTATATTTTATTTAAAATAACTTACAGGCCCCATGGGGGCATTGTGTAAGGGGGGTTACAGAGTAAGCAGCCTTCTAAAGTGGTATACAAAAGATACACCTCAATACAGGGCTCATCAACATTACTACCAAGATAAAAACATGAAACAGGAACAACTGTAGTAATGAAAGGTGTTGGGAGGTAGTATTGCATCAATCTAGGTATCAAATGCGAGGGAAGGGGCTATTGCATTCATAAGGGTATATAGAGTGGTATCAAGTGCAGGTGGTATTGAATGCATGGAGGTATAGAGTGTAGAGACTGAGGGGGTATTGTGTGCTTATGGGTAACAAGTGCGAGGAGTATCGCCATCAGCTTTCGCCCACTTCCTGGTGTGGTATGAAAATGGGCAGGGCCAAAGGGACTTGTGGGTGAGCAGAAATCCTGATGGCATTATGCGATGTTGTATAGTTGTTTGGTGCAGTAGAATGGAAAGTTGGGCGAGTTGGTATGCGTTCATTTTGGGTGGAAACAACAGCACGAAAGGGACGGAAGACAAAAGAAGAAGGCAACCACACGGACGATCCACTGACATGGATCAAGACTGGACTGGCCTTGCACAAAGTCTTTTCAGAACATTTATGCGTCTCCTGATCAGAGCCCTGTTGACAAGTGATTCTCTTTTGTGGGATGCATCCCTTGTGACATAAGTCCCTTGTGACATATGGAGAAATGCTGTGCTGTATTTCTGAGGCTTAATATCAACTTTATGCCGTATGTAATGTAACATGCCGAATGTGTTGCATGTGATAGTCTGCATAAACCGGGTGATGTACAAAAATGCCATTGATGCAGCAAGGCTCTGCACTGATTACTATGTCATGCGAGAACGAATTTATTACCAGAAGTAGTTCTTAAAAAAAATGTGAATCTAGCTCTTTTTTTTTTTTATTGGCTTTGAATGGCACTGCTCTTGGACCCAGCAATGTCTGTTAGCTATTTGGGGAGCACCTTTTTTTTTGGCAGAGTTGATGGGGCTCTTTTAAGGCATTTGCTACCCTCCTTGCAATAGCCAGGAGTGATGTGTACTGCTGCACTAGCCTGCTCAACGGTCAGTAAAGAAAAGCATGACACCGAAAAAAAGGTGTAATAAGGGAGTAATTACTCGTTACCGTCCACCCAAGTGCAGCCATATGGCTACAAAGGAAAGCTCTACAGCTTCCATAGAAACTTTGCAGTTAAAGAAACATTCGTCCCCTCAGGACCACGGCTTCACTGGAGCAGTTGCTCTACCAACTGAGCTAACTGGTAAGGCTAGCATATGGTAGGGTGAGAGCGAATTGGCCAAAAACTCAAAGTGGGAACGGTGTTGGTCAAGAGAAGGTTGACCAAAAGAAGGTGTGTGTACTGAAGAAGCCAGTTGCCACATGGGTGGTGCCAGGGTGGCCTGTGCTAATGAATTACGAGTAACTTGAGCGCCATTAAAACAGAGAAGTGCTAGTTAGATGCTGTGTAATGTTAGTTGACAGTAATGTTGGTTTTGGTATTTGACCATAACATTGCATTTATCTAGGCACTGCGTGCCTAGCTGCAAAATTAAGTTGATTGCAGTTTTGGAGGAATTGAGTAATTAGTGTGTGCTAACTTTATATGATATCAGAGCTTGATAAATTGAGCTGGTTATCCATTCTGTATCATTTGTAATTGAAGTGCTAGCTGCCTAGGTAGAATACTGCCGGGATGTTGTTCAAGGGAGCAAGATTGATCATAACATTTCTTGGCATTCTATTTAGGCATTAAACACTCAACATCAAGAAAGGGGTTTCC
Source organism: Amblyomma americanum (assembly GCF_052857255.1). Lineage (NCBI taxonomy): Eukaryota > Metazoa > Arthropoda > Arachnida > Ixodida > Ixodidae > Amblyomma > Amblyomma americanum. The sequence goes on along the minus strand of NC_135503.1, from coordinate 38,294,135 downwards.
GCTGTCGCTTTACTGTCATTTTGCAGGCTTGTCAATGCCATACTTCTTTTTTTTTGTTTGTTTTTTTTTGCTGATGTGTTTTAGGCACACATATGGCTGAGCCTAGGTTTTATATAAGTAACTTCTAGGTTAGCTTAACCAGAGTGCAACTGTGATATCAGATGTAGCAGGTTTAGTTTATTTGCTTAGCATAAGGAAGTACTAAGCTCTGTTCATTGTCAAGAATTTCATGCCTGGACTCTGTCTGTGCATAAAATTTAAAATGTAATTCCTTCATCCTGTTTCAGCCACAACACCAACACCTCGCAGTGGCATGATCCAAGGTTGAGCAAGTCTAGAGTCTCATACGACGGGGAATATGGTGAGTCAGCTTACTGTGTGGTGACACTGCCTTGCCCCTCTGTTTGCTGCTTTTGCAAATAATTTTCCTTCTAACTCGCATGGTTTCACTATTCCTCTCATTAGAAGGTGAGTGCCTCATCATGCATAAGCTCTTGCATCACAGTTAATTAGATTGCGTTTGCAGTTTCTCTACATGTGCCACTTCTACTTTGCTACTTGCAGAGCTGCCCTATGGCTGGGAAAGGATCGATGATCCACACTATGGGACGTATTACATAGAGTAAGTCGTTTTGCTGCTTTGAGTCGCGATACATCTCACGCTAGCTTGCCCCGTGCGAAGCATTGTCGGTTTCCTGAATCCATACTTCGCTTTTTTGCAGCCATGTCAACAGGCGAACACAGTATGAAAGCCCACTGCCTCATCTAAAACTGCAAAATTCACCTGGTAGGTATCAGGTGAAAACTGCTTGGTGTATTTGTTATTGCATTCCTGGAGGCTTTTTCTTGAACCATCCTGCGCTTGGTGCCGCTCCTGTCAGTGTCGCTTGCTAACTAAAACAGAGAAAATGTCACACCTGTATGTCTTTGTATTGACAACTGTGATGAAATTAAGGCCTTTCATTCGTGATTTTCTCTCGTACCCGTTATTTGCTGGGCTTTGTCAGGTGTGCAGGGATAAAAAAGGGGGCTGAATTTGAATTTTATGTGGTGTGATTTGTTTGTAAGGTTATGAAAGCACATTACGCGGTGCTGCACTGACAGACAAACAAACTTGGACTGCTACTTAGTGTTTTCTAATGGTGCACGAGCATTGCTATGTGATCTTGTCAAATAAATCTAGCCAGGCCACATGTGTCAGGATGTGAACAAAAATGGTTGCATCACTGATACATTGCCGCTTTGTGTAGTGAAAATGGCGTTAATAGAGTGTGTAGGATGGGACACAAAGGATGTAAGCACTGACATTTGCTGCCACACACGCAGGGTCGCCTGGCTCTGGAACGAGCACAGTACAAGGTAACGGCAGTGTCGGAGGCGGCTGCATCTCCCCAGGCAGTGGCCAGCAGCAGCTGGCGACGGCGAGTCCGCAGGGCTCTCAGTCGTCCCAGCAGCAGCTGCTAGGGAGTAGCAACAGCGCTGCCTCACAGCAGCCCCGAGAGACCAGTCCGGCTCCCGGCACCTCGTCGGCGAGCCCTTCCCACCACCACCAGCGGCCACAGCAGCACTCCCCTGCGACCGGTGGCACCCCCTCTTCCTCTGCTGGGAACAGCAACAATAACCGTGAGTGCCGTCGACCGCGCACACCCCCCTCGCGGCACTCCCCGTTGTTCCCCTGCCTGCCCTGCCTGCGGGACCAGCCCCCGACTAACTCCTCCTCGCCCCCGTCCTCCGAAGAAGGGGCTTCGCCCCCGACCACAGCTTTGCCCCCGGCCGTGCCCACGCCGTCGAGTGCCGACCACCGCCAGCCGCAGCAGCAGCAGCATCAGCAGCAGGGGTTGCTGATGCAGCTGGGAAGCCCTGCCTCCCAGCCACCACAGCCCACTACCAACCACAGGCCTGCTGTTCCCGGTGCCATCACGACCACACCCACCTCTGCTGCGGCGGCTGCCGCTGCTCTGCGCACGCACCGGCCGCCTCCTGCCACTCCCACACGGGACAGCTCTTCTCCATGCACAGCTGCTCTGCCCACCTCAGGTGGGCTGGCTTAATCACAAACCACATTTACGGCACAGACTGCTGTTGCGGGTGGCACTGTAGCTGGCTGGTACTTGTTGCTTCTCTCAAGCATGCGTGCTGCTTGTCTGCGTGCAGGTGCTTTAGAAATGTGAGAATCATTTCTGTCATCGTACAAGAACCTCACACTCCCACACAGCTTATGTCAGATAGCCTGTGTTTCTCATAGTTTCCAGCTCTAGTGCCTGCGCCTTGGCATGTGTGCTGGAGCTAATGTCTTTTATGGAACGGTGGAAGCGCTGCTAGCTGCTGGCCTCGCTTGCTACTTTGCAGTGTGTGGAACAGTGTGGTCTGTGCATTGGCGCAATGCATGGGCATGGTGATGGTGGCATGATGGCCCACTTACACCTTTTGTGGGTCTTCTAGCAGCTTGAATTACTCGGAGGAAATGGGGCTTTGACGACTTTGCTAAACCTGACATCACAAGTAACACCTGTAGCACAGTTGGCAGGAGAGGTGTTGCTTGTAAAAAAATGTTGAGTGAATGAAAAGCTTCCCTTTTAAAAAACTGAAGAATGTGCTGCATTTTTTTGTATGTCATGGTATAATGCTTGATGCTTCTGTGTAATGTACAGAGCTTTTTCTCAAGCTAACAAACAAAAGAGGAGACAGTATCACACTCTTGAAACTCGTTTTACCGGAGTTGCTGTTCGTTCGTTTCTTTTCTAGTCCCCGAAGTTTTCGGTTTTCTGTCGGCATTACTAGTACCCTGCAAATAGAGGGGCAGACGTGATGTAATACATGCAGAACTTGTGATGCTTGGCCAGTCATGACCCGTGTCATAATGCTGCATAATCTTTTTTCTTTTCCTAACAATACACTTATGCATAAACTTGCCTGTCCATTTGTGGATGTAATTCATGGTTTGCCGTGGCTCATTTTATATTTCATGGTTAAACGTGCACCACCCTGTTACAACAGAGGCTACAGAGAAAGCTGAGATACTGAAAGAAACGTTGGAAAAAGCCAGAAAGGGTATTTTAAGGCCTTCTAAGCCATGGATTCTTTGTCCACAGTTTGGTTGCACATATTGGTCGGCCCCTTTCCCAGGTGTGTTATCACAGGGAAGGCTTAGTACAAGACTCCTGGTAGGTTCCCAGCAGTGCTGGATTTCAAACCTGTACTTCCTGGATGGGCACTATGCTCTGACTCGTCACAGCTGTTGTTGGGCCCATTAGGCACAGCCATCGAGCGCTTTTTAGTATTTGAAGAGGGCAGGAAAGAAGTCTGAATAATCAGGTAGCGTGAAAAACAGACATTGTCGATGACTGCAGAGAAGGCTCTGCGGAGCTGTCTGGACAATCAAGCTGGCCGAATATTACGGCATCAGAAGAAAATTTGTTGGCGACTATGCTTTAGTTTCTTTGCTGCCTCAAGGACACCTCTCCTTGTTAATCTGCAGACCATTCCCCGCATGGTGGTGCCCGCCTGCCCTACCTCTTCACTCGGAACCCATCCGAGCTGCAGGGGGACATCATCCACTCATCGCTCATCAAGAGTGCCCGAGGCTTTGGCTTCACTATTGTCGGTGCGGATGAGAATGACTCAGAGGAGTTCCTCCAGATCAAAAGCATCGTCCCAAATGGGCCTGCCTGGGCTGACGGGAAGCTCCGTACCGGTAAGGAACTCTGTGCCAGTTCCTGTCATGTTCAGCCAGTTCCAGCAAATGGAGCCCCTTTCCTCTACCCTCTCTTCCGCTTTCCCAACCAATAGCTAATCTTTGTGCCTGCTTCGCACCTGCAGTGAGAAGGCAAGAGCACCCAGTCACTGGCAACATACTGCGAGTAAAAGGCAAACAAATTGTAGCGCGCAGCCCTAAAACCTCGCTCGTGGATTGAGCAGCGTCCCTCGCCGTTGGCCTCGGTGCAACCGTCAGAGTGAATGAGTAGCACAGTGGAGGATCAAAGAGAGCGCATGCAGAGCTCAGTGGAGGATAAAAGTACGGTGATAGCGAAGAGAGCACAAGGAGGAAAGCGGAGGGGGAGGGTACGGTGACAGCCAGAAGACTGACTCCGCAGCAGCGACCCGCTTAAAGATGGCGCCTCAGTAGTGTGCACTTTCATGCATTTGCCCAAGGAGAGGCTCAGCGCCAGTTGATCGCTGTGTGCTGCTCAAGCCGGAACCCAGAGATGTCTTCGCTCAGCACTGCATGTTTCATATGCGGTCACCTGTGGTTCAGATATCGCAGCACATGGGCTCAAAAAACGTATTGCCGAGAAGCGTAATTGTCAGCCAATTTTTTGTTCTTTTTTTCTTCACAAGGTGGCACTTTGTAGAGGAGTGAGTGCCAGAGAACCCAAGAGCTCAGGCTATGACATAACGCTCCTCACTCCATTAGAGGTGCTACATGCAAGGGGTAAATGATCAGCCATTTTCAAAAGGGTCCTGTTGCAAAGTGAGGGAGCTGGTAGTGAATCAAAGGAGTGTTCTGCCAGCAACGCTGTCACTCAGTCATGCTAGGACATCTTGTACTTGAGCTACAGCCGTCAAAAAGTAATCGAGCTGTGCTCTCTCTTTTTCTCTCTCCCTCGTGCTACCTCCCCTCTCCAAGGCGATGTGCTCGTGTACGTCAACGGCATCTGCGTCTTGGGCTACACCCATCAGGGTGTGGTGAGCCTGTTCCAATCCATACCGCCAGGCGAGATGGTGCACTTGCAAGTGTGCCGAGGCTACGCCCTGCCATTCGACCCCGACGACCCAAACACCGAAATCGTCACCACCATGGCAGTCAGCTCTCCCGATGACCCCATGGCGCGCCACAGGCCTCGTCCGGATGACTACCAGGTGTGTGTGCGCTCATGGGATGCGAACATGATGACAAAAATGACCTCAGGGCTGCTTGTGCTTTTCTTTTAGAGAGAGTGCTGTGGAGAGCAGGTCTCCTTGGGGTAATTGGTGTTGTAGTGTGACATAACAGAAAATTAACATGCTACCCAGTGGGAAGGTTATTCATTGGAGCATTGGGGTTGGGGCATAGTCCAGTTGTCACTCACTTCTTCATCTTGGTGGAGGGGGAAAAGTAGGGGTATTTTTTGTTCTCCACTAGTGTATGATAATATAGACTGCGAAACTTTGTGGCATACAGGTGATACAATGATGCATGTGAAGTGTCAAGAAGGAGTGGAATTCCTTGAGGCAGAAATCCTCCGAAATAGCAGTTGAGGATCTCTTGTGTGCTCCAAAAAACTAATTGGCATGGAACTTGGAGGCTAGTAGTGGCTGTAGTTGTAGTGGCGCAGGTGCTCCCATTTGGCAGCCCTGAGGAACCTGCTGTCCTGTGCATACTGTGAAAAATGGAAATTAGGCTTGGTTGTCTTTCCTGTGCTCCAGTTTTTGCCTTTGACCCTTGTGGCTTGCATAGTGTGCTGACCATACAGTTCTTTCACCCATTGTATAGTTGCAATTAAAACTGTTTCATGCATAATTCCTTTTGTTTTTGTTGCATGGAGCACAGTATCAACTCTTCAGACATCGGTTATTTTTTCGTGAGTGCACAAGCTAGGGAAGTTGTAGCAAGGAGCGTTATTTTTCACTGATATACCGTATAATCTCTAGTAAGAGCCGCACTCATGTATAGGTTGCACTCCCTGCTTTGGACTAGATAATAAAAAAATATACAGTTATACATTTTTTAAAATTCATGTATGGGCCACACCTTCAAAATTCACAGCCATATTCTTTTTTAAAAATGTGCGGCCATACACTAGCTTATATGGTGTGTGTTGCACAGAAATCTGCAGACTTTTGTCAGTGCACGTTAAAAAGCCCCAGCTGGTTTAAATTATTTTGGAGCCGTTCACTACAATGCCCCTTTCCCTCTTGCTTCTTTTACTCCTTCCTTCACCCTTTCCCTCATGGTGCAGCTGAGGTGTCCATTGAGGAGTGAAACAGTTGCTGTGTCTCCTTTTCTCTGAAGCAGATTTCATTTTCCTGCAAAGAAGCAATTCAACCTAAATTGTTTGGCACAGTTTTTTGCTTGCTTACTGCTTTCTTTAAGGTATAAGGCATCATTCACATCAGCTACGTGATCCTTGCTCAATGTTAGGAAATGCAGTTTCAGCACATTGATGGAAACAAAGTCAAAACTGAGCGGAAAGGTCTGTGGGAATCTTATTATAATTGACATCTCTTAGTGTTATGCTGCTTGGGGGCAACTACAAGAACTCGTCAAAAGTTGAGGGTCCCCGATGGCAAAATTTTTTTTAGTTTCTTGCATTTGTTTCTGTAGCTTTAGATGGGAAAGGAAAGCATGCAGCAAGTACTGCTGTTCATTATTAGGCGTGTACATCTTCTTGTAAGATTTCTGTGTAATTGTTGGTTTCGGAGATCGAGTGCTGGTCATAAACACATCTTGGCCCAGGTATTCTGGCTACACATGCAGCTTGACTGTCATCGAAAATGCCTAGGTTTTTTTTTTCTGCTGCACCGCAGAACTGTTGAAATAAAACCTTTTTCTTCCTATCTGTGGAGATTTGTGCGGAGAGAAAGAAATCACATCCAGTTTACATAGTTGACGGAGTTCAAATTTATTGTGAACCAAGATAAAAATGCCAAAGAGATGTGAAACTTACAATGAGGAAGCGTTATTCAAGACTGAGCAAAGCTTGGAAAAAATAAGTCTAACAGACTATCAGATAATCGTGAGGTTGGAGCAAAGCTCAATATTGCCTTAAAGTTTGTTCAGTGGCTACCTCAAAAACGCTCACAAAACTAGACATGAGCCTGTTTGTGGCACTTGGAGCCAGTTCAACTGTGTGAGATGATTGTAGGTTTCGAGTTTTACAGCTTTTGCTGATTCCGTCATGGAGCATAGTGGACAAAGGTGGCCTTGCTGCTCTCACTTCATCCATCTATTCCTGCTGCTTCTGCCAGGACATCTACTCGAGCAAGAGCCTGGAAGATCTCGACAGTACGGAGTCTCGGACACGGCCAGCAAAGTCAATGCCGGACCTCAGCGGTCCAGACCGTCCCCGACCGCAGAGGCACAACAGTGCTGACCTGCTGAGTGTCAGCGGTGGGGGTGGTGCCCCAGATATCCTCGATTTCACCAGCCCTGCTTCTCCTGGAGGTGGGGTCGGCGCCAAGCCCCAGACCCTGACCGTGGAGATTGTCAAGGGAACCTCTGGTTTTGGGTTCACCATCGCAGACAGTGCCTACGGCCAGAAAGTGAGTTCCTGTGGTGGCAGGCTTGTCACACTGTCCTCAGCTTGGCCAGCGGCTGCAGCACTGCTGGCAGCCATGAGCTGCAGGCACTTGTGCCTGTGTAGTTGTTCACTGATGATCTGAACTGCAGCTGCTGGCCTCACAGCTTGCAGCTTTTGTAATGACCTGTACTTGTAATAATACTAGATATAATTGGTTATGAGGAAAGGAAGGGTGAGCAAATGTCTCGCTCAGAGTGGACGCCCAAACTGCACTATAAAGGAATTGATGAAGAAGAGTTTGAAACAAGTAAGACAGCAAGATGTAATGTAGTGGAAGACTCCAAAGTAACTAACTCCAAGAACCACCTGGGGTTCTTGAATGTGCAGTCACATTGCACTGCAGACAGAAACTATGGTTGGACGATAAAAAAAAACATTTCTGCCCGTGATGTACTGCACAGGGGTGCATGTTGTTTCCGTTAAAATCTGGCCTCCGCATCTGTAGTTCAGTGTCATACCCTCGTGTTCAGCACCCAAACGCATTAACTATGAGCTGAGCCACTGCAGGGGGCCTAGACTAGCTGCTAGCATCATGAATTTTCTAATTATTCTGCATCACAACTACTAAACGTACCGAGCATCCTGAAAGGTGTTTAAGGAGAAGCTTGTTCTTTTGATCCAAAAATGAAAGAAAACTAGTGAAAAGGAAAAGCTGTGGTTGTCAGCTTAGTGAAGAAGATGTTTAAGATATTGCGCTGAGTGATTTCATCCGCTCACCCATGGGCCTGGAGGAGGATTTGAATCCACTGCACTCCACTCCACTGTAGTGCCAAACAGAAGTAAGGCGGGTTCTGGTGACGTAACTGTTTTTTCTGTTTTTGGGATGCATGGTAACCTTCAGGCCAACATAACTGTTGTGTTGCCTGGTAGTCCAGGCTGTGCGAGTTGTGGTCCCAGGGGCCTTCGCTTTTAGTGGTGGAACATTGATCTGGTGGTGGAAGAATTTGGAGTGAAAGTGTCCATCTCGATCAGGGTGCAGCTACATTGGGTCAGGAGGCGCGGTCTGAGCCCCTCTGTCATTGGCATGCAGGTGAAGAAGATCCTAGATGAGCCACGCTGCAGGGGCCTCCAGGAAGGGGACTTGCTGGTGGAGATTGAGGGTCGGGATGTGCGCGGCCGACCCCACACGGAAGTTGTGCAGGCACTCAAAGACTGCCCCGTGGGGCAGGCCGCTCGCATCACGCTGCACCGGGGAGGCCTGAGGCCCGCCCCTTCTTCCCCGGCCAAGGTCAAGGCTCGTGCTGCCAAGGTGTGTGGAACCAGGGCTGCACTTAGGGTACTTCAAGGGAACGAGGTTATAATTATTGAGTTATTGCAGTCATGCATTGCTTAGTTGTTGAGAGAGGAAGGAGCATGCAAGGCTTGCAAGCGATATGTGTCATGAGGTTGTGGCATGTGCTGTAGGTGTAATTTGTCTGCTGTTAAGATGTTTGTGCACTGACATGTTGCACATAGCTTAACGGAGCATATTCCCACTTGCTCAAAGCTGGCTTAACTCTAGCTAACTTGTCCTATACCATCCTAGCCTAGATGAGCCTAGCCTAGCCTAGCTTGGAATATACTAACTTTACCTAACCTGTGTTGTCCCAGGCCTCTTAGCTTTGCTTTGCCTGGGCTAGTGTAAGCTGACCCTAAATGCCTGAATGAACACTAAACTGCCCTAATCAAGTCCCTGTTGGTGGAGTGCATAAATGAGCACTTATTTCGCTCTCTTCATTTTGACGCAGATGTGATTGTTTAAGCTAACCAGTGTGCTATCTGTTTTGCACGCTTTTTCACTTACTCTGATGTAGCTTAGTATGATGTATCTCCTTATTGCTCTTCTTTTTCAGGTTCGTCCCTCAGAGGACTTCCTCTCAAAGGGATCGAACTCGACCTTCTCACATTTTGCCCTCAAGAGTTACCACTCAGGTAAGCAGAAGTTGAGTGGGTGCAGTATAAGGCCAACACTTGGAGTGATTCAGGTTGCCTGCGGTTAAAATCATGAATGCAGTGTCAATATTACTTTCTTTCGCTTGGGCAGAGCTTCCTTGTATGTACGGTTTGTTTTTCATGACCCGGTATAAATTTTTGCTCTCTCATTGCTGTATAGAGAGCTTTTTTTTTTTTTTTCTTGCCAAAACACTACTTTCGTCTCTTATCTTACTTCATATGTTCAGTGTTGGAAAGGTGACACACATAGCAGTCAGGTGGTATTTTGTTTTGAAGAGTTTCGCTTTGCAATTTACACCATTTATCGTGTGAACAAAGTTAGTTAGCTGAATTTTGCTCCATTTATCTGACCAGTGTGCGGGGATAGGGTGGCCGCAGCTGGCACAGGACAGGGTTGATTGGATAGATATGGGAGAGGCCTTTGTCGTCAGTCAGGCTGATGATGACGATCATGAGGCTGATGAAGGGAGTAAAAAAAAAAATTTTTTTTTCTTTTGAACAGGTTGCTTAATTAATGAGTAAACAACATGTCCTGCAAGGAAACTTCTTTGTAATTGGTTTTACTTGTTAGTGGGGCACTTAAGAATCACTCTTGTTATTCTTGGCAACTGACATCACTTTTGTAAGCATCCATAGGCTAAGTTGAAGTTGTTCTAAAGTTATGGACTACCGTTTTCTAAGTGCTAAGAAGCAAAATCACTGAAAGCAGCTCCTTTGGAGAAAGGAGTGTAGTAACATGAAGCACCTGTATTGGACCTTTTCTGCAAATAAACTGCAGTGATCTCTGGGGCTACGTTAAGGCTGATGGAGTTGTGAAAAATTATGTTTGAATAACAAGATAAGTTTTGTGTCTTCTAGGCTAGTGCATTTGCATCATGCAAGGAATACAAGAGGAAGCAAAGCTTCCTGTGAAAAATTACACAGAGCAGACCAGTGCTACGGTGGTGCCATAATTGGCCAGTTCGGTTGTGGTTTCAGCTCTCAAAATCATTGCACTCTCTGTGGGGCTAGTAGTCACCAAAAATGCACTCCATAGTTCTTGGCAAAGGCTTCGTTGCACATAGTAGTGCCGGGATGCATAATAATGCTGGTGCAGTTTTAACATTTCAACCGATAAACATGCCTGCAACTCATTGCTGGTGGTAGCTTCCAGTTGGATTGTCTTTTAGACCACACTACTTACACTTTCCATTCCCACAGAGCGCTTTAGTTCGTTCTTGGCATTATCACAAACATTTATAGTTTGAACTGAAGTGATGTGAAAAATTCTTTATGAATATCCCAGCACTGAAAGCATCTGTTGCTACTGAGCAAGCATCAGCAAAGCCATAAAGAGCCCAGCTGTTAGATTTAACTAGCAGCAAGAAGCTGATGAAATTGTTGTTATTGTCTTTTATAACTGCAGAATTGAGAAGCACTTCTGGGGAATATGAGTAAGTGAGAATCAGAATTAAATATGCTGTCAATATTGTGCTCACAGTTGACTACCCTGCTTTCATGTGGCTCACACAAATTTGTGCTCTGTCTTTTTTTTTTTCAAGGAGGTTGCTTCTACTGTTACCTGTTGGCCACCTGTAGAGGACAGATTTCTGCATCTCTTCAAGCGCATAAACTTTTACCAACTGTACTATTTAACTGTCTTCATAATTTTTTATACTTACAGACGTTGTTGCTCCAAGACTAAACCCATCTTATTCCTCCCAGATGGTTATGTGCCAGCATATCAGGGCCCCTACCGAAGCAAGACGCCGACGGCCGAGCTTTACAGTTCGCGTGAGAAGGAAACCGTGGTCGTGAGCCGCCCCAAGACTCCACTGGTAGACACCCGGCACTGGACGTCCCCATCCGTCGACGGACAGGGAACCACCACCACCACAAGTGCTGCCAGCAGTGGCAGGCTGGAGCAGCCTCAGCAGCAGCAGGCTCCCACATCCGCTGGCTCAATGGAGGACACCCCAGTGGTGGGCACCCCTTCAAGCACCACTAGTCCAGCCAAGCCTCCAAGGACGGGTGAGAAGTGCTCTTGCTTAGGGGCCATGGTACTGGATCAGCATCTGTAGTTTCAGACTGCGCAGCCATGGTGGCTGAGCAGCCGTTGTGCTCAGCTGTTGAGCACAAAATCTTGGATTGGATTCCTGGCTGTGATGGTTATACAGCCTGCAGCAAAAGTATACGGGATGCAGCTGTGCGGAAGATAATTTATTTCGATGATGTTATGCAAGCCATTTTCCTAAAATGCTTGCATATATGAGAGTTAGGTGGGCGGATGAGATTAAGAAGTTTGCGGGGATACGATGGCCACAGCTGGCAAAGGAAAGGGTCAATTGGAGAGACATGGGAGAGGCCTTTGCCCTGCAGTGGGCGTAGTCAGGCTGATGATGACATGCTCCATCCGCTGTCATTGATCTCAGGCGACTGGGTCGGTATGCAGCGCTATTGTAAATTTGTCCCTGAACACACACATCCCATAAAATTTTGCTGCTGACTTTACTTCAACGGAAGCGAATTACAAAATACTGCAGTCGTTCAGATCACAGCAGGTGTGTAAAGACCCCCCAGGAGATCGAAATTGATGCAGAAGTCTCCACTGGGATGTGCCTCAAAGCTGGGGTGTAACCTTGGGGAATCAAATCGCATTACCTTCCTGTTGCGCTTGGGTGCCATTGATTCGAACTCGCTTAACATGAACTTCCAAACAATTGAAATGGCATTTAGGTCCTTTCAGCGTCAAGTGTGCCAGAAAGACTCCTCTTAATCCAAACTCATTAATGACTCAGTCTTCATTCCTCTTCGAGTTGGAATTATTGAAAATCGACTGTGTTTGCCTGGCTGGTGCACATTAGAGCTTTTGTCACAAGAAGAAACTTCTTTGCGCTGCTTTTTCCAAGAGGATAAAATGCTGTGGAGGCCGCAAGCAGAAGTTCAATTTTCAGCAAAATGCGAAAAACTGTCTCCAGCATTGAGTTCACTTTAGAATTGACCCACAAATTCTATGCTACCTGCTTTCGTTTCAGGCCAGTACGGGGCGTGGTACTTCGAACCAGCGTCACGTCAATCCTCAGAGTGGGCGGGCCACAATTTCCGGGAACCAAGCCGCCTTGCGAATTCCAGCCAGCAGTCGTTGTCCCAGCAGCCGTCACCTCGCTGGTACTCTTCCCCGCAGGCAGACTACGGCACCACATCTCTCTACGGTGCCAAGGGGAACAGCCCTGCGTGAGTTGTGTATTATTCTGTCTGTCAAAAGAAGAAATATGAGTGTATTTTGTAGCTGTGGACTATGAAGCCCTGATCCTTGCTCAAGGCACCTCTTCCTAAGTTTTATTGTCGTTTTACTGTCCGAGGAGGATGCTTGCGTTGAAACATTTACTACTTGCTATTACGGTCACTTGCACTGTTCAGCGGAAGGCGATACGTCTGTGAGCATTAGTTTGCGCTTCTTCTTTACAGCTTTGTATTGAAAGCTGCAACTGACACCTTTGGCTCGTAGCGAATAGGACACTTCTCTTGCATAGAATTTGTAGAATAAGGTGTCCTTGGTCTTCTCAATTCTGTTCAGTTTTCTTTGCTCTGGCAGGGCACTTATGCATGCAGCACACATTTTGACAGCCTCTTTCCGTCTCTGTTGTCTTTTTTATTATTCTTTATGTGATCGTGGCTTTCCTTACACATGATTGGTTTGGTTTGGTTTGGTTTATGGCAGTTTAACGTCCCAAAGCAACTCGGGCTATGAGGGACGCCGTAGTGAAGGGCTCCGGAAATTTCGACCACCTGGGGTTCTTTAACGTGCGCTGACATCGTACAGTACACAGGCCTCTAGAATTTCGCCTCCACTGAAATTCGACCGCCGCAGCCGGGATCGAACCTGCGTCTTTCGGGTCAGCAGCCGAGCGCCGTAACCACTGAGCCACCGCGGCAGCTCCTTACACATGAAATACCTGGAGAGTTTCTTGTGTGGGTGTTTGAGGTGGGGGTAATAGCTAGCAAAAACTGAAATAAACCTAGCAGCAGAACCATTTCAGAATCATTGGAAGGCACAGTGTAGGAGGTTCGAGTGACAGCAATTCAATAGTGGCTTGCAAACTAGGAACTCGAAGTATAAAATGGGTAAGCCATGCAGGGATATGGCCGCAGGAGCTTTGTATGAGCATGCCAGTGATGTTGGGTACAACATGACCAAGCATTTTTTCCTGGGCACTGCATGGTGCAAAGCCATCCCCTTCGATCTTTTTGTGGTTGCTCCTGAGGTGAGGCAGACTAACATTACCTTTCCCCTCTTTCTCCTTTTTTATGCATCTCCCACCAGCTCGCAGCTGAGCAGCCCACTTGTTGAAGAGAGGCCAGCACTCTCAACACCGACGCAGAAGGACTGGTCAGGCTTGCCAGCAACAGACGGCCTCCCACCGGGTCGGAGTTGGAACTACAGCTCTCCCGACTACGGCTACACGCGGCTTCCCACCCACCAGTCCCCGGGGCTGCGGTCTCCCCTCTCCTCGCTAACTCAGCAACTCAACAGCAGTCATCTGAGTGGCAGCAGCCCCTACTATGGCCTCTATGGCTCCTCAGCTCTTGAATCTCCCAACTACGCTCAGGTTTGTGTACATGCACATGTGCACGTTTAGCCATATAGCTTTAAACAGTCCTTGTGCTGCCTTTCTTTGATGCTGCTATTCCTTTGGATCACGATGTGTGCTTCTCCTCATCCTCCTGGCATGGCTAGCATTATGAAAAATGCTTGGAAAGTACTGTGCCGTCAGAAAGTATGCAAGACCCATGTCAGCCGGTCACCATGCTGCATATTTATCTTTTGTCAGAAGAAGGAGTCAAGGGTGCCCATTTTCCTTTGTGTGCAGTCCTGGAAAGCCATGTGGGTTGCTATGGTATCATTCTCTCGTGCACTGCTTCTCAAAGCTGTAATTTCTGAGCTTCTCTGCATCTTACAGTGTGTAGTCATCACCTTGGAACTGCCCATGACCTTTCCTCTGTCTACATTGCAGGATGGGCTACCTGGTCGCAAGCACTCGACCTCATTTGAGCATGAGCAGCCGGTAACGTCGGCAACACTGCGCCCAGGGGCTGATACCCATGCTAGTGATGCAGTGGACCTGATGGTGACGCTTCATCGGCAAGAAAGCGGCTTTGGCTTCCGCATTGTTGGGGGCACTGAGGAAGGATCTCAGGTGAACGCTGCTGCAGTATTGTTGAAAGTAACACCTGGGACGTTTGAGCAAAGTCAAAGCAGATAAAGCATTTAATTAACACATGTCTAGTGTAGCTTTGAGTCACTGTCACGAGCCAGTTTAAAGCGGTCATGGCACCATTTTTCAGACTCAAGCTTTTTATTGCATGTTGTTCATTATACATCTCGGAAAAATGGGACAAAATATGAGCTCATTTGGTGCAGTGAGCAATTTGTAATTGAAATTTTAAAAGTTCTCTTGAACCGCATGGCATTCAGGCAACACTGGCACGCTCGCAGTTTGTAACGACATAAACCGACAGTCACGTGCTTGCTCGCTACTGATCGACTGAACTGCACGTAGTGAGCATAGGGGAGTGACTTGTTCATTGTTCAGGCTTGGGATGCGGTGGTGTGAAGGGGGGAAGTTTGAAGGGCACTAAGGCAACAGAGGCCTGTGTCCTTCCCTTTTCTGCCTAGCTTCTGCCCGGTATCGACAACTTCACCACAGTGTTCCACGGCAGCACTCGGGTAACTCGGGTAGGCGCGAGCTCTGCTTCGCACTGACCATTCGAGCAAGCAGCTTTGCAGCACATGATGGTGCTGATGGTTTATGACATCACTCAGGCTGCTTCAATGTGGCCATTGCTGCCAAGGGGAGGCGGCATAGAACCGATAACTTCAAACTGCGATTTCTAGTTCAAATGTGCGCATAGAGCCGTACTTCTTTTCCAAGTATGCAAAACAATGTCGTGGCTAGTAACTGCAACGTAAAAGCATGATTTGTCGGTAGACCATGTCACTTTTGAAGGAGCTAACTGAGCAGAGAACGGGCATTGAGTCATGCGTCTAATTCTTTTTTCTTTAGTTTTTACCTATTTCACGGCCTAGTTTTGAGCTATATTTGGTTGACATTCCGTTCACCTCAGTGTTTGTTTGGTGTGGAAGTGGTGCAGTGATAGTTGTATGAGGGCCTTTTTTTGGGGTTGACTATAAGCAACCTGCATTGCCCTGGTGGTGCCGAAAGTGTTCCACTGTGCACCTAAAAGCTGCTGCTGCCATCAGCCACTTGGGCCACTATAAGCATAAAGCAACATTCTGAGCCATTAGAGACGTGCATTTGGGCTGATGACATTCCATGCCTAGATTCTCTTAATGTGGCCCAGTTAGCTGACACATCGCACATGTAGCTTTGACAGAGCGTTTGATCTCATGCCTTTATAAGCGCAGGCAAGTGGTGTGGAAAAGCTCTGCGAGTGAAAAAAAAAAGAAAAGTCCTGTGCGAATATTCAATAATTTCAAATATTCGAAAGAGTAGTAAAGTATTCCATACTTGATTTGTTGTGAATGTTTGGCGTTCGAAATCTCGGAAACATTCATGTCAATCGAATAATGTTTCTGGAACGCTTGCTTCGTGAGGTTTCGGTTCAGCATACCTCCTTTGGGATGGCACTGAGGCACGTGTGGAGCCAAGCTCTGACTCCTGGGGTACGCGCCATGTTCCTACGCAGCCGCACTTATGTCGGAGCAGGTCTGTGCATGTGCGCAGCAGCACGTGTGAGCAGGCACGAGCGCAGCACCCAGATCTGTAGCTTCTAGGTGACCGCACCTGCACTCAATAAAACTTGTTGCTGGGCGATTTGGTGGAACATACTTGAAAAAAGATGTAGCGCAAAAGAGACGAGCACGGGAGGGAGACACGACAAGGACGAGCACTCGTCCTTGTCGTGCACTTGTCCTTGTCGTGTCTCCCTCCCGTGCTCGTCTCTTTTGCGCTACATCTTATTTCAAGTATGCACATGCACTACCTGCGATGCACAAACGACGGAACTGGCATGGCGATATGCATCAGTAGAGGACTCATGGCTCTCTTGACTCCTTGGAACAAGTCTGAGCTGACTGCAGCTGCCGCTCATCTCCGCATAAAATTTGCTAATTAAGCGCGATGGCGCAAGCACGAGAGGGAGCTAGCATGGGGCATGTGGGAGATTGGTGCCCTTTCCAGTGCCTCACGCGGGGTGGCGCTGAGTGCGTAGGCACGGGGTGTGGACTGCTAGCAGGTGTTCATGGAGTCTCCGCTTAAAAGCCACAGCTGCGCAATGACGCAATCGCAGTTAAGAGCAGAAGCTGGAGGTCCAAAAGCTAGGTCCCTCACCGTGCAAATACATTAGCTCCACACGTAGGTCGACTCTTTATTTTTCATTGACCATTTTCGCAGAAAGTCGACACAGCTTGCATTGAGCGTGACCAAGTTCCACTGCGGTCGTTTTTTTTTTTTTTTTCTGTAATGGCATTGTGTGTTAGAAAAATACGTAATTTTGAAAATGCCTATTGTGCCGTTCAACCTTCTTTGTGTGCTAGAAGTAGTCAAAATATCCACTTCAAATCTATTTGAAGATAATTAATATTTGCTTCAAATTCACTTCGAACCAAAAAAACCACTATTTCAGCACAGGTTGTCTCTGTTGCCATCACTCCTGGTAGAGTTTTCGCAACCAGGAGCTACCGTATTTACACGATTGTAAGTCGACTCGAATTTAAGTCGACCCCCCCACATCACATTTCTGAAGAAAAAAAAAAGCAAACAAAAAACTTGGGGGTCATTTACACTTGGCCTTTAATAATAGAACGCGATAGAACTATCCTGCGGCCTCCACTTATCGCCAGCCGCTATCGGCCACTGTGCATGGATGCGCCCGTGGGCACATTCCAAAATGAAAATGTATTAGTCACGTCCACACTTGTGCCATCGTCCTCACTAGCGCTGCCGTCGTGATCGCTGCTGCGGTCCCACGGCTCGTCGTTCTAACATTGTCGTGCAGCGAAATCCCGCACTTTGCAAACAGCCACATCACGACATCGCGTGGAACAGCTGAAAATTTTGCCTCGCTGCAGCTGCCACACCTGTATCACCCGTTGCGAACGTCGAACTTGCGGCCAGGCGCGCAGTTGTTCGTTTCTTCGGCGTAAAGAATGACAGCCATCTTGAATGTAGCCGTGAACGAGTGCCGGTCGCTTACCGGACCCGGAGCACAAATGACAAAGCACTACATTAAAAACTTGTGAAATGGGGCCGGCAGTAGTCAAATGCATCAGAGCCAAAGAGAAACTACGCGTGAGCGGTGTCGGCTCTTCCGTCAGCTACCGACATTCCCCGGCGCCGCTGCGGTTCCGAGTGGCGGTGCTGCTGCGATTGGAACAGCGGCCCTTCCATCAAGTATCGACGCTGCCTTGAGCGTCGAGTGCGCGGCTGAAAGTGAAAAAAAAAAAAACTTGGACAATGCTTATCAAGAGTAGAACGCGGAAGTGTTATCGGGGCCGCTGCCGTTTATCAGAAGCCGCAATCTGCAGCCACGTGTGGGCAGTGGGCTGGTGCCGGTTTGCTGCTTATCGACAGCCACCATCAGCCGCCTCGTGCGGGGTGCGAATGCCGATTCTGCGCGTTGACATAGCAGCTGCTCAAGGCCAGCACCAAGAGCGATGCGGCGGAGCCGCACATCAAAAATGCAACCACGCTGTAGCATGCCTGATATCTCGTTTGTCTCGCCTTTATTTATGGCGCGATGTTTTGGTTTCGATTTTAAGTCGACCCTCCCCACTTTGGATTTTCAAATTTTGAAAAATAGGTCGACTTACAATCGTGTAAATACAGTACACATCCACCAACCAGCTGATTAGAAAGCTACCCTGGGTTGCCAGGGAGTGGGAGCTGTCGAGATCCTGTGGACGTGGGATCTGGGTGGGCCACGGAGAGGAAGCACATGAGGGAAACTCTGAGATTTTTTTGACCTCTACGAATTTTACAGAAACTTTCATGCTAGGTCCTTCAGCCTGATCTGATCAGCCGTGTGAAATTTCACGGGTGCATAGCGTTTTGTTTCAGCGCCAATGAAGTCTTCTTGCCATTCCTTGCCCTTTGCGATTTTTGCGCCCAGCTTCCATAACAATACGCCGCTTTGTACTTCGTTTTAACATCAGTCTATGATCACATAAGTCTTAACTCAATACCAGCAACTCGTCTATTTTATGGTGCTGCTGAAACACCATAATCTGAGACGAGCAAGCAAGCATAACCAACCAAGTGCAAAAGCAGACACCGCTTCAAAAGACTTCCTCGTAGAATCGGGCGGTTGCTGGGGGCAACTGCCGAGGAGACCAGTGCCGACGCGCAGCAGTCGCATGGCAAGACCTTGAAAGTTTTGCTTTTTGTATCATTGCTTCTAGCCATGGAGTCAAGCTGGGGTGCCAGATTTGAAGGCGAGGAAACAAGCTTTCCTCCGAGCCCAAGACAGCGCTGATTGGTTGCAGTGCCACAAAGATACCAAGGTTCAAAAAAGCACCGATTTTTCTACCCTTTCGAGATACTATGCAGCATGTACCACTGCGGTTGATAAAAGTTTTTTTTTTTGTATACCTCTTGGTAGGTTTCTGCAAAGAAACCTTATGACAGCATAGAAAACGAGGCATCCGAGTAGATACTTCAACTTTTGAAAAAAACGAATTCTGGATCACGTTTCCTGAATTGAAAGCCACTTCCCCTGTTAAAATGGGAAAGTCGTAATACAGTGGACTCCTGTTGAGACAAACTCAGTTTAGATGAATTCTCAAATAAGATGAACCTTTGGTTGGCTTCCCTTTGGACTCGGTGTAAAAAAAAAAAATCCGCTTAAGACAAACTGTCTTGCAAGTTCTTCGATCAGGACGAACTTTTGCAGTGACTGTGAACCATGGTGACCCCGCACAACGGCGCTTGCGGGCATGTGCACGGCTCTGTCAAGGAAAGGAAAGATCTATTAAGTGCTCCCAGGCAGTATAAAGCACCCCGACAGATAGCTTCCACACAGCCCCGCTCTGTCTTGCGGAAGCGCGCTTTCTTGCGGGGAAGCTTTCTTGCCAATGTGGAAAAGGCAGGGCATCTTCACTTGTACCTGTGCGTGGCGCAGAAATGCCAGATCTCGGCATCCTGAGTTTGCCAAGTGCTACGCGTTGCCGCTGGCATACTAAAAGGCTAGTAAGTGCACAGTGCACCCGCTCGTTGACTTAGAGCTTAAACAGTTGGGCGCTGAGAGAGAGAGAGAGAGAAAACGTTGTCAGGAAGGTGGTAATCTTCTTGGGTTACATCAGCCACTCCAGGTGGCCGGCAGTTTAAGTCTGTCGGCTGAATTTTTATTGACACGGCAACATAATATACGTTATCGTGGCATAGAGATGGCCAGATATTGGCGCCGCGTAGGCATTGCCTGTGGCAGACGGAAAGCACATGGTGCACCTGCTAAAAACTAATAACAGCTACACTGCGGAAGGTGCAGGATAAGAAAGAGATGCACAGATATCCAGCTGAGCACCTTCAGAGTACTCCGAGCCTCGAAAACCAAGTGAGGAACTAAAGAAAAAACAAAAAAAATAGCAGTCACTATGGAAGGGAGAGAGTAAAAAAGAGATGGCGAAGGGAAGAAAACTAGACCAATGCTGTTTTCAAGTAGGACAGCATAACTGTTTCATGCCCTGACTGTTCAGTTCACACCGTTTATCTGTGTTTGTATATATTGCATTCCTTCACAATAAAATTTAGTTGCGAGACAGCGCTTGTTTTGTCCCCCTTCCAGTGTCTTTCGTCCAAAATTTTCCGAAAACAATGAACTGCATCCAACTTGCCCAACTCACCATTCTTCTGCCATATAGTATATATGTTCCATTTTCAGTTATCCTTTCACTGCAAGGTTTATTTATTCATTGTTTTCATATAACACGCATTTGGACACACACAGCATGCTCACGTATCTTTTTTGGATGCACTTTTGTTAAGATGAACCTCTGATAAGATGAACGAATTTTCTGGTCCCTTCCAGTTTGTCTTAAAGGGAGTCTACTGTAAAGCTATCTTACTTCTTCACGCGGTGAGAGGGTAAAGATTTTCGAGTGCTTTTCATTCTGTGTCGGTGAGTGTTCCGAAGGACTCTTTTTGATTGAAGTGACACTTGAATCGGCGCGAGATGCACTCGCTGAAAGCGACACTTCATTTCCCAGTCTGTCGTCTGATGTTGGAAGAGTGAGCAAGCCTGAATTGTGCCATTTGCGTTTGTGTGCAGGTCTCCATCGGTCACATAGTGCCAGGTGGTGCTGCCGATCTGGACGGTCGGCTCATGACTGGTGATGAGATAGTCTTTGTGGACGGCCAGAATGTGCTGCACGCGTCTCACCACCACGTGGTCCAACTCATGGGGGCTGCTGCGCTCAATGGATGTGTCACCCTGGGTCTCCGACGGAAGGCGCGCTCGTTAGGTGAGCACGCCATTTCCTTCATGCTGGTTCAGATTCAGGATGTAAAAAATGAACCATGTGTGCGGGGGGACGCCTTCCACTCTGCGTCAGTGTAGCTTTTTGCCCTAATGACAGATTTTAATGCAATGTTGAGGAAAGAGTGGTCGATCAGCTTTGAAAACAAGCACGTACAGACAGTTGCATTGCATGGAGTGCCTCGTAAAATGCTCCTCTCCGCTAACCCACTGGCTTGTTCATGCCTAAGTTTCTCTCAGAGGTGGCATTTGGAGGTAATCTTGGTTTATACAGGGAAAGCTCATTAATTCAGATTATTAGTTTGAATTTCTGGATAATTCGAACTGTACGACTTGGTCCGTCCATGCTCCATTGGAGCCTATGTTAAACGTAGCCCATTAATTTGGATGCAGATCGCAGATTAATCGAACTACTCACTGCCGTGCCCTTGTTGTGAGCACATGGCTAACCAAGAAACACAACTAAGAGGAGATGTGAAGGTGGCAAAAATGGCATGCGTGCAAGACCGGAGAGGACAGGTGAACAGAGGTGGCAGCTCTTCGTGTTCATGGCAGCTGTGTGCCCTCTGAGACTGTACCCAACTGTTACTTATGGTTGGTTTAACTGCTTTAGTAGCTTGCTGAGTTAGCTTTTGTTGTCGAGCGATGATTGAGCAGTGGATAACGCGATCAGCACCGAGATAGTACAGTGAATTAGGTGCATCGCAGTGTCTCTGACGCTCTTAAACCGCAGTCAGGCAGACACCACAGTGTGTGTGAAATGAATTAATTTTAACTTTCGCTGATGTTTTCTGGGAATCTATCTCGGATTACCAGTGGCCCCTTACATCGCATTCCATGTGATTGGTTGCAGCTTCTCCTCCAAGTTCAGCCTACATGGTGTGCCACGGTGTAGCAATCATACACAAATACCACATGATGAACCATATCATCTAATTTCTAAAGCATCATTTGAAAGCAGAAAATACAAAACTAATTTTGGGTGTCTATGGTGCTTTAAGAAAACAAGTCAGGACTGCAACCCAGTCCGCTCCATCCCGCTCAACAACAAAAGCTAACACAGCAAGCTGCTGAAGCCTTTGAAATCGGTGTTTACATGCAACAGTCAGGTACAAATCTCGGAGATATGCATAGTTGCCATCACGCAGCGCGTGCAACCAAAGCCCCAATTGTGTGCCATGTGTCTATGCTCAGGCATTTGTGCCGGAGGTGGTCTGCACATGCTGGCACATGCGCGCGCCCAGATCTGTACCTGCCAGGTGTCTACAACCCTGCTACCCGTGGTGTGCACGCGCCATTACTGGCATGGAAGCATACATCAGTAGAGAGGTTTAGAATATTGGGATCCTCTCCCACATGCCGCCAGTGTGCACACGTTGATTGGTCCTGGCAGAGCAGGCGTGCAAACAGCTGGCCAGTGCTTGGTGCCTTGGGCATCCTTAGGGCGATCCTCTGCGGTAGCGGATTGTGCTATGCTAAATCTCTATAGTAATTGAAGGACATGCAGCTCTCTTGACTTCCGTGGAACAAGCCTGAGCTGACTGCAGCTGCCGCAGCCGCAGTTCTCCTTGTGAAATTTGTTAAACAAGCACAACAGCATGACCACGAAGCAGCATGAGACACATGGAGATGGGTACCCTTTTCCGACACCTGATGCTAGGTGGCACTGGGCACACAGTACACCTAGCAGGTGTCATGGAGTCATTGCTTAAAAAAACGGGCGTGAAACGACACAATCGCAATTAAGAGCAACGCTTGGAGGTCTCACATACAGGTCTCACACTCGACGGGTATGTTGGCACAGCATGTAGGTTGGCTTCCCCAATTTCCGATGGCCATTTTCGCAGAAAGTTGACACAGATTCAGTGAGTGGGACAAAGCTTCAGTACATTCCCTTTTTTCATGTAATGGCCATGTAATGGCCTTCAAAATGTTCGGTTCAAAATTATTGAAGAAAATTACTATTCACCTCTAATTCGCTTCGAACCAAAAAACCACTATATTTGTACATGCCTACTCATAATACTCTCGGCTTGGCAGAACCTACCCAGGCTCTATAAATAGGTCGGCTCCATGTGTAGGTCGACTTTCTCAATTTTGGATGGCCATTTTTGCAAAAGGTCGACATAGATTCAATACACTTTTTCCTTTCTTTTTTCATGTAATTGTCTTGTGTGCTAAAATTATTCTAAATAACTTTGAACAAAAAAAAAAAACACTACTTGCACAAGTGTACTAAGATGCACGAGCTGGATGTGGGGACTCACAGAAACATTAACTGTGCACTTTTCGTTTGTTGCCCAGCCATTTCTTTAATCCTTAAAGCAGTTTCTTTTGATGTTCGTGGTGCCGTACGCGTTGTTAATTTAACTTGCTAAAAATTTCCTTGGTTACCTTGTAGTCATTGGGTTAAAAGAGGAGATTACCACAGCAATCATAAATTTTAAAGGAACAGATTATCTTGCCTTTGTTTCTCGTGTGCTTGACCCAATCACAAGTGTGACTTTTGATTGAAACGCAAATTTACAACCAGTGCCCTTGTTGGCTGTACGGTATACAGTGTGGATTAGCTGTGGGAAAGACAGCAATACTTCATTTAGAGTTCTTATCAGTAAAATGAACAGAAATCCAAATACTTATTTGTGGTCTTTCTGTTTGGGGTATTGATGCAATATTCTACATTAATTTTTTTTCGCTGATATGTGACTTCTGCTGAACTTGTGTGACTGAAATTGAACACTCTACCATATGAGTGGTTTTTATAATAGCATATTTTTCTTTCTCTTTTTTTCTTGTCCAGTTGATTCTCCTCATCGGTTAAATAACTGCGAGGTTACCTATCCCTATAACGTGACTGTAATGCGTCACGAAAATGAGGGGTTTGGCTTTGTCATCATCTCATCAGTTGGAAAAGCAGGATCCACAATAGGTAGGTGACACCTTGGCAGGTCTTCTCCTCTCTCTATTTTTCAGTTTGTTTTGGATCAGTGACTTTCCTGTGTTCTTCATACAAATAATTTTTCAGCAACCATATTCTCTATCTATGAACAAATAGACTGAAAGTTTATATATTGACGGAACAAGTTTTGTTACCCTTTCTTCTGTTCCAGGTGTGGGAGCTATTTTCACCTCTGTTACCATAAGAATAGTGCTTTTTACCACTGGTGCTGAAATCTGTAGTGCTGTCATTTATCACAACTTAGCTAAACATTGAAGGCAAGGGAGTTGATACTGTGTTGATAGCCGTGGCATCCTGGTGTGATTCAAGACTTACTGGGCTTCTCTTATGGTCTGTTCTAGCCTTATTAGAGCAGAATGCTTTTTTGCTTATTAGAGTCTATATGCTTGTCGCAAATTGCCAATTAATATTTTTCACCGATCATTTCAAAACAGAAACAAGAATTTTTGCACATTCTGCTTTCTCAACATCCAATTTGGACGCCAGATGTTGCATTATACTCTTCCACGGCTGTCAAATACTATGTCGAGCTCAAAATGCATAGTAGTGTTTTCTGTCACTTTTGTCTTCCTTTCTGCCCGGACAGAAAGGCTTGGTTATGTCTTTTCTTATTTTAAGAATCTCATTTTGATCCAGGGCCATGAGGAATCAGTGTTTATGCTGTTATAGTGATTGAGATGACGTAGATATGTGCTTTTGTATTTGCATTTTTTTTTTTCATTTTTTGTATAGCATGCATTCCCTTTGTTATGAGTCCTTTGCAAAGGAGTGCAGGCTTAAGTGAAAACTTTCGACTTTTTCAACCTTGCCCATATTTGGATGGTGCAAATGATTGGAGTTGATTTTGTCATTCTAGTCATCATCTTCCTTATTGACTAGAAGAAAGTGGAGAAAGAGCATTAGCCCACGTATGGTAAACTCGCTCCTCAGAAAATAATGTGCAGCAAGCTTCCCCTGTGTACAGTGCAAGTGTGTGTATGCTTACACAAGTGCCCGTTGTCTTGCTTTGTGTTCCAGGCCGCATCATTGAGAACAGCCCTGCGGAGCGATGCGGTCAGTTGCACGTGGGTGATCGCATCCTGGCCGTCAATGGCATCAGCATCCTGGACATGCACCACGGTGAAATAGTCAACCTCATCAAGGTGTCGGGGCTCTCGGTCGTCCTCACCATTGGACCGCCTTTAGGTGCGCACCCTTCTTCTGTTTTGCTCTTTTTTTTTCTTGCTTGCGTAAACAACAGCAGTAGTGTGTTGGCATGGCTGTGAAGCTCATAGGAGTGCAGACATAAAATTCTTGGTTGCGTGTATTCTGCTGTGAAATTATTCATAA
Organism: Amblyomma americanum; assembly: GCF_052857255.1. Taxonomy (NCBI): domain Eukaryota; kingdom Metazoa; phylum Arthropoda; class Arachnida; order Ixodida; family Ixodidae; genus Amblyomma; species Amblyomma americanum. The sequence continues at coordinate 38,269,163 of NC_135503.1, read as the reverse complement.
AGAATGAGTGTACACGGATCACCACGGTATTCTTCAGCACCTGACTAATTTGTGTTTTGGTTTTTTCTCTTATGTTAATTTGGTTGCTGTTTCAACAGGTGAACAGTGGCCATGATGTCGAAGTTTAGTTCAGGTCATGTGAAACTTAAGGAAACTTTGGTGTCATTGTGCCATCCGGCTGAAGAAATTCAAACGTAAAGTATTGACGGGACAGGGAAATTGCATTTGGTGTTTTATGTCTACTAATCCCTTGAGCATTATTACGAAGAAAGGACACACAACCAATACTTGGTGTCTTTACTCCTCCAAGATGTTTTGTACTGCTTGATAGCAATGCATAATGTTCTGGACAGCCTTCTGCTAATACTTCGTTCATATTTTAACCCAGTTGGCTTTTAGCAATTTGAGCTAGGCAGAGTTTGCCGGTGCAGCACCTTTTCCTTCCAGTTGACTCTGAGGACACGCTGAGGAGCATACTTATGTGCGAGCAGCGGTTATGAGAAGTATGAGCCATACGGATCATTTTCTGCCTGCGCGACTGCACCGTGTACACAGCACTCAGTGCAGTTTTGTTGAGTGCATTGTGTGCAGTGTGCAGTGCACAGCATTGAATGCATAGAGTAAGCAGAGCTCTTAGGGCTGCTGCTAACACTGTGCATCAAAAGAGGTGGCTGTTGTATTATCCATGATTCATGTATAGAAGTAGCTTACTATGGGTGTGACTGGCACTAACAGTCATATGTACTACCAGCAACAAATGAAATGCGAACGCGGCAGTTGAAAAATGTTCAGCAAGATGAAAAGATCTTAGCGGAGGGAAGCTCAATACTAGTGGCGGTTAATTCAACCTCGAAGGTGCAAAGACTGCCTCTTGGAAGTGTTAATCAACCTCACTTGCATTTCCTTGCCAGGCACTAATATGTTTGTGTTTGTGTGTTGGCATTTTAGTTTTCTTGTTTGCGTTTTATGTGTTGCTGATAGTACACCTCAGTTGTAAGCTGTCTACACGTCGCAGTGTCACGGTTGAACTTAGAGGAGTTTTGCCCAAAGCAGGGTGCTGTCAGTCCCCATCAATGCCTCTTGGGAGCCATTTCTAGCTTGTATGCACTCAGACGACAGTGTGAAAGTCATAATTTAACGAGGCCAAAACTGGCAGACCAATGCCGCGGAGAAATTCTCTCATGAGGATGTGTACAGCACATGTCCTGTCCCCCACAATTTCTTCTAGTTCACTTATAAATAGGAGTGTGCGAATATTGAAATTTTTGAATATGAATAGAATACGATTACGAAGAAAAAAACGGCTTTGAATATCGAATCGAATACCATATATCTGTTCAGTATGAATAAAAATTTGAAAAAATGATACAGGCAAATGCTGTTTCCTTTATTTTTCAAAATAGTGTACGGTCATTGCAACTGAAATCAGCAAAACTCGACTGACTCAGCACCATATAAAAAGCATGATGTGCATAGAATGACAGTATCAAACTTCTAATGTCAAATAAAATGAAGTTCATAAAATGACTCATGACTTGTAGCTTAAAATAACATGATGGCTAGTAAAACTTTGTTAATTGAGAGCTCGAACGGGACCGGAAGAAATGCCCGGATTTTACGAAGGTTGATTTTTTCGAATGCCTCGTGCCACCCGAGGAAAAAAAAAAACTGCCGAAGATGTGAAAATGTGGTGAAGTCTTATGAGGAGGCTGCATCGCACAAACACCAAAAAACCGTACGTAAGCAACGAGAATGCACATTGGTATCGGAAGGGTGAGACTGCTTCTAAAAAAAAAAAGGGAATGACCAGCGGCACACTAATCAGCATCTGAAAGCTGCTGGTTCCCGCATATTGTAGTTGACCAAAACTAGATGGCGGAGCTCAGACTAGGAGAGTTATGAATATGACAGGATGAATGCCACGGTGTGAGCATTAAACATGTAACATAAACGCTTTCTCATCATGATTATTCGAAGTGGGTTGTCGGCCCTCTTGTTCTCATCAGGTGTCATATGTGGGAAAGCCTTGCGGAATTTCGCACAAGGTCAAGCCAGCAGCATCCGAATGTGATTGGCTCACAATGTAAATGATGGAGATGAAAGCGAACGAGACCTTTTTGTTGTTTTCATGGCACTTTAACTCAATTGTCGAAGAATTTGCCCAGTTACTGTGGTTTTGTCACTGTTGAATTTATGAAGGCAGGCACGGGGTACGACCGCTGGCGAATATTCGGGAATTTTCAGTATTCGGAAATTCTCGAATATCAATTTCCCGAATACGAACATGAACCAAATATCAAGCATGATCGATTTGTATGAAACTTCGACTATTCACACACCTCTGCTCATAAACCGTTGCATGCACCATGGCAGTGCTTTTGTTGCCGTGTGTGGCTGTATTGCTAATCGTGCAGAGACGTGCTCAGAGTCATGCATCCAGTGAGGCTCTTCACACAACACAATGTAACACAAATGTTCAGGGAAAAGTGCATTTCGAAGTTCGATGTAGGAAGGTTTAGTGTAATAACATATTGCTTTCTTTATTATTATTCTGAGGTTCTCTATAAATGTCTAAATTTTTTTTCTCTGTTTTGTTTTGCAGATGATACTTCAAGCAATGCATCTGTGTCACAAAGAGTAAGTTGACAAATCTGAGCTTTTCTTAAACATCGCACACTCTTTGCAGTGTATCTGCATGACTCTAATATAGAGAGGTGCAAGTAACCAACTGCAGTGGTTGCATGTTTTCATTCACGCAAATGTGCAGTCCCGTGTGTGAGCTAGGCATGGTTACGAACACTCGTGGCAAATGTGAAGCTCTTTTTCACTTCCTAGACTTTCAGTGTTAATTAAGCGGCGCTAGAAAGGTGAATGTTGTCAACCCAGCATTTGAAACGTTGCCAAGGTGATTTTCAGAGTTTCATCTTTCCAGGATTCTTCCTGTTGTGTGCTGCATGGCACAGAAGAGCCAGGAAAAGAACGGCCGTCTCAGGGGCAGATATCACCATTGGTGGCTTATTATAGGCACATTAATGGCTCATCCTAACAAACAAAGTTAGGTTGAGGTTTAGTTTGAGATGAACACTCAGAAAGGAACAGCGTCACGAAGGCAGTATGGCAGTAAATTCCAGATGTAAATGAAAAAGTAAATGCGAGCCATGCAAGCAACAAGCTCATCAGGTGCACTAAAGAGCAATTTGAACTCGTCTTTTTACCGCGGAACTCTATCTACATGTTCCAGGCATTCTTAGAAACTTCGAATTATTGTCCTCTGTGGCCGATTGCCCTAATTAAACCTGATTAAATGTCCCGGCTCCCGTCTTTTTTTTTAACTCAACGTGGTAGGTAGGAGAAGTCATCCAACGCGTCAGCCAGTCCCTTGGCGGCTTGGCGCTCTGCCATCGTCGGAGTGATACGTAAATCAAAGACTCCACGTGTATTTTTATTTCCGTGGGCCTAATTTGAGGCTATATTGTCGTGACTGAAACTGTTTATTCACTGAAACCTAAAAAACAAAATAAAAGCGAAAGCGAAGCCGCCACTGGACCGGCTGAAGGCACTCGACATCACCTGTCCTTCATCATTTGCAAGCAATCTAAACAACATTTTTTGTTCATGATCACTAGTGGCATTGTTTTGTGCCTTTTCTGCTAATCCCACCCCTTATGTAATACCCCGCGAGGGGTCTTTAAGGTAATAAAATGAAATGAAAAAAAGGCGGGAGCCGAGACGTTTAATTCGATTTAATTAGGGCAATCGGCTGCACAGGAGAATTATTCGAAGTTTCTAAGAATGCCCGGAACATGTACATAGAGTTCCCGCGATAAAAAGACGAGTTCAGATTCCTCTTTAGTGCACCTTTAAGTGTATTTGGAGTTGTTTGTCTGGTATGCCTTTTATTGGTTTTGGAGACCTGTTCTTCACATAGCTTCACAATGGGTATGAAATGCATTTGGCACTTTCTTTCATTTCATCATTGCTTCTCTCTTCCCATTTCTTCCCCCTTTTTTTTTATTTCTCTCTCTCTCTCCTTCAACCTCTGCCTTGGCTTGTTCTTTTGCCCCGCCATCTTCGCTGCTGCTGTCACCACCACCACAGAGTCCGTGCACTCCCGTGCCCAACTTGGCAGCCACCGCCGCACCTTTCTGGTACCAGACACTTCCTCCTCCTGGTGGGGACCACGCTTCTCTGGCGAGGTCTGCACCTGCTCTCTGTCTCTTGCTTCCCTCTCTAGCTTCTTGACCTTTTTAGTTCTCATTTTGAGCAGGAATAACGGCCTTCCTATTACGGCTGTCGCTCATTAATTGGAACTCGAAAGGTGCAGAAAATTTGCTTAGACTATACGGGCTTAGAATATAAGAGGGGGGGGGGGGGGGGGGGCTATTTAATATTCATGATGTTAACAGGACCAAAATGTAATTTCTAATAATCCAGTAGTCAAGTGAATTTGAATTAAGAACAGTTCAGTGTATTTCTCTAGCGCTATCTTTACAAGTGCTGCTTTTTTCTGGGAGGAATGTGCCAAGCGCTATACAGTGAAAGCTCGTTAATTCGCACCTCGTTAATTCGAACTTTTGGATAATTCGAACTGACCGTTACGGTCCGGCCACGCTCCATAGGTGTCTATGGGTAAACCAACTCGTTATTTCGTCCGCACGTCGGCTCCTCCATGGATAATTCGAACTGCGCGCCGCCGCGTGGTGATATTTCATACTTCACTACAAGCTTTACAAGCTTTCTTTGCGTAACGATAGGTGGCGCGAATGCTCCAATCCAGCTCACCCACTATCATCGCCATCAGCTCAGTCCCGGATGAGCGGAGCGAGGGGGCGAGGGCAGCGAGGTGTCGCGAGGTGTCGCGAGTAGCAACAGGTTCTTTTTCCTTGTGGGTTGCTCTTTGTGCCGGGTCGCCCTTTGTGTCGTGTCACTAGGCCTAGTATTTTCTTCGACGCTCCGGAATCGTCCTGCTGCTGTGCGATCCGTGCCTCGAGTCTTAAGAGCTGTTTCCTTCGATTGTTGCGGAGTTCGCAATGTCTTCTCGCGGCCAAGGCTACAGCGCCAAAACGCTCAAGGAGAAGGTAGAAATCCTTCGTGAAGTGGATGCTGGGAAGGCAAGCAAATTGGAAATTGCGAAGAAGCATGGCATCCCTAAAAGCACGCTCTCAACTTATATCAAGAACAAGAGAGCGATTGAGGATGCCTATGAAAACGAAGTTTTCGCCAGCAGTCGCAAGAGACTTCGGCCTGCGAAGCACCCGGAATTGGAGCACGCGATGGTCAGTTGGATAAGAGAGATGAGAAGCCAGGACATTCCAGTGAGTGGCCCGATGGTCATGACGAAGGCAGCAGACTACGCGCTTCGCCTTCACATCGAAGGTTTCAACGCCTCAGAAGGCTGGCTTCATCGCTTCCGGGACAGGCACAACATCGTGTTTCGCGCTTTGTCAGGTGAAAGCAAAGATGTCAACAGCGAGACATGCACGACGTGGCAAATGGGTGCTTTGCGGGAGTACCTGGAAGCCTATTCGCCGCATGATATATTCAATGCGGATGAAACAGCGCTCTTCTACAAGCTGCTACCAAGTAAGACGATGACTTACAAGGGAGACAGCTATGCAAACGGGAAGCGTAGCAAGGAGCGCGTAACCGTCTTGGTCGCAGCAAACATGACCGGGACGGAGAAGCTGCCCCTGCTCGTCGTAGGTAAGGCCCTGAAGCCTCGCTGCTTCAAGAACATCCGGACGCTGCCAGTGGAATACACCGCTAATCGTAAAGCGTGGATGACGCGGGAAATATTCAGACAGTGGCTGATCAAGCTCGACCGCAAGTTTGAACTGAGTGGAAGAAAGGTCCTTTTTATTGTGGACAATTGTTCCGCACACATGGTTGATGTGGAACTGAAGACTATTAAGCTGGCCTTTCTCCCGCCGAACACAACTGCAGCTCTGCAACCCATGGACCAGGGCGTCATTAAGAATGTAAAGTCATTTTACAGGCGCGCCACATGTTGGAACGCTTAGTTTTGTGCGCGGGCACGGACTACTCTGTGACACTGCTCACAGCTTTGCATATGTTGGTGCGTGCCTGGGATCAGGTCACGGCAGCAACAGTTTCTAACTGTTTCCGGCACTGTGGCTTCAGTGTGGCCGATGAGGGCCCAGGCACGGAAGCAGCTTGTGAGCCAAGTCAGGAGTGGATCATCCCCGCAGGTTTGCGTGATGCGCTGGAAGATGTCAGCTTCGACGACTACATCGACGTAGACAACAGTGCAGTGGTGTGTGGTGCTTTGACCGATGAGGACATCATCGCGCAGGTAACGGGCGAAGAACCTGTCGTCGATGACGACGAAAAAGATGACGAAGAAGAGGCGCCAGTGCGGCCTTCAGCTTCGCAAGTGATGGAGGCGATCGGTGTCGCGCGCCTGTTTTTCAGTTTTGAGGAGGGCGAGGATGATGCTCTGCGTCAATGTCGCACTTTGGAAAGCAAAGTGATGAACATTGCTTTCAAAGAAAAAAAGCAGAAAGTGATCACTGATTACTTTCGTCAATGAATAAAGTGAGTTGCAAGTGTTTTCTAGCAACCCAGTCTCGTTTCTGGCATTTTTTTTCATGCCTTTCGTTATTTCGAATTCGGCTTAATTCGAACTCGTTAAGCGTCCCCGTGGAATTCGAATTAACGAGCTTTCACTGTACTTGTCTTGCATTTGTTGCAGCTTTCTGTATCATGTTCCTTTGGACTGCTGAGCCACATTCTCTCTCTCTCTCTCGTATTTTTTTTTTTTTTTTGCACTTGAACTTGCACATCTGGTAAGCACAAAGAGTTTGATGGTCCTTTATTGCAAGAGTTGCCTTCCTGCTCACTGTGAGTTTTCATTTTGTTGGCTCTTGTGGAGATACATTCTCCCAAGCATTGCAGAGCTACTCGGCACAGGCGTAGATGCTTTCTTTGCTTAAACTACTGGCTTGGATGTGATTGAACCTGGCACAGCAGTGGAATTTGGTTTTAGACCAGCACTGTGTTTGATAGTGCCACCCACTCATATTGTCAAAATTAATTGAGGTCTGTGGACCACAGACAAACTTCGCAGTTTCACCAAGTGGTAGAGCTATTTACTCGAATGTAACACGAGTTTTTTTTTTTACCACAAATGGAAGTGAAAAGTCACCCCTAGCATTTTGATACCGCTGTCACACGGGCATTTCGAAGGACCTCTAACCGATAGTCTATCGACTCAAAGGCGATCGAGCGCTGCTACACGGGCAGTTTTAATGGCCATCAAGTCAATAATCTGTCGAGTCAACCGAGCAGCGCGGAACTCCATCAAGGTTTTGAGGGCTTTCGAGCGCTGCCCAAGATTGTTAGCATTGCTTCGAGCGGCGCCAACGCGCACTTTCGTACACGATACATTCACGCTACAAAACCATGAACAAACCTTATTTGCCTAAACTTTATTGCAGGAAGCCTGTTCAATAATTTTAAAATTGTATCTCTCTGGTTTTAAGCGAATTAAGCGCATTAATTTTTATGTTCCGGTCTTTGCGTTGCTTGCGTTCTTAGCGTTGACAACATGGCGACGCCCTGCCCGCCCGCTTCACAGCGGTAACAGCTTCGTCGCTAATCCCTCAAAGCAATATCGTGTTCTAAACTGTTGTATTCGCTTTCGAATTGACCATTCTTACCCTCACATAAAGTTTCAAGAAACAAATAGCTTTTGTTTTTCAGATATAAAGGCAATTTCCCAGGTGTTATGCCTGACGAAGCAGCGCTCCGACGCAGTTGGACTGGCTTGGTTTTGACTCGTCTTGCATTAGAGTGGCTACAGCAGTGCCTGCATCTGTCAGTAGATGGTGCTAGGAACAACGCGCGGCCATCCGTCGCGTGCGTGCAAATAAAAAGGTTTTAAGCAACATGTGCGTATGCACGTATTTCAGCATGTAGTATATATTTATAAAATATTTTTGTTATTTGTGCAAAATCCAGAGTAGCAATTCTGGCGCCACACAAGCTTGGCAATAGACACGAGAACCATTTCAGTGGCCATTGAGATTTGCCGTGTAGCAGCGACACAACTGCTTCGAGTTCGATGGCGAGTGAGAATTTCAAAGGCCCTTGAGTCGATGGCCATTGAAACTGGCCGCGTGACAAGGGTATATCATTATGTTGAGACAAAGGCGCACTTTATCGTATTTAGTCGAATGTTGGTTGATGTCATGTAGATCAGCCCCTGATGTTGGGGGCCAACCTATAGGACAGTGGTCGCACATCAGGGTAAATACGGTATTCAGTTCAGTTCAGTTCAGTTTATTTCCTTAAAGACCCCTATTCAGGGGTTTTACATAAGGGGTGGGAATACGGATATAACATGAGGTTCTATCAGCTGCGTTAACTCTTGGTGGAATCTTGATGGACAGGTAATGGCTGCGACTTGGTGGGGAAGGCCGTTCCAGTCAGATGCTGCTCGGGCAAACAAGGAGGCCGAGAATACAGTAGTACGGGAGCGTGGACGAACAACTTGAAGCGGATGACCAGTGCGCTAAGATATGTGCATGCGGCGTACGATGTAGGGTGCTTCGTGCAATGAACTGTTGAAGAATTTGTGAAAAAGGCAGAGGCTAGCAATGCGCCGGCGGTGGGGAAGAAGTGACAAGTTAATTTCACCTTTCAACGACGATACACTGATGTCGTATGAGTATGCGGAATGAATGAATCTAACAGCGCGATAAAATAAATATAATAAAAAGGCTAATTGCCACTCTTCTGTGAGGAGAGCGAACAGCATGAAAACATTTTTGTTTGGGCTTCACTGCTTATGATGGTGGCCTAGATTATTCATCTAGGACAAAGCAAACATGTACCATCACCAGGTTTTGAAAAAATATAACATTAACATTTTGCAGAACATGCCACCCATATGACTTTCCCGTGTGCAGACCAAGCTTGAAATGTAGCAATGATTTAGCTCTGGAGAGGCATTGCTGATCTGTCTCCACTAGTGACACGTCGCTTTGCAGACTCTGTAGCATGACATGTAACAAGTTGTCATGTGGTCTGACCTCCCTCTTTTCTCATGTGCACATGATGCGTAGGGGGAGGAGGTGGCCCGTGGCTCCGAGCCCCCTGGTGGCAGCGGGGGTGCCAGCGGCGATGGCGAGTACCACAGCGTGGAGCTGCAGCGGGGGGTGCGGGGCTTTGGATTCAGCATCCGGGGGGGCCGAGAGTTTCACAGCATGCCCCTTTTCGTGCTGAGGATAGCCGACCAGGGCCCTGCACAGCTCTCGGGCAAGCTGCAGGTGCGTGGTGGAGGATGGCACTTCTCCCTCCTTGACACCCAGTTTCACATGCCTCACAGAGACTCCTTCTATGAGTGTGAGGGTGTGTGAGAGAGCTGGTGACTTTTCGATATCTATTGATACTTATGAGTGGTGGCAAGTGTAAGTAGGCTAACACATTAACACATGAACATAAACATGAGCGAAAACAGACCTGAGTACTGAGAAGAAATTTCTTTTCTCATAACCACAAGGAAAGTTGCCTGTTAGTTCAAAATGCTAGCGGTCATTTTTGGCCAGCGAAAAAAAGCTAGCGTGCTTTGTTTATGCATCGATAACAGTAGGATGAACAAAGCAGGCTGCAGCAAGAAAATGCCTTATCCTGTATTGATTGCACCAGGGTGGGCGATATGAGAAAGCCCGCTATCATGCGGCAAGTTTGCTTAAATAGAACAGAGCTTTGTGTGAATGGCTGGGCACAGGTGCATTCATTGAGAGCGAACAAAGAAGACGCACACTTGCCAGTGCAGTGTAGTGCTATCTGTGGGTATAAGCCTTGGTTTTGTGAGGTTAAAGTTGTAACAAAGAGCAAAAATAGGCATGGAAGTTTTGGAGGCATGCGATATCGACATAAAAGGAAATGGATGCATCAAGGATGCTTCTAATATTTTTACTGTGATGAAGAGGTTTTGCTCAGTTCCTTGTTGCCCAATTATTGCAGGAGGCTTTTACAGATGCCGATGTGTGGATTGTTTAATGAGACTATGAATATTGTGAAACTTTCTTGTGCCTGCATGGTTGCTCTATTCACATACTGTTACCAAGAGTCCTGTCGTTAGTGTTCATTCATAACCACAAAAGTCGGGTGAACTTCAGGATTGGTTACTGCATATTCAAAGTTGTTTAATATGCTGCAATATCTAACTGCTGGTTTAATGGTCTTCTTTATAGAGGAAGCTTCTACAGTTTGAAATTCAAATATGTGAAAATCAGATAACTAAGTCTTGCACTTGTTCAAAACTAGAGCGCCATCCTCCTCAAGAAATTTTTTTTCTGCCGGTGATGAGATGCCTGGCAGGTCATGGACTGACAGCACCCTCTGTTGGTGAACAGGTTGGGGACCAGATTCTGGAGGTGAATGGCATCAACACAAAGAACATGACGCATGCCGAAGCCATCAACATCATCCGACAGGGGGGCAACACTGTGCGGCTGCTGGTCAAGCGGACACGCAAGGTGCCCTCGCCACTTGTCGGTGAGTGGCCCGCTCTTGCTCCCCTGGTCAAGGCGAAATTGTAGTTGAAGAGAGCTCTCATAGTATTGAAGTATAGATTAAAGGTTATGACTGAAACAGTCTCATCTAGTTGTGTGCAAGCATTAACAGATTTCCTGTGCCGATTCAAATTAGTTATCATAGATGAAGCACACGTCATAGGGCCTCTGAGCCTGCCTCAGTGGCTCAGTGGCTTTGGCATTTGGCTGCTGAACCAAAGGCGCAGGGTCGAATCCTGGCCACAGCAGCCAGATTTCGATGGAAAGTGAAACGCAGAAATGCCCATGTGCTGTGTGATGTCAGTGCACATTAGAACCCCTGGCGGTTGAAATTAATCCGATGCCCTCCATTACAGCATCTCTCATAGCCCATGTGCTGCATTGGGACGTTAAACCCAGCATACAAACAAGGATAGGGCGGCCTGTGCTTCAGGTGCACACATTAATTGCTTTCCTTTTTAATTCATTGCTGTGGTAGTATAGACAAACTGAACGTCAACAAATCGGTCTGTTTCTCCTTTGTTTTAGTAGAAATGAGGCTTGACTGTTATAAATTCCACAAAAAGAAATGAGTTATCGTGAAGAGAAACAATAAAAGTTGTTTTCTTGACCTGTGGATAGTAGTTTTGATGTTTAAACTTCAGGAAAATACAATTGCCATGAGTGCAAGCTGCCTCTACGATGGCACATTCCATCATCTGAGGAGCTGTGTTTACTGCAGGTTTTGTTCTCTCGTGCTTCCTCTGGGTGTTTGTGTTGTGTACATATCTCTCTGCCATGGGAGAGGTAACTGGAGAAAAAATAATTGATTAGCTCTAGAGAACGGCAGTGGGTGTGGTAATGCCCATTGTTTGGACTGCAGGCATCCTGTGTAAATGTGGTTTGTTTTGAAGTGCTTCTATCTTGCAGGGGGCTACTCTGTGAGCATGAAATGATTATGTGCAGTGTTCGACAGGTTTTGAGGAGAAAATAAAACAAAGTCAAAAAGTTAACTTAGTTGTGAGGATGTATTTTTTCAGGTCTTTTAGAGCTGTGATGGAGGAGGTTTGAGTAGCAGACTCGAACTGGTGTCTTTGAACCAGCAACCTGCAGGGTAGATGCTCGTTGTATAATTTATTAGTGATTGAGTATGGGCAATAAAACTGCAAGAATTCTGATGAATTTCGTGCTTTTACCAAAAATCACATGGCAACAGAGAGCTACATCATTTAGAGACGAAGCAGTATGCACAGTCTGTCATGAAACTTCAAGCTTTATTTAACCATGGTAGCAGCCACTTGCGAATCAGTGACACCATCTGCTACAGTAGCTTGCTAAATTATTATGTACACAGCAGCATGAAAAAACAAAACAAAATGTGCCAAGTCAGGCACCAGCTGTGTAAGGCAAGCCTCCATCCTACTTTCAGGGAAAGAAATTTCCTTTATAAACAATGGCTGCTAAACTTTGCTTTTTAATATTGTTTGTGATGGTTGCTAATAATTTTCTTCTTGTTTTTTGTGTCACTTGTGTTTATTTCATGTGTTGCAATAAAATGCTTTTGTTACCAGTAAGCGCTTGACCAGTGTAGTCTTATTTCTTGTTTCTGATATTTTTATTTTTCAAACTTTCTGTCCAGCTTGCTAAACACAGTAGCATTTGCCTAGTGCGCAGGCACCGCTCAGCGAAAGTGCTTTAGATGTCACTCTCGGTGGTACAAATGGACCAGCATTTCTTTCGTTGTCACACGTGGCATTACCTTGCTGCCCTGTTTTCCAGTGGAGAGCCCACCTTCCCTGCTGCACCCTGGCATGTCTGGCCTCCTGAATGGCCCCCTGAGCCAGAGCTCACCGCGGAGTTCTGGCCAGGTGAACTTGCCGCCTCAGCAAAAGGACTGGTACAACTGGAACATGGACACGTGATTGGCGGGGAACTGGGGGAGAGGAGCCTCTTCCCCACTGTGCGCAGGGTTCGTGACGGCCCCTCCTTGGGGCCGGCTTGGTTGGCCTAGGTGAGAGCCGCACATTTCTTCTCCCCAATTTTCGCATTACTCTAGACTGGTTCAATAGGTATGGTCAAAAGGAAGGTGCCCACAATTCCAAGCAAAAAAAGACGAAGTTATTTTGTTCAATATTGTATTTCTAGCTAAGGACTACAAAAATAGTTTAACCATTTTCTTGTATTCATTAAAAAAAATTATTCTTCAGAAAGGTATGGTTTATCAAGTACCACGGGCTACGCACTGATTGGCAGTCACATTCTCGTTTGGGGAAAAGCACTTGGCACAGCAGTTGGCAAATGTTTTTAATTTAGGCAAGAGGAAAAACTCACATGGAGCCAGGTGTGGACAGTGTGATGATTGAGTTATCAATTTTTGGCCTGCAGTTCGTGCAATTATCGCTCTGTGATGCTTTTTTTCACCGTTTTTTTTTTCTCTCTCTCGATTCTTATGGCATCTTCAGTGGCAAGTACTCGCCTCAAGCTGTTGCAGTGACTCAGTGGTTGTGTCGCCCAGCTGCTGACCCAAAAAATGCGTGTTAGATCCCTGCCGCGGCGGTCGAATTCCGATGGAGGCGAAATTCTAGAGGCCTGTGTACTGTGCGATGTCGGTGCATGTTAAAGAACCCCCGGTGGTCGAAATTTCCAGAGCCCTTCACTGCGGCGTCCTTCATAGCCTGAGTTGCTTTGGGACGTTAAACCCTCATAAACCAAAACAAGCACTCGCCTTGGGCATCTGTCACTTGTCAACGCATTACTTGTGGTTGAAAGCAGGCCTGAGCTAGTAAGAAATATGAAAATAGCAAGCTGAGATATCAGCCCATAAAATATAGTTTACCAGACTTACCAGTCTTTGTTATGACCATAAAAAGCCATGGGATATGAAAAAGGGTGGATGAAAACTGTGAAGTTTTAATGGGGGATAAATACGCTAATACGCTCCCCCCCCCCCCCCCCCCCCTACCGGAGTGGGCCTTGCTGTGAGGGGGAACAAAGGAACGACATTCTGGCTCACACAAACAAGGCATTTATTGCTACAAAAACAATGTCCGCTAGCAACAAAATATGCTAAGGAATTGTGGTTGTCCGACTCACCAGCAAGGTTACAAGTGAACATTCGCCCACAATAGGGAAAGGGAGAATCTCCGATGCCAGATGGGACGAGTTCGTGGGAATGTCCCCACAAGGCTTTGCCTCGTTAGCGGAGAGCAGAGGGCCACGCCGAAACATTCGGACGCGACAAGTTCCCGAGCCGAAGTGAGAATGCTGTCTCCCGCGAACACGCAGCAGTCACGCCGTTCGTGGCTTGTGTCGGTGCAACGCAGGCGTCCTCTCTTGATAGTTAAGGTAACTAGCAAGGACACTGCGGGAAAACAAACTCTAAAGGGGACAAAATGGGCAAGTCCCCACAAGATGCAGTGAGTGAAATTTTTGTGGCACTTCGCTCTTTTTCATTGCACACGGTGGGGTTGCATCAGCGCTTTCAGTACTTTCAGCCATTCTTTTACATTTGTGTAACTAAACATAACAGTAATTTCTCAGGTATAGCAAGGTACTGAGGGGAGTCAAAAACTGCTTTGCTGGGTGTTTTGCAGGTTTAACTTGATGCCAAGGGGAAAGTGGTGCCTCTCTATTGAACCAAAAGCATTGCAGTATAATCACTGTAGTACAGTGACCGCTCCATTTTGTGGCATTGGGGTTTTCTGGAATGTCTTTACAAATTGATTGAAGGGGCAGTTATGCAACTACACTACAAGTTCACAAATGTACTAGTTGCCTGTGTGTGACCTACTGTACACTTCAGCTGAACATAAGAGCAGAGCATGTGTACATTAGCACCTTCATCTGATGTGAATAGGTAGAGGCATAAACAGCACTTATAATAATAAAAAAAATTGTACATGAGCTTTGTATTGATTTGTCCAGCTTTTGGTCTGACTTGCTGGTAACGCTCTTATTTTTTTCTTGGATCTTTTTTCCAGGTGCTTGCCACACTGTGTAAAGAGTCAATAAGCTACGGTCATTTTCTGGACGTCCTTCTTCATATCGCTCCCATTCTGTCAATGAGTGTAGATTAGCTTTAGCGTGCATAGGCAGTTGTTGGGATGACAGCCAGCCTAGCTGGCAGACTGAGCCACGTTCTCAGGAGGACTCAACGTTTTCTGTTGTGTGATGTATTGAGGGGCAGCTGCATTTGGCCAACCTCTCCCTCCTTCTCTGTCTCTCGAGTTTGTGCGTGTGTGTGCGTGTTGTGTATATTGAGCCGAAGAGTATCTCACCTTGAAGTTAAAAGTGCACAATAATAGCATGTTGGACACAAGCACCCTTGTAGCGGCGCATGTCTGCTGCACATGATCTGCATCCAATGCACACATGGGATCGACAACGCTGTGGAATCACCGTTTTTTTTTTTTTTTGGGGGGGGGGGGGGGGGGGGGGGGGGGGGGGGGCAAAGAGGTTCAACGGCACCCATTCCGTTGTTCCCGGAGTTTCTTATTTTTTTTTTTGCCTCATACGTGTTGCATTTAATGGCTGAATAATAAGTTAACCTTAATGTAAATGCACAGTTAGCATGTGATCATGCAGTGTGCATACGTTGTCTCTGATCCAAATGCCAATTTTTGTTGTGCTTTTTGCTTAGTCGTACATGCCTGTGTTTCTGTTTATCCATTCATGGATGACTGTGTACAGGGAAGTTGAGCAGGCAAAATGCATGCCTAAAGTTGATGGACGACCACCTGTTGGATTAATTACTAGGGAGGCCCGGTCAGTCGCGGGCAGATGTTTTTCGCTGCCTTACAATAGTGTCTGAACCACTGCAGCAGCTGCAAAATTTGCAGGAGTTTTTGTAGAGGCTGCTTGCAGGAATTTTTTAAGCGGGGAAGAAATACTTGTAGGTTTGGTTTTGATAATAATTGTTGTGTTTTGTGCATCCACTGGTGCGCAGTTTACTATGGCAGTGCTAGTGGTGGCAGTGGAAGTGAACGGTTATTGTGAACTAACTGTGTTTATGAAAGCAGTATTTGCTGTCTAAAAATTCAATTCACCTTTCGTGTCTGAGACAGCTGCTTCTAGTAATTTGACTCTTGTGGTCAGAAAATAGTCCTCTGTTTTCACATAAAGGACCGTGTCATAATACTGGGGCACTGGCGTAGCAACAAACGAAACAATGGTGAATTATTATTGCAAAAGGTATTGTTTCACTTATTGATGTTCAAGTTTTGTGTACTTGGTGCTGTCGCTGACACAAATTTAATATTTGTCACAGCACTTGTTACCACTGGTTTTACTAAATGTGGTTTAAGACAACTGGTTGAAGTGAGTTTAAGGGGCCGCAAGGCAGGTAATCATATCACATTACTGACATCATCATTAAGACAGTTGAAAAGGAAACAGAGCAAGTTTTATATTAATTTTCTAGCTAATACTGCGGGTTTAACATATCTAACTTTTTTTGTTGTTGTTGTTACTCGTTTTTCACAATGCACTGCTAGGGCTGCGAGCGTCTTTGACGAAAACTGCTCCAGGAAAGAAAAACTACTGCACATGTGCTTTTAAGATGCAGCTCATGCCCGTACTGTATGTGTTTCGCCCGTTGTGATGCTGGAAGTTTTTTGTGTGATAAATTTGCTACCTGTGTTGTGTGAGTATTGTGGAACGGTATTTTAAATGTGTTGGGAAGCCAGGGATGTGAAGGGCTGTTCATACGCTTCCAGTGGCCATGAAGAAGCATGGATTTGTTAAAAGACGAGGCTCTGTGATGGGCTTTAGCCACGGGAACATAAAGGGAGGCTGGACGTTCATTCTCATTAATTTCAAGAAATCGAGACATTAAATTAATGCACCCATGAAATTATATTCCACTCAGAGCCCAAATGCAGGATTTAACACACTGCTACTCTCAGCTATTTAACAAGGGAAGAACAAAACGCACTTTGCATTGTAGTATGTACAAATATCTTTGCTTATTTATTAGAAATCACACAGCTTTCGCACTTTGAACATTTTCACAGTATATTTTTATTTGTCATACCATACAAGAGCACGTGGGATGCAAACAGCATTGGCAGATCAATCTCATTCATGTTGTGTGCATTTTACGCCTACATTCCTGTGGGAAAATTCAATGAGATTTTTCATCTTTGGGATTACCATCAACTTGCATTTTTAACCATTCCATTCTGAAGTCCTCATTCTGGCTCCATTCCTCATGGCCTAAAGGGCTGCCCAAAATTTGTTTTCCATCATATCTGTTTTCTGCAGCGACTGTGGGTGTGTATGGGATAAAATCGCGCCTCTGTAGAAAGCTATAGTTAAAATCGTGTATGATCAAAGCAGGAAAAGGATTGGTTTGTTGCATTCACTGAAAAACTTGTTTATGAACTCTTGCATGAAAATCAGTGTAAAAACTACAGAAAACCAAATCATAAATGGTTATGTGTGTGCAGTAGAACATACACAAGATATTATGTGCATGTTCTACCCTTGTACAGAGAGATGTGTGGTGGCCAATTCTTAATGATGGCGTGCACATTAGCACAACAGTAAGCACTATAGATTTGCTGCATTGTGCAATGCAAGGATGAACCATGACATTGCCTTTTTTTTTTTTTTCCTGTGTGCTATGGTTCCAGTTGGTTCAACTGAATGAATTTTAAAATGTTGAAACAGTTGGAGTGCATAGTTTTTAAATGACATTGCGCAAGCAGATGATGATATCCTGCTGTCGGTGGGCAGCTTTTAATTTTACACTTGGAAGGGCAGCTGGTGAGAGTGAAGTTTGCGGAGCTTTTGACTGTTGGGAAGAGCTTAAGCTTTGCTTTAAGACACTTTTTGATCTTTGTAGGAAGCAGGGACAACCTCTCGAAGTTTACACTATTTTCCATTGTTGTTTGTTAGAGCAGCGTAACACTATATATATACATAGCTACCTACCACTTGCTGCTTGACTGCGACTGACAAAAAAGAAATGTTTCTAACAAGTGCCTCTCGTGCATTTCTGCACAAAAACATTGTTGCCATTAGTAGCAGCTTGTTTCTCTTTGATGTACTGCAAAAAAAAAAAGAAAAATGCTAAGCAGCTGAGTAGGAAAACGGAACATGCGATGGCTTCGCATGTTTTTTTAGACATTTTTTTTCCCACCTGATCTTGTTGTTCCTGGTGCATCTCCATTGATCCTTTGCCAACTTTTATTGATGTTGTGGTGCCAAAGATCCTGAACTGGTTTTGTTGTTTGGGGTCTTTGCATTGCTTTTAGTGTTCTCTCCTTTGTGGGGTGTACCTTTTTGTACAAGCCTTGCATGTGTGTCTGAAAGGACTGTGTAATTTAGCTAGTAAATACAAAAGCGTTATTATTGCTGTTTAAGATAGAGAAGAAAAAAGAAATAACATTAGAAGTGTAAAAATGAAATGAAAATTGGCAGTTTAGGTACAGCGAGCTTTCGATGCTCGAGGAGAGTTGGAGGGATCAGCCGCAAACATTTTCCGTTGCTGTGGCTCTTCTCTGTTTGACAGTGTGCCATCTATGACAGTCGGAGAAATAAATTTTATCTGCAGATATGTAGTCACACTGTTTCTCTTCCTTCTGGCTTTTATATGACACCAGTCTGGTCAACCGTCCTGCTTCTCGCCATTGTAGCCCTACGGTGCTAGCACTATGGTGACATGGTGACAGCGGCATTCTGCAGCTAAGCATGAGTTCGCATGTTCGATTTGTTGGTGCAGTGGCTGCATTTTGGCAGACTCAAAATAAAAAAAATGCCTGTATGCAGAGATTTCAATGCACATTAAAGGGTTTGTAACAAGATTTACAGGGAAAACAGCCCGAGAAAAGCTAGCCAAACTGGCGGTCCACGCTTCGACCATGAACGCAACGATCTCTCGCCGTGCGGTGGCAGTGCGGCTGCAGCCGCTGAAGGCGAAGCCATCCTGGCGAGTCAGGGAGACAACGGCACACGTGGGTCATAGGACAGCTTTAGGCGGGACACACACAGTGTCGCGGTTACATCTTCGTTGATCTCTTGCGGATGTCACTGGGTCTACAATGTGGCTTCTCACCATTTTTCCTTTACTATGGGCGAGAACCTTCCTCGTCACTCGGATACTGTACTTTCTTACCAGCCTAATGAGTCTGAGTGCACCACTATTTCAGAAGCTTCCAAGTATGCCGAGGAGTGCCATCAGCTCGCTTGGTCATTAACGTCCGGCTAGCAGGGCCATCAAAAATTCTTCGGCACCATCCACACTCTTGACAGTTTACTGCCCAGCACCTCCACCAAGTTGTAACGAGATTTTGCATTCTTTACAGAGCAGAGCCGTCAAATTTTTCATTGCATGTTTTTATTATTTGGGATGGTGAATAAAAAGTAAACGTGGATCACCTCATGGAATTTGCGTGTGCCCAGCAAGTACTTTATAACTGAATTTTTTTTCCCCATATTAACTCTGTTCAGCAGCTGAACCATGGCTGTGATGTCACAAGTAGGTTTCAGATCACAAGATACACCAGAACAGCAATACAATGGCTGTTCCCACAGTGTCATTCCGGTTCACGGGGCAGGCTAGCGCATAGGAGCTGGACAACAATAAGAGGGCGAAGCAGCAACAAGGGGTAAGGATTTCAAGTATAAATTATTTACCAGGTGCAAGCAGATTCCATGTAGTGATTCATGCTTACTAATTTCCTGCATGTCCTAAAAATTGAACACGCAACAAAAATTTGGTGCATGCTTCTACGACATGCTTTGTAGTAGTCTGTGCAGCTTTGGTGCATTAATCCATCCTTTTTTTTTTCTCTGCCTTAAAGGGACTAACTCAAGCTAGGCTGATAGGTTAGTGTCATTTGTACCAATTAAAGCTTTGAAAAGGCAGAAAATTGCATAAAAGTGAAGAACATGTGGCCATATCTATTAGTTTTTTGCGACCAACTGCGCCTGGTAACTTAACTCTTCGTCGGCCACGACTGTTGCATCATTTTCGACGGGCAAGTACCATCAGAATATGGGGCAAGCAGCGCGGCGAACGAATCCAAGTGTGAAGAACCTTGTAATCAAAATGGTGAAGAACAGAAAGTTGACACAGACACAAGCGCCGAGTGCTTGGCCTGCATGTAGCTGTTGCAAGCAGCAAATTCAGAACTGGCAGCTCTCGACAGCATTAGTGCTTTAAAGAGACTCCTCTGATTACATGTGATATAAAACCCTTCTCGGGTTCGAAGGCCGTGAATGTGAGAGAATATCTGGAATCTCTTGCAGTTTTCACAGCAATGCCGCCCCTTTTCACATAGAAAAACGTGGTAGAGTTCTTGAATAATCTGTTCATCTAGTGTAGTGTCTTGCTCAGTTTCCTGTTTCCCTTTAGTGTGACTTTTAAATTTAGCATGCTTGCTTGAAGAGCATTTAGGAATCTTTTTGCTTTTGTATGACTTTTTTAACTGGGAAAATTGGAATTCAAATCTGACGAGAGTGGTTAAAGCTATGGCTTGAGGCTACGTGCATGCATTTGGTTAAGACCCTCTCTGTGCCAAGAACACAGCATCAAAGTTACAAACGGTCTGGAAATAGTGGGATTTTAAACTTGGATCACGCGTAAGTATTAGGAAAACGTCTTGTCAAATCACGCACCGAATACTTCGCATTCTAAAACATAAGGAAAAAATGGTAAGGATGGCAAAGACTGCACATAACATAATTTATGTGTGGAAATAAATTAAAATGTGCTCAGGCCTGTAGGATTTAGCACTTAAAGGCACCATTTATCATTTTGTTCCAAATAAATATTTTTCTGCCTAAATAGCATAATCGGGCCTCGAGGAAGTTGATTTGTTACTTTTCCAATGAAACAATAATGGTTAACTTCTTACAGGCACATGCAAAATTTCTTACAAATGGTAAAGGTAGTTGGAAATTTGTAAAATTAACACCCTAGGGATTGTGGAATCGACTTTCTCGAAGAACTGCCAATTAGTACTGGTGGCAAAATCTGCAAGAAAATGGCTGAGAACGAACTACCATGCTCACCATTTCGAGAAATATTGTTTGCTAGTTGGTATAAAAACATGATATCGGTAATACTAAGGATGTTAAATTGGCCTGAAGTAAAAAAATTAATGCTAAACTTCGTTTCATACATCAGGTGCAATGCTGTAAAAGGTATGGAAGTAGTCCGCATGAAAAAATAAAAGGGGGCTTGTTACTCCGAGCTTGTTTTGTGGCCTAGTAGTCTAAAGCTTGAGAAAGCATCAGCAGCAGTAGAGCGCATTTAAAGGAGGTCATGACAAATTTATTTAGCATTTATTTTTTGCTCACCACAAGGGATGCACTATTTTTTTATCACAGACGTAGACAGTGCAAACAAGAGCACTAGCTTTGACATTGTTGCACCTGATGTATGAAATAACGTATAGGTAAAGCATACTCCGAGAATTCGCAGTAAGTGGTTTTTATTAGAATAATATAAAAGGGAAGGAAAAGATTTTTGCTAGCCCTGGCATCTGCCATCGATACTGAAGCACCTGAGCTGGGGCAGCGGAAGTAAAGGATATCAGGCAGAATGAAAGAATGCCGAGAATTTGCAATGTACACAATTGTGTGCAAAGGGTTTAGAGGGAAGGCATTACATCACCATAATTTTTGTGATGAAAAAGAAACGGAAAAGGCTGCACATGACTATGCACTCATAGAAAGTAGCATGACATATTGATGCAATTGTGAGAATAGCAGAAAAGGGTAGATTCAATCGCCTACCAACATGCAGAGTTTACGATGCAAACAACCTCTGGT
This sequence comes from Amblyomma americanum, assembly GCF_052857255.1. NCBI lineage: Eukaryota > Metazoa > Arthropoda > Arachnida > Ixodida > Ixodidae > Amblyomma > Amblyomma americanum. The sequence goes on along the minus strand of NC_135503.1, from coordinate 38,247,864 downwards.
GCAGTAGCTTTATTACCGTATTTACTTGTGCAACGAATGCATCGTCCTACTTTAGCTGCTAAAAAGTGCAAACTTTTTTGCTTACCATAATAAATGCACCACTTTCTTTTGGCACAGTCTGCTGATGATGATATAGAATGCTAGCAGGCACCCTTGTTGGAATGCCAAAAGAACTATGCAATATTTCTGTAAAGCACTATCTGTCGAATGTGAAGACTACCAATTTATCTCACCCTACAGGACGAAGACCCAATAACAATTGTTCCGTGGAGAATCCGAGAACTAGTAGAAACCATGCCTGGTCACCAAGGCATTCGATCTGCCATATTAAGGATTGTAGCAACTTGCGGCTGGGCTTCGCACTGAATGTTGCGAATTGTATTAGAGTGAACTCTGTGTTTTCTTTGGAGAGCATTATGGTCTGCTATATGGGTTACACATGTGGGTTTAAGTAACACATAAATATCAAAATTGACTGTTTTCAAGCATGGAAACCATACTGAAGAGGGCATTTTGTTTCATTTAGAAGGTGAGTCGTACTGGATGAAGTGTTTATTCCCGATTTTGACTGAGAAGTGCAACTAGAATGACGAAATATCTATCTTGACACATCCATGCACACATAAATGCAATTTATAAAGACGGCATAGAGGCAGCATGTTAGAGGAGATAAACACGTCCCATCCAATCTTGGTTCTCTTTTTTCACAACGCGATTTCATACCAACTAGCCAAACTCCAAACCATTGGCACATTCAGTCTTGTTAGTGGTATTCAGTGGTCACCAGTCGTTTCAGCGGTTGTAAAAAATTAATGAGACATTCACATAATGTGATCCAAGTTAGAAAGGAAGTGACAAGAAAATGTGTTCATGGTTTCAGTCACATGACCGCTGGGTCATGTCACTGAGCCACAGGCACATGGCCGTGCTCTATGATGCCATCCTTTTGTGCAGATGATGACCACAAGAATGCAGGGGGAGTTGTAACAGCGAGTGCTGCAAGAAAAGTTGTACCAGAGCGAGCATAAGTGACAAGAGCTCTAGTATGTGTTTATTAACATGCTGTTGGTTCAACAGTCGCGCTTAAGCAAATTAAAAGAACTGTCCAAGTATACTATCACAAGAGCAGAACGGTGCACTGCACTCCGGTTGCGGTGTATGCACCGGCAGCCATCACGACTTGCGGTAGAGGAAGAGTCGCTTGATGCATTTCTTGCCAACTAGGTTAGCATACTCCTTCACCTCGGCCCTGTCGATGTTTCCTTTTAGCCGGACATACTTCTTGTATGGGATCACCGCCCTGTTGTAGAGGATGGCGACTTCGTCCAGGTCGTGCACTGCATTTTCATCACCTGCCCACAGAAAAGCAACAAAAAGTTGGAGGGGTCACTCAAACTCTGCCTTAAGGGTATGACACGACAGCTAATGGGTTAATGCCAGTATATACAGGATTGGTCTTTCTCTACCTAACATTCATAGATCCCTGGGAGTCCTCACACCACTCCTGGCGCAGTGGTCCAGCGCTTAAGCGATGCACCACTGCAGTTTTTGTCACTGGTGGGACTTGGGCGATCCATGTAGTTCTTCCCGAGCAACCTCGTGCGATCAATCATTAATTTAACTGCCGCCTGTCACAGTGCCCTGTCTGCTCACAATGCTGCAGGCAGGTTGTGATAACGCCACAAGGTTACGTGACCTAGGTGACCCAGCTGCCTCCAAGGTTGCTTCTCTGGGGATTTTTCATGGATTTTTCGCTCACGGTCAACGGTGCTGGATTTTCTGCGGCAAAAGCTCCTATCACATTACGCTATCACATTAAAATGCCAAGTACAGACTCAAATGCTCTTATTTAGTGTGTCAAGAGACCATAGCAGTTCCTTGGCATAATCAAAATATGCATTCTTCAGAAACATCTGCAAAATACATTCAACTTCAATGTCTTAGTTTGTAGCCTTCACCACAGTGCTTGAATGTAAATACCTGCACAAAACATTTTAAATTAATGCCAGTAGGTTCTGCTTTAGATCCAAAAATTGTATAGTTGTAGACTTGCCCTGAAGTCCTTCCATCAAAATCCTGACGCCAGTCTACCCACCTGATTTCACTTGCTCTTCCAAAATCCAGGCCTACAGTTTACAGCAATTTTACATTTTGTATCCCCTCACTTCACTCCTCCAACCCTGCTGCTGAAACACCAACACTTTTCTCCTGGGGCCTGCCCAACAGTCGAAACTATAGCCACTCTGGGTCTGACAAGAAAGAAGCCTTGCAGGTTACAAGCATGCTGAAAACAACAGGATATTATGTCTGCACATTATATGAAAACTAAAAGGTTGGCCAGTGAAGACAAAACTGTTTAACATGCCAATTCTCTCATGCCACTCTTTACCTGCGGCGATTTCCAAACAAAGCTGTAGTCGTGCTGAATTATTCCGAAAGTACCTTTCTTGGGATCCTGTTCAAAGCGCGAGTACTTGCTGGCATCCAAGAGGGGCTTGCACTTCTCTATGGGGTGCCAAGTGTAAGTTTCAGGACAGAGTAGTCGAGACGGTGAGAAGTTCCCCTGAAAAGGCCACATGCAAGATTTCCGTGAGACCCTCGATCTCTCTGTTAACAAGGAAACTGTAATGCAGGGAAGATAAATTCCATTTGGTGTGCCTTTTTAAGATACTTAGCCTCAGCCTGCATGACTCGCGGTACTAGCTGGGACAAAAATGTAGCTATACATAAACCGCACAGGCCCTTGACTTGCCTCTAGAGCACAACACACTGCATTACATGTTTGACCATAATACTCCAGTTGCAGTCAGACAAAAGTCACTTAGAGCTGACACCAAACAGCTAGTGCACACAACCTACCTTGTATCTCATCTTGGGACACGTGTGGATGTAGAAGCCCATGCAGTAGTCCTTGATGCTCGGACACACTTTATGCAGCTCTCTTGCATAAGCGATCTCCCTGCAATGTGGAAAAGCAGGGAACCTTTACAGAGAAAGCTGTTATAGATTTGGCTCAGCCATAAAGCCCTGCATTCTACCACGGAATCTAGTGTGGGCTGTAAGACCTTGACTGATTAGTTTGCCTAATGCTTAGTTGATTTAATTTGAATCAATTAAACCAAATAGCTGCCACATGTGCCAGCTTGGCGAAGTGAAGAGGAAAATTCCCCTCCACATTTAGGGGAGAGAAAGTGGGGAGGGTGAGATTAACCTAAATGACTAAACCAAAGTATAAGAACTTTCACTGATGGATGAGCTAAGCTGGTAAGCTCACCTCTACAATTTTTTTTTCAGACGAGGCAAACTAAATTTAAATTGAAGAAACTTTATAAGACAGAAGTTCCAGCAATCAGTGTAAAATAATTCACTCTCCTGAGTAACCAAGCACCAACTGACCATTCAGTTAATGACCATTCAGTATAACGAGAAAATCTGAGTGCATACAACAGTGATCACAGCTGTGATGAAAACAATGCTCCCAATTTTGTGCCACTCTGATACGCCAAACCCCATGCCGATTTTGTCAGGATACATGGGCTATTTGTGCACCGAGTGTGGGTGTTCACAAACTTGCGTGCATGTGTTGTGAAAAGTCTCATAATCAAAGTTGGAACCACAATTGACTGCTAAAACACATGTACCCCAGCACCACTGGATTGTCTGTAGTGAACGTCTGGAACCATCACTTCCACCTCATGCACTTTTCTTATCAGGCTCTTGCATTAAAGACAAACTCAGCTTATCTTTTGTGGGTGCTTCTGGGTAACTGCTTTCTTGCAACTGTTTTTGTAAGAACTTTTGGCAACCACCTGCACTAGCCCTTCAGGCATTTTTGGTCAGCCTGCTCAATCCATTCCAATCGATCCCTACTGGATCTAATTCAAGCCTTTCACTGATTTCTAAGAGAAACATTTTGGCAGTGGTTGCTGACAACCAAAGCCTTACACCAAATTCCTATCATATTTTTTACGCACTTGCAGATTCAATGCATCCTCACAAGAAACATCAGCTCCTCCATGAAACACTGATACTCATCGAAAGCTTGCGCTTGCTCTCCGTCCAAATGACCGATGCTACGAGAGCAGTGCAATAGCACACAGCGTTCAGGAGCACTGCAACGTCCCACATTCCTTATTTCCATGATGTTGTCATACTTTTCCTCTCTTAATCATAAAATTTAGTTCTTAAATGTCAATACATTTCTCCAACCTTCACCAAAATGACAACACAAAAAAAGCTGGGGGGCTGCCTCTCAGTAGGACGTGCAGTTTTATTTCCACACTTCCATGACCAACTTCTTGCATTAGTTCAAGCTCACCTGAGTGATGCGTATGTCCCGAGAGACAGGAAGCTGTAGTCTGGATCATAGTAAAGGTACACAGAGGAGAGACATGTGGGCAAGATGTCAATGACGCCAACAGCAATCAGATTTCCGTCAAGCCAGTATTGCTGGTGGAACGAGCCCAGGCTGTAGGGGCCTTGGGGATCGTACTGCATCAAAACAACCATACTTGATGTCACTACGAAGTCTGGCTAGCTCTGTGTTAAAGATGCAAAAATGCCCATCATGGCACTGCAAAAAAAAAAGTAACTTCACAGAAGCATAAGAACCTCATAAGAAGCTCAGTCATAAGAAGCTTCTGTGAGCACTGATTTGCTAGGGTAGGCTACAGCTAGTAACGACTAGAAGCATGGCGATGAGCTCAAATACTTGTTAGGCAGGTTGCATATAAATGACCACAACATGCAAGAGTACCAATTTACACCAACCATGAGAATCAGTACATAAGGTGTTCTGTACTGACCTGAATGACCAAACAGTAGCTCGTGTGTGTCGATAAGCTTCATTCAGTATGTGGCTTTTGTACAGCGTTCAGCTCAGTACACTATTATAAGCATTCGTACAATTCATAACCTGCTCTCTGCATATCATACTGCATATGATTTCATAAATAGCATGTGACTCCACAGAAGCTATGCAATTAAGTATTCCTAGCAATATGACGCTGTGCATGTTGCTGACTTACTGGTGGCTCTAGTATAACCTTTAGATATGACTTGGCACTAACATAAAAAGAAACACAGGAAAGTGTTCAAGTAGTATGTCCTTGTTATTGGTTTTCATCATGATTGTGCTAAATTCCATTTTATCCAGGAAAACAGACAATAAACCTCAAGCCTGCAAAATATATCATGCCTAAGTTTGTGATATTATATATATGGGGCTTTCAAAGGTCACTCAGAGCTAACATGAAGAGACGCACAGTAACATATTCAAATACACTCTTCTTTTTGGCTTTCACATTTTTGTTAAATTCCTTTTGATACTGGTTGATTAACAGCAGAACTCAAACCTAAAATATATATACAGATCATGCTTGAGTTTCTGACATTATATTATAAGGATTTTAAAGGTCACTTATTGCTAACACGGAGAAACACACAGGAGCATGCCCGAGTAAGTTCTTCCTTTGTCTTTATGCCTGTGCCAAGTTCCAACTGATGCATACTGTCTGATAAGCAATTAAACTGATAATAAGTTGCCTGATAAGCAGCAAAGTGCTCCCGCACTGCACAAGAAACTTTAAGACAAGTAATGCAACACACTTGATCACAACTGAAAACTCCCCAACAATGTGCAGCCACAACTGTTACAGCAAAGCAGTCAACAACAAGTATTACAAAATAAAAGGCAACCTCGAAGCTGATGTTAAAAAATTCAACCAAGGCAAGTAGTTCATTTACAAATAGGGGAGGGACACTCTGCTGTTAACAGTGTTGCCAATTGTTTGTAATGCAGTCGAAACCAGATGTACCGATTTAGAATATGGCTACAAAGTAGTTCGGTACATCGATAATTTGGTACATCGAGACATCATGATGCAAGAGGTAATTGAGTGCTTTCGGCATCTTTGATGACTTCCTGCCACAGCCATGGACTGAAAATTACCTTTTACTGGATGAAAGGTTCACGACATTTACTCCTGACGTTTATATGTCACTACCACTTCCCAGTAGGAGCACCACATATGCTGTAGACCACTCCTTAATCTCTCATTGCCATCACTGAGATAGTTTTAAGATGCTCTGCCTGTCCCATTGAAGGCAACTGACAAATGCCATAATAGGCTCACACTGTGTGGCCGTACCCTCACCGCCCACTGCTCGAATGTCCGTCCCCTACAGCCATAATACCACCACCGCACCGTTCACCAAGGCATGAAGCACACACCACACAGCAACAGGGGCAGAATGAGAGAGAGAGCACAGCTGTGCAGCAAGCCACAGTTCTTTGGTTCCTTTACCTGCAGCGGTGAATTCACCAGAAACTGGCGATAGGACTCCCTGTCACACTGGCTGGGTGGCTCCTTGTGCACTTGCATCTGGTAGCGCTCGAAAAGCTTCCACGACTTCCCAAAGGTCATCTCAAACTCTGGTGACCGCCCGTTGGACACAACTGTCTTCACCTTGCCATGCAACAACATGCAGGTGGTTGATATACTAGTTCAATAATGAACCTACAAGCAAGAGCATGTTCAATGCTGCCTGCTGTGTAGCTCACAAATCCTCTATGGTGCAATCAAAGCTGAGCCACAAGGAAAAGTGAGTAATAGCTAGGTGTGCAGAAACATTGTAGCTAAAACAGGCCATGTTGAAGGCCTCGCATCATCCGAAACGAATACACCCATATGTACCAGCATGGCTGCACAAGGTTGAACACACCATCACCACTGTGCATGAACCATGACTGCATGGGAAATGTGCTTTATTTCCTTCGGGCTCGGAGGCATGCAGCAGCTCAGCAAGTTATAGATGTTTTTATGCAGCTGTGGCGGCCTCCCGGGGAAGCAGTATGACATAAAGCCCCTCCTTTCGCGATGATACCCATATTTCTGTGTGATGCGAAAATGAATGAACACGCATTCTTGCTCAGTGATAATGGATAAACTTTCCACCACTTGCTTGCCTCTATCCTTTACTGACATGATTATATTGGCTTTTGATCAGAAAGAGATGTCAAATTCAATGCGTTATGCATTTCTTACTGTACCACAAAGCTCATCATGTTTTTGTGCCACAACCAAGTATGCAAACGTCCTTGGATTCTGCCGAAGCCTTGTTTTTGCAAAAACTTTGTGAAATGAGAACGAATGTATGCATGAACAAGAGGTAAGCCACGTCTTGCAGCAAAATATAAGAGTATACTGGAAGGTCCTGCAGTTACACTAGTGATAAATGCTGCACTTAAAAACAAGTTTCTGTCAAATTAAAGAATTGCATGACAAGAGCTCAAAGCCGAGCACTGGCATTACTTATTCTGGTCATATACCACCTTCACAAAGATGGCTATAGCAGATGAAAATACAGCAAAACACTGTCCATGCTCCCCACAATTCCTAGCTGACTCTGCTAATAAAACTGGGAGACTCACAAAAAATTTCCACAAGATACTAACTTTGCTCATACCTCTTTAAGAACAGCTCCTTGCTACCTAGACCACAAGCTAGACTAGCGACAAAATTATGTCGTCATTCTATGCTGGTGAGGTTTGAAACACCATATTATATTCAGTTAAATCATTACCAGTTATTGGTGAGTGCTGAAAAATCAATACAAGATTTTTTGCCAGCCAATGATACAACAATACTGATTTCTGTTTACCTGTTTGTTCACTGCATTTCTTCCTCAGAGAGATTTGTTATGGTGAAGCTTTCATCACCTCCAAGAGCACCCCCACCAAAGTGATGCTTCCATTCTTAATTTTTTTTCTCGCAAGGCTTCTCTTAGCTATTTCCAGAGTTCATTCTGCATATATTCTTCCAAATGTTTGTCTTGAACAAATCCTGCTCTTTTCTGTATTTTTATCTCTCATACCTGCCTGTAAAGGATTGTCTTGGTAGTGTCTAAAAGGCCGAGAATTTTCCACTGACACAAACTATGACCTGATCTGGTAAAACCATTTCTCGGCACTGTTGCGCAACATTTCGCGAGATGCATGCCACTGGCTGCGAAAGTTTATGAACTACAAGATCCACAGAAATGCTCAACCACTTCCTGATGTATGCACACAGCCTTAAACTCAAAACTTCAATCTGCAGACGCGTCTGCCATCAATGCAATGCAGCTCTCAGTTCTAGAATGTGCACCCAGTCTGCGAGACAGTTTGGTTTTTCTCACTCTCCTGCGACCTCAACTTTTGCAACTAACTGCATGTTCCTAGGCAAGACTGACATGAGCTCAGGAAATAATGAGCATGAAAACAGCAGCAGCAGCATTTGGAGACGAACCCCTATGGCCCTATGGAATAACAGTATGGCCGCGGAAAATCAGAGGACGCCACAATTCACCTGTGGCTGGCTATGCCAGCAGTGCTCTCTCTCTTGCAATTATTCAGGACCAATGGCAGCTCAGCAGCGAATGAAAATGACTACCTGGATTGGGCTATTGACTAGGAAGCGCCGGTAGCGTCTCTCCGTTAGTTTTTCCGGGGGGTCCTTGTGAATTTGCTGCTGGTATCGGAAGTAGACGGCTAAGGCGGAACCAAAGGAGTTTGCAAACTCGGGACAATCGGGGCTACTCCGCACCAGGCGAACCTACACACATACACACACACAAATGTGCACAGCCAAGGCTAGGTGTGAATCAGCAAGTGCTTAATGAAACAGTGAAATGGCTCTCTGAATGATTACAGAAAAGAAGGCTTCCGATTGAACATGTAAATGTACAAATGTAATCACCAATACGTAGCTGCACACAAAACATCCACATCAAATACAAATACTGCCAAATATGGAAGTCTTCTCAAAGCTTCGGTGCTGTTTCTGATGTCGCGATGGTGATATTTCTAGAAACATCATTGCCTATGTAAATCTTGTTCTGTCTGGTTCCTCACAATATGCCAGGACAATGACCTGAAGAAGTGTGAAGCATTAGTTCCGACAGTTTTCTGTGGCATATCACGTTCTATGTATTTTTTGCAGCGAATGACAGCAGCCACATCATTCATGTTCAAGTGATGGGGATTTTCCCATAACATATTAGTATACCAATGGTGATTTGTAAATGTGCAGCAGTTGCAAAGTGTAAAAATGCCTTCTTTGGGACAAAGAAAGCAAAGTATTTTTTTTCTCCTAGACAGAAACTTGCTGTAAAATAGCTACCGTTTATTGTTGCATATAAGTCGATGTTTTTTTTTCCAGGAACAGCCATCTGAAATTGAGGGGTTGACCAATACGCGGAGTCGACCTATCTGCGGTGTCTGCGGTAGTTTCGTCCAGGCTGCGCGCACGCGCCTCAAGCCGGTGCTCACTACTGGCTGAATGCATGGTGCTCCATGTGTCAGAAAAAAGTATTGTTAATTGTGAACAAGTTGATTGCGCTTTGAAATTTGAACGGCACGCCATTTACCAGCCTCGCCCACGCCAGTAGCCACTTTTCCCGGTGAACAGTGGACAGCGTGAGAGGCAACTTCCGGTAGCTTCCAGAGCATCTGGACATGATCCGGAGCACACGTGTCACTCCAGAGTCCGAAACTGCAGAAGCTTAGGCAGTTTGATTTGACACTACTCAGCCGGCTGCACGCAAGCATTGAAATCTGCCTCCAACTACTGACCTTGTGATTGCAATGTTAACGTGTTTCTTGCTTTGGGGGGGGGAGTCGACTTATATGTGGCAATATACAGTGCATGTCCTGAAAAGGTACATTAGTATTTACTAATCATACATTCAATGTGCATTTTAGAGTGCAGATTACAGGAGCAAGGTGTGGAAGGATAGGTAAGTATCAAAGTCGGCTACATACTATGCACCTTGTATTCACGTTGAGAAGGTTTCAGTACGTTCATAATATGCTGTGGCCATCAAGTCCCAGAAAAAAATAAAACAAAACTACTATATCAACATATGGTTTATGGGGGCTTAACATCCCAAAGTGACTCAGGCTATGAGGGACGCAACTCAACATATCAACATATGTAAGCATCAAACATATCAACACATGTAAGCATCAAATGCTTAGAGATGGTGCTCTGAAGGTCCTGGAGAGCACATTATAAACCACACTGAAACAAAATTGCCTTAGAAACTAAGAAACCATCCACTTCAAAGGCTGAGGGTTGAGAAGCAGGAACTTTATGCACTGAGTTCGGCCAGAGAACAGAGCAGTTAAGGGAGCTTTAGCATTACAATGTTGTTAGCTTTAACCTTCCTTTCATACTTAGTGGAAATTGCTAAGCTAAGGGGCATGTTTAATCATTTTTGCCTCCTGGGTTGTGGATGGAAGTATAAGAAGCTACACTGAAACAAAAGTCTGAAATGGCCTCTTTCCCACCAGAACATTATTTTTCAGGGTAGCCCCATCAGAGGTGACACATTTCCACCATGACAGCACTATTCTGTGCATGCCAAGAGACGAATCGAGCACTAGTCCCCGTGTACTGTCACAGATGAACGAGGGCAGCTGTATTGCTTCTCCTACTGGCCGCTTCCCAGGATGAAGAACCATCTGGAAAGCGTGCACTACACATTTTTTTAAGCAGTGTGCACTGCACATTTGACTGTGGTGCACTACATGTTTGTGCACACACCAGTGTACCAAGTGGCTCGCCAACAGCTGCCCTGATTTTTTTATGATGGCATGTTGAGATTATACCAAAGAGTTGTGTGCTTCCGGGAAAGAGGTCATTCCTAAATTTCATTTGAGAAGAGCGTTTTTGAGATCCATCACCTCATAAGAATTCAAACTGCAAGTAGCTGAGGAGGTAACACTTACTGAACAACTTATGCAAAAACTACAGGTGTTTTACATTAACAACTACTTCTGGTAGTAACAGTGCTTGGTATTTTGCACATGGCCTGAAATAGCCATGTGCTTCCAAAGAGCACTGAAAGAGCGCACGGGAATTGTCTAGGCTCAGTCAACCGCACCAGAAAAAGAGAATGCATTTGTAAACAACACTTTACTGAACAACAAATTCATTGGCCAGCAGTTTAGTGTTTGTATTACTTCCCTGAGCAAATCTGGCCTGGAGAATCGGCCAGTACTCACTTCGAGCTTGTGGGCAGCGTCTGGGGGCAGTGGTTCAAATAGGAAATCTTCCAGGGATTTTGGCTCATTCTTTGGTTTCTTTGAACACAACAGGGCAGCCTGGAAACAAGAAAAACATCTTTAACAGCGCCAGCTGCGGACTGAGCTCAAATTTGGTCTAAATAAGGATTTTCATTCAGCATTGCAATGTGGCGCTGCCAGTACAGGGCTACTGTTCAGGAATTCTCAAAATAATATTCCACTATGGGTCATTATGTGTAACAGAAATAGAAATTCCCAATTTATATTTGACTTCAGCAAGGGAACAGGCCTAATTATAACTTTTGCCCAACGTCAGTAATATCCCTTTTATGGAATTCTCCTTTTCCAAGGAATTTTCAGCCCAAAATTGGGCCTATAGAGAAAAAAGAATCTTCACGAGTTTGCAGGAAATTTTAATTAATATTGAAATTAGGGAAAAAATTTTTGCTACAGGTACTGACAGATCAAGATATAGATCAAGGCAAGGGCAGGGTGAAAACAAGGCTAGAAACGCAAAAAAGAATGGGAGAGGACGGTGCAGTCAATGTCAGTGTAGAGACTCTAGTCTTTCCTCAATGCCACCTTCAACCTTTTTAAAAGTACGACAGTTTCTACCGCTGCTATTATGCAAAGGTTTTACAAGCTACCTGTGGAAAAATTTTCACGATAACGCCGATATGACGATCAGAACTGAGCCCCATCATGCTGTTGCCTCACCGATGGCACATTTGCACTATCATCACTTCGTTGTTTGTTAAATTACTCCCATTAAATGTGCAACGCTAGATTATTAGGCTTAGGTTGTCAGCAGAACATTAATAGAACGAACAGAAGGCAGTTTCTTCTAGCTTCCCTCGCGCTCCTATCACAATGCGTCTTTATGCTCTTCTCTGCCGGTAGGTGCAGCATTATCTCAGCCCTCAGGTGGTGCATCACCTTCATCACATGTTGGTGGCTCAAGTTTTTGTTGGATGACCCATCACTCCAGCCCCAGCTTTATTTTTTCTAGCTGCCAAAGTTAAGGTGTCAACCAAGAGGACAGATCTACCAATTTGGGAGTATAAATACAACAGAAATGTTCACCTGTCACCAGCCCAAGTTCAGAAAGTCACATACGTGATATGAGTTCATGCTAGACATGCAAACATTTGTTTCTTTTCCTTCCATTAGGAACTGCTTTCTGAGTGTTCAGTCAGAATGCACTCCATACTGGATTTAAAATTTTTTTCTTTTCACATGTAGCTTTAAGTGTTGGTCATGACGAACTTTTCCCATGGTCACCCTGATCGTACTACCGAGTATAGTAGTAGGTAAATTCCCACACTTTGGCCTTCATTCACAACGTCGAATAGCAAGAATTATTGAAAAACTCCTATAACATATTGCAAAAAAAAAATGCTAGGATTTCCCACACTGTTTCAGGAAGAAAAAAAAATGTTCAAATTAAGGACTTTTTTGGGCCTAAGCAAGAGTATTTTATGTTATGACATGGAATTTGTCTATTACCTGAGCAGTGTCAGAGTTGAGCTCATTGCCAGTTTTGCTCTGTTTTAAAAGCCATCTTTCACGGCGGATGTCACGAGCTTTCCGGCACATCGGTTTGCTTGGGTCAGCGCCTAAGCCTGGAAGAAAACCAAAAAGCAACAAGAATTCTTCACACCTAAATTGTAAAAGCATTACATCTGCTCACTTATATTCGCTGTGCTATACATTAACATTCCACTGTATATACACTACAGAATACACACAGTGTTTATGCTTTCCGGAAGTACAAGCTTTTAATAAAGAATAGACATCTGTCATTAATTCTGGAAAGGTGGACATTTTTGTGCATAAAAAATAACGAAATAGTAAATCAATGGTGCTGGCCTGTTAAATAATAATTACAATAAGACCTCATTGCAAACAAATTTGACATAACAAAAACATTATGCCCACAAAGCTACATTCAAATGAAAACTTTGGTTGGATCATACAACCTTTCCCTTCTCTTCAGTTTGGTTTTGTTAGTAAGCAGTTTAAAGCTAACCTATAAGAAGGTCTCCAAATTTTATCTTACACAAATCTGCTCAAAGAAAATCACTATGACTTATTGGTTTAAGTGTCCACAAATTCAATGTGTTTCACATAATTTAAAGTAAAAGCGCAACTATCATCCTGAAATTATCAGCTATCTTACCATCAATGTTTTACCAAAGACATCCGTTTCAAAATCTAACTGAATGCCACTATGAAGAGACTATGTCAACTGCTTAGCTCCTTATGTGCTCACAAATTCACGCATATATCTGCCACCCATGCAGTGTTTTCATGGTGCTAACCTAAATACAAATTGCAATAACAAAATGTAATAAGGTCCAGATGAAAGATTTCACTGAATCCAGGTTGCAGGTTGGAATGCCTGCTCATGAGTCACTCAGCCATGATAACTTTGACTCAAACTCAGCCACAAATCCAACCTGCAGTGACGGATCAGTGTCTATGGATGAGCACAGGGTCACAGGTTCAAACCTGACTGCACAAGCCATACTTCCATGGAGGTGAAACATAATAACACACATGTACAGAACATGTTTACGAACCTCAGGTGGTTAAAATTACTATAGAGCCCTACACTAAAGCACGCCTAATAGCCCATAGCAATGCTTTGGCATTCCGGAACCCACTCCCATCATCATTCTGCGCATGAATCACTGAATTTTAGGCACAAGAGCCTGAATCCAAATGAGCCAAGTGTGTATAAGCCCATGTGAGCGCATAGAGCCAGTGGAGTCAGAGTAAGTGTAGATCTAGTGGGCCCTTGCAAACCCATTACTTGGACTTTACCTATTACTAGCAGCATGACATGAAGCATGAACAAGACAACTCAAACATGAACAGCAAGGTACTTACAAAGTTGATCTTCACTTCAGAAAGGAAAAGATCACTCTTTAGTAGTGCTAATAGGCCTCACATGTGATTCCTCTCCAGGAGCTAATATTTTTGTTTTTATGTTCATGTTTCAATTGCCTTGCATGTGTTTCGTCTGACACTGACGGCATATACACACACCTTTCTTTGGCACATAAGCTTCCTTCTTGGAACTGCTGCCCATTTCTTCTTTGGACGGTTCAGGTGGCCCCCCTGGCTGGTGGTCCATGGGCTCACAGATGATGGTTTCTTTATTTTGAAGGCTTGTAGCTGTTTCTTCTAGAATTTGACAACACTTATGTGAAGACATTGCACGCCAGTGTAGGACAACAGAGCTGCCTTAAAATTCTTTCAATCAAAGCAATGCAGTGACACTGCTGTAACATACCAGACGCTTTTAGAACCATTCAAAGATGTAACTCTAATGGTAATGCTAACATCTCTGACTACAAATTCTGCAGATACTAACAGGTACTAAGGGAAACTAGGATGCACTAACCATACTTTACATGACAGGGATAAGGATTGACATACTAGGGACAATGCTCCTTACAGATATAGGCAGCACAGCAGTAACAGTAATATAACAGTACAGTAGCAGTAATCTTTATTCACACAGACTTTACACAACAGAAATATTTCAAGTATCCCTGCAAACAATCTACACAATATTTTCTTGTTGCATCGGACCATATTCTAACCAAAATGGGTAGGATACAACAATGGTAAACTGGTCAAATGTACTGTATACTGTATGTTACAATATACACTATTCACACAAAAAGTAACAGAGAAACAATATGACAGCTGTGCTCCTTTGAGATGCCACAAACAGCAGTTGCATGATGGCACAGACATAGTTCACTAAACTGCATTTTGCACAAACAGCAATATGTTGTTTATACGGTAAACAACAGACTGAAAATCCACACATCACAACTACTTTAAACTCTGAGATTTTGAGACTAACTATAGTTATCCAGCTGGTCAATTTTAATAGTTTTGATGCTCTCTCTTATTTTCCAAATTCCTAAAGCATTCAGCCTTGAAGTCATGTTAAACATGACTTCAAGGCTGGATGCCTGCAGTATGTGTTTAAACAAACAGTGCATCATGAACATCGTAGTTGCTGAAACACTGAAAAAAAAAACTGTATTGATGTGCACAATAGATCTAATATCATTTTCTTCACTGGACTACTGAATACACAGATTAACTTAAGAATCTACACCGGACATGTTGAGTAATTAAGAGATTACAAGGGAACAAGCATACATTTTGCTTTTCATGACAACATACTCTTTTGCCACAGTAAGTTGCCAGCACTTTTCAATTATCTGCTAAGTAGGCAGACATTTTTCAATGTGAAAGCTGG
The DNA here is from genome assembly GCF_052857255.1 of Amblyomma americanum. Classification (NCBI taxonomy): domain Eukaryota; kingdom Metazoa; phylum Arthropoda; class Arachnida; order Ixodida; family Ixodidae; genus Amblyomma; species Amblyomma americanum. Next base: position 38,232,511 of record NC_135503.1, on the reverse strand, counting down.
GCACGGAACTTCACAGGCTTGATATATGGTTCACGACTTCATTCATTTGACACTATCTTTCACTCATCGTCAAGTCTGTGTTAGGGTGACCATAAATCAGACTAACTGGGTAAACGCAACAACAAACAAAAGGTGTGCAATCGCTGTCGTCATACCAACCTTGGGAACTTGGTTAAGAGAAGTACCAACAGAAGTAAAAAGCAACTACCTGTTGACTTCAGGTCGCAGGTCTCCAGGTCAATTTGAACATTCGACTTCTTGTGCGAAAAGTCGGGCATTTCCATAACCCTGTCTCCTGATGACTCGGTGCAGAAATCGCCTTTCTCACCCGGCTAGAATAAACAAAACAAACGCCAATTAACTACGCATACGCCGATTCGCGATGAAGGCGCCGTTACCTTGTCGTTCTCATTCCTTTTACCAGTAGCCAGAAACTTGTGCACCCTTTTCAAGAGCTTCTTCTGCGACTTCGATAGTTGGAAGTTATCAACATCCAGCCTGAGTTGAGAAGACGGAAAACAACAGTAAACCAGCAATTTGCTCGTTGCGGAAGCGTTTGCGAGTGAAGAAATTGATGAGCCTTACTTTATGGGGTATTGGCAGCAGCAGGTCTTTTGCATCATTGGTTTGTAACAGTACTCGCCCGATCTTCATGAAACGAAATCAGAAAACGTACCGCTAGCACACAAGTGTGCATGAAGCACCACAGCCAGCACTAGTTGCCAGAAGAACACAATTAATGCAAATGATTAAAATAAATACCAACCTCCTCCAACCACGATTAAGAAGATCGTCATAAATTCCTGCTGTCAATCGATGAGCCCACATGCCTGCATGAGGAACAGATCGCCAAAACCGGCAAAGTGAACACACAGGCGTTTTCAGGAAGTTAATAACTCGTCGCTGACGTAAGCGCGAAAGACAGCTAATCTGGTTAAAGCACGTACCGCAACTTAGGCTCGTCGATTCCGACTTGCAGTAGCCGCACCTGTGGCCAGTGTGGTCGTAAAAATATTCCACAATCCCGTAGTCGTCATCCATGGGGGCTGGTGCGTTCGTAGTTCCTAGTCCCACCCAGTCAAAAACGCCGCGACGGTGCGCTTTCGTTGGCGATCTTTTGGCAAAGAAGCGCTCGACAGCGTTCGCAGCAAAGTGTGGTGTCTCTGCCGCGTCAGTGATAACAGTCGACAGAACGATAGCGGCGGTGTAAAACCGCTGCTATTTACGGAAGGGTATAAAAACAACAGGACGCTGCCATCTTGTATTTTGCCATGTGACGCAATTGGCAGTAAAAAAAAGCAAAAATTTCACCTCCATAAATATTACGCATAAATAATAATAAAGTAAAAATATTTGGTACTATGAATTGCATTGATGTCAGTTAACTTATTTAACACTTAAGTGCTAACAACTAATGCTAACACAAAAAAGTATAGGGTGGCGCTGTCTACACTCCTACTTCCTACATAAGCGTTATAGAGCTGTAGGTTACTGACGTCTACCATTCGTCCACGTTATTCACTGAAGCATTAAAAACTCAAAGCAAAACAGCGTGATGTCATCGCAGACGTCATTTTATAAACACTCGCCAGCGCCCAATCAGATCGCCCCCTCCTCCTGTCACGCGCGCTCTCGCCGAGGAGCGGAACCATGCGGAACCCGACAGACGGCCGGCTGTTTTTCTCGCCGTTCGCGCCTGAAAAGCCGGCAACGCTCGCCACCCGCTCCCTGCAGCAGCATCACTGCCGCACTTCGGAGCTTGACGGCGAAGGTGCACTGGCGTAACTGCCCCTCTTCTCTTTTTTTCTTCATTGCGCTCTCGCCTGCCGCGGTGCTCCTCCAAATGGTGCCGCGGCTGTTTTGACTCGGAAGTAGCAGCGCGCGTCCGCAACGGCATGTCTGTGCTCAGCAAGTACGCTGAGCTCCTGGACTACCAACTGCCCTACAACTGCTACGAGATCGGCCACACGTGGACACCGTACTGCGCCGAGGCGTCCGTCTACGTCGGCCTGCACGCGTTCAAGGAGTCGCTCAAGATCTACCTGCCTCTGTATGCGGTGAGTCGTTGACCCAGGAAGACCCCCTCACCTCCCGGGACCGATTGGTCGGTGGGTCGGTCGGTCGGTCGTCCGGCGGATCTCAGTTATTGCCGGACGACCCTGGCCCTTCGGCGCGCGGGCGTGCGTTGTTTTTATGCACCGGCACGAAACACGGCAGGAGTAAATGCACCACGCGCCGTATATCGAGCGGTGTCTGCCTCTTTATTTCTTTGCGGTTGGGTCGTTCCGTCGATGAGCGTAACGCCGGTAGCAGCAGCGCTGTGTCACGCCCCTGGCCCGGTGAGATTATCGGCGAGAAAGCTATACACGCTGTGTCTGGTTTGGGCGTTCGCGCGCCCCGACTTTCTTGTTATTTTGAGAGGCGCGTGCGTGCGCGCGCGCACTGTGTTCATTGCGGTTCCCCTAATGGTCCTTTCTCGGGCGAGCCGCGCGTGAATGAACGCGTTCTGTTCAGCCAGAACGTGCGTGTGGCTGGCTTTCTTTTTCCTCTTTCGCCACCTTCTTACTTTTCTTTTTCCAGCGGATCTCAAGGACGCTAAAAATGGCCTCTATCGGAAACCTCTTTTGATGACCAATGGCAGTTCGAATAAGCGCCCTCCTCAATGTGATATAGGCCAACACTTCGCGTAGTTATACTTTGCCGATGTGACTGATCAGTCGCGTGTAGTAAAGGAAATCGAACGTGGAAGAGATCTGGAAAAACTCGAATTAATGATATCCTATCAGCGGTTAATAGGAGCGGGGGTGGGGTGTCAATTTCTACGCTAGAGCAACAGAGTGTATTCCGAAGGTATGGTAGACGCGGCTGGCACAGGAGACGGCTCATTGCAGATAATTGGGAGAAACCTTTGTATCGTAGTGTACGTCTTGCTGTTGATCATAATGTTGGCGAGTGATTTGTTTCCCGCAACCCTGCAATGTTCTCGTTTCAGTGCTAAAAATTTCTGAAAGACGCATTGCAAAATAAATCGTGCATTCGTACCACTCGCACTATAAATGGTTGCTTATCAGATACAAAAGAAAAAGGCTTAAGCGCTGTAAAATATACTGGCGTCCATGTTACAGAGAGCAGAAAACGCGTGACCACTGTTGTAATTTTGATCACGCGTTTGAGCGGCCGTCCATCTCTTGTCTTCTTGAAGCCTGCGGCGTGGTCTTCACAGAAAGTGCATATACATATCGCACCACCCTGCCATTGTATTCGGAAGGGCAGTTATTTTCTCGCGCTCTCCCGCCCGAGAAAGGGAACTTTTTGTTCTCTAAATAGCTGTCATACGCGTCCCCATAAACAACGCTGGAACGGCCTCAGTTCGCGTAACAAGGGCGTATATACGCGCGGACTGTACTTACGCAACCACCGCGTAGGCAATCGGCCTCCCGACCCCATCAGACAATAGAAACGCGCAGCTCTTTCGCCATGAATGGCGTGCAGATAAAATTATAAACAGCCATTGGTGCTATTTTCACGAAGACGAAACTAAGTACAGCAGTATTTGTGAACAATGTGTTTCGGCTATTTTCACGAAGACGAAACTAAGTACAGCAGTTTTTGTGAACAATGTGTTTCGGCTTTTTTCACGAAGACGAAACTAAGTACAGCAGTATTTGTGAACAATGTGTTTCGGCTATTTTCACGAAGACGAAACTAAGTACAGCAGTTTTTGTGAACAATGTGTTTCGGCTTTTTTCACGAAGACGAAACTAAGTACAGCAGTTTTTGTGAACAATGTGTTTCGGCTTTTTTCACGAAGACGAAACTAAGTACAGCAGCATTTGTGAACAATGTGTTTCGGCTATTTTCACGAAGACGAAACTAAGTACAGCAGTATTTGTGAACAATGTGTTTCGGCTATTTTCACGAATACGAAACTAAGTACAGCAGTATTTGTGAACATTGTGTTTCGTCCATTCTTCCCAAGGAAAGACTGGAAATGTGGTGAATAAGGTGCCTGCAACGCACTGCTGGGGGTCAAATGCACGTAAGGTGTGCAGGTCGTTTCATTGTGGCATCCGGATGCAACACCACGCTGCATGAAGCCCCTGCATTTATCGCTGACTAAATTTGTCATTGCGAAAGGGCGCGACCACCTGAACCTTCTGCCACTCTATAAAGCTCTGCTGGCCCGAGCAGCGAGCAATTTTTTTTTTCTATACTATACATGTAGAAGCGCTTAGCAGCGTCCATTCGCTACAGACTTTCCTCACGACTGTGGCTTCGTAATTTCGAGCTTCCAGCTGCACTTGCGGCCTCAAGTTGCGAGAAATTTCCCGGCTCCTTGCGTTCCCATGGTCTTTACTTCTGGTACCAAGGCGACACAATCTGCAACGAATGTTAAAGGTATAACACAGAAAAGAATTACTGAAGATTTTTGGAAAATTTAAATTCGCCGAGCTGCATATTATACAACCTCCATAACAGCTGCTCGCGTTGAAACCATCGGGGAGAAGTAATGGGTCTCGTTGAAGATTTAAGCAGGTTAGGGAATTCGTACAACTTGATACGCTGTGTAGTCAACATATGTGAGTCTAACTCACTCTATGCGTGCATTGTTTCACTCGCGTATGTCTATGATGATGAAAACATTTTAATTGGAACTAATATTGGCGCTTGTGTCGATCGAGGGCGGTTGAGCAGTACGTCTTTCTTTCTTCATTTCGTTCTTTTTCTTTCCTTTTTCTTTCTTTATTCCTTTCTTCCCTTTTCTCTTTCTCCATTCCTTTTCTTTTTTCTTTCTTTTTCTTCCCTTCTCTTTTTTCCTTTCCTTCTTTCCTTATTTTCTTTCTTTCCTTTTCTCTTTCCTTCTTCTCTTTCTTTGTTTTCTTTTTCCTTTTATCTTTCTTTCTCTTCTTTTTTCTTCTTTTTATCTTCTTTCTTTCTTCTCTTTCTTTCTTTCTTGCGAGACGTATTACAACTGCATTACCCAGCTGTATCCCAGCGTTCCCTCACAAGCTCCATGTAATGATGTCGGCACTGTGGCACCAGTATTCTAGCGCTGTCCTGACCCTGGGACCCGGTCACCCCACGGTCACCCCCGTGCTTCCCACGACACCGCTGCTCTCGAGGAGTTGACTAAAGTGCGCAACTATAGGATTTGGCTGATAGAGGGAACCATCCTGCGCTTATCCTGCTTTCCGCGGAAGAGCGCGCTTTTGCCACGTCGCAAACAAATGAGCAACGGACACGCAATCGGCCAAAAAAAAAAATGCAGTATCTGCTATCTGCACTAGTTTCCAGCCTATCATTCAGATAACTTCTTGGAGGGGTCACACGTCATAGCAAGGCAATCATGCTGTTTTTCTGGTGGCTGTCTCTCTGGCCTTGTTGGGCTTTCCTTGAGGGGCTTCACAGACCACGAGCCGCGTCCGTGCTGTGGGCTGTTCTCGCCTGTGCGGTCCGACAATTTTACGTCCTGCGCTTGAAGTAAAGCGTCACCTCCAGCGGTGTGCGCGAAGAGACGATGAGACGAACTTTCTTGCATTTCACATAGTTTCGTTTTTGAGTGTTAGCTCTACTGCTCTACTGGTCGCGTTTCGAGCCTCCGAGTTACGCTGATTACACGGATAGAATCCAAGATGGTGGCCTCCAAGTGGTTACCATGGTAGCCTAGGTGGTTACGTAATGGAATAAAATAATAACAGGCGGCAGCGTGATGCTCGGGCATCATAACTTACAACTAAACGATGTCGATCCCGATATATATATGTATATATATATATATATATATATATATATATATATATATATATATATATATATATATATATATATATATATATATATATATATATATATATATTGCGGGGCTCTTTAAAGAGCCTCACCTCTTTCATTAAATAAAGGCTTTTCACCACCACCACCAACAAAGACCATTGAACATAAACTCACTTTTCCTTCAGTTGTAATTTTCTTTTTATTCTTTTTGCACGCCAGCGTACTGCGAGCGGAGTAAAGCGTTGGCGCGGTATGTAATTGCACTCTAAACAGAAAGGAGTAAACAGGGAGTAAACTCTGTTTTATAAAAGCTTACTCCCTTCTACTCCCATATTCGTGTTTATAGCGTGGCGCTAGCCAACTCCATGTCCAAAAATCTCTCTCCTTCTATATTTTCTTTTTTATTATTCTAATTATTATTATTATTGTTATTGGTGGTTATTATTATTGGTAACTATGGCATTTAAGAAAAAATTTTAATATAAAATTCAATTTTAATACAAAAAGAGGCACTTAACCCTGTGTTTCGCGCATGTCGGCCTAGGTTGCTCGTGCGCCATAATATCCAACACATCTATCTGTACGTACATTTCTCTCTCATCTGCCAGCTTAGCATGAAACAGTCACTGCTGCTGTAAACCTTCGATCCGTATGCGCATGTGGAACACAGCTTTACAGGCGTGCACAGGTTTCTTTATAAGGGCAGGCGAAAGTTCTCGGTAGCGGCCATTCTGTCTTTTGGGAAAATTTGCGTCCCTCTTCCCATTTGCGCTCGCCTATGACCACAGGTCTACGATCCCCTTATTACCCTAACATTTCTCCTGCTCTTTTGCGGATGTGGTTGTAGTCGGCGGCCCTCGCCTGCCAGCCGGCCAAACTCCTGGCGGACTGGAAGTATTTTCTCCCTCTCCTATTCAAAACGCGCGCTTTTACCGGCTGTTGCTAGCACGTGTGGAGAACTCGCGTTGCAGAGTGGCTTCGTCCGGCGGCAGAGGCGCACAACCTCCCTGTGACGCGCGGCGAGCTCTCCTTGGAAATGTCTGCGCCGTAGCGAAATGTTTCCGCAAACACCTACGTACGTCCTTAAATAGCAGCACCAAAAGAAGAAGCATGTTGGGGTGCGAGTCTATACGACGTCTCCTTTTCCTTGCTTATTATTCTTCAGAGCCGGAAAAAGTCAGCGCAGTGCATTTTAAAGCGGTCACGGTTTGCTTGACGCAGCTTGCTTGACGCGGCGCTCTTCAACCGCGCGCTGTGCCGCGAAATCTGTGCGGTGGCTTCCATTTGTGTCGTGACGCATGTGTGGATTTTGGTGTCCGTCTGTATTGTGAGACAGTGTATGTAGTGTCGCGATTAATGAAAGAATTCTGATAAGTTGTTTTTCAGTTCCATTTCACTGAGGGACACAGTCAACAATGCCGTCATGTTCCCCTAGCCCGAGGATAAAGGCGGCACCGCAGAAAAGTGACATTAAAAAAAGTGTTGCCACATGAGCCTATCCTCTGATCGTTCCGTTCTTGGTGCGATACAGCTGGCGCATTCCGCTCGAAAGAGAGAGAGAGAGAATAAAAAATTGGAGGCACTTAGGCACGGGAAGGCGAAAGCCAGTGGGCAGTTTGCTCACAGTCCAGCTGGCAGGTTGTGATCACGGGACAAGGTCACGTGACCTTGAGGTGGCGATGTATACCGGACAGACACCGCGAGGTCACGGGACAGGACGGACGGTCACCGCGAGTATGAGCCATTAAAGGCTTTCGCCTTAAAATTTGTTGAGAAACTGGTCTTGAGAATTGCCTGTCGATTAGATGGGTGCATGGGGCCTCATTCCAGTACTCCAGTGGCCCGAGCTGCTTCACGAACCTGGTAGATTGCTTTAGCTGATTTTCCATGGATTTTCCATGGCTGCTGGCCCGAAAGACGCGGGTTCGATCCCGGCCGCGGCGGACGAATGTCGATGAAGGCGAAATTCTAGAGGCCCGTGTACTGTGCGATGTCAGTGCACGTTAAAGAACCCCAGGTGGTCGGTATTTCCGGAGCCCTTCACTACGGCGTCCCTCATAGCCTGAGTCGCTTTGGGACGTTAAACCCCCATAAACCATAAACCATATTATTATTATTCCTCCATCAATGTCAATCCTACGCAAGCGTATCAGCTCAGGTGCGGACATTTAATCTTCTGTATCGCGTCCTCCAGGAACCCGCTATGGAGGTAACGCGCGACTCACGTGACGCATGGAAGCGGGCGATGTCTTTCACGCGCGCCGTTACTCGGTCGGGTTGCGCAATAGCGTTTTCCTAATGACCGCCTCATCTCGGGTCAGTCCACGCGCACGCCAACTTCACTGGCGCGTTCATTTGAAAGTATGATATGACTGGGAGAAAGCGACCGCGCTGTCCGTGAAAACGCACGGCGTTGCGTAACGCAGCGTTGCGTAATAACGGCGACGGGGGCAGAAAAGCGTAATCGCATTGCACATCTCGCATTACTCGCCGTCCGGGCGCCTCCTCGCTCGCGGAGAAACGTTTCGTGCAGTCGGTGTTCGAGAGAGCGTTCAGGATCTCCCCACTACGCTTCCTTGCCTCTGCCTCTTGCGTCTGCCTCTTTCCTCTACAGCCTTTGTTATTAATTTGCTCGGTTGCACGAATTCACTCGCGTGTGGCTTGACCGGTGAAAGCAAGGGGTATTGATGTTGATGCGGCGTCTAAGGACGCACACAATACGCGTCGTTGAACCAAATGGACTTGACATCCTGGGACACCGTCAGTTTTCATTTCGAAAATTGGTCTTTTGGAGCCGCGGTCGGCTGCGTTTTGATGGAGGCGAAACGCTAAGACACCCGTGTGCTGTGCGATGTCAGTGCACATTAAAGATCCCCAGGTGGTCGAAATTATTCCGGAGCCCTCCACTACGGTACCTCTTTCTTCTTTCACTCCCTCATTTATCCCTTCCCTTACGGCGCGGTTCAGGTGTCCAACGATATATGAGACAGATACTGCGCCACTTCCTTTCCCCAAAAACCAATTTAAAAATTAAAAAAAAATTGGGAAGGAAATGGCGCAGTATCTCTCTCACATCTCGGCGGACACCTGAACCGCGCCGTAAGGGAAGGGATAAAAGAGGGAGTAAAATAGGGAAGAGAGAAAGAGGTGACGTAGTGGAGGTCTCCGGAATAATTTCGACCACCTGGGGATCTTTAACGTGCACTGACATCGCACAGCACACGGGCGCCTTTTGCGTTTCGCCTCCATCGAAACGCGGCCGCCGCGGTCGAGTTTTCATTTTCTGAAAGGCAACAGTGTTTCGGCTTCTTCCCACAGATTTTGTTCCTATGTTTTCGTTCCTGCTCCCCACCCCCTTCGTTTTAATGCGATAGTGTTAAAGACCCCATTTCCCAGAAAATCCGGTGTTTTTGTTGCCGGTGTTGTGAGCGAAAAAACACGAGCATGGCTATGGAAGGTGGTCGCCAGAGAGCAACCTAGGAGGCAGGTGGGCCACCTATAGTCACGTGACCTTGCGGCGTCATCACAAGCTGCCCAGCGGATAGTGAGCAAACTGCTCACCGCTGCAGGCAGTTAAACTAATGATTGGTCGCTCGGGAAGAGTATGACCGCTCAAGGCCCACCGCTGGGACCACGTGTCATCGCAGGGCAGTGGCACATCGCTTAACCGCCACACCGCTGTGCCAGGAGGAGTATGAGGACTCCCAGAAATCTATGAATGTAGAGAATGACATTCTGCTTATAAGTGAATTAACCCATTTCGCTAACGCGTCATACCCTTAAGGCTGAGCTTGTGTGTTCCCTCCAATTTATTTATTTATTTTTGTTTAGTCAGCACGTTACGAGGTGCACTCAACATGTTCTCCCTCCTGGGAGGCTACTTCGACAGCGAAAGCTGTTATAGCTTTGGTTTAGCTAGATATGTTCCTGTGTTCTACCGTGGAATCTGCAGCGGCCATGATGCCATAATCACTTAGTGAAATTGTTTAATTTAACTTAATTAAAAGTGTTTAATTTCATTTATTTCATTTGCCGCCTGCCAACCGCGGCAGGTGGAAGAGTGGAGAAAGGAAAATTCTCTCGAAGCTTAAGGGAGAGAGGTATACGGCAAGGGCGAAGAGATGCAGGATGGCCAGACCAGAAAGGTATGACAGCTTTTCGCTCTTCAATGCGCAAGCCGGCAATCTTAATTAGCTGTGCACATATTTCAATCAGTGATGCCATTTGAAACGAAATTTTGCAATGTCCCCTTTTCCAGAAGCACATCGCTTCTTTGACATAGTCCCAACCAGCGGTGATGCACTTCTGCCACCTGTGCACTAGATTCCGCGTGCAGTATTATAAAAACGAGGGCGGGTGCTGACGACCTTGACGGCTTCGGCGTACTGCATGGAAACGGCTGGATCCCGATGAGGCGAGGTCCGGGCTGTGAGGTCTGGACCTCTCTTCCAAACGAAGGACACGTCCAAACTCCCACTTGAACGTAACTTATTTCGATGCGATGCTTTATAAAATCAATCTTCATTGGATAAGTGCGAAAGCATTAGCGTTTGTCGCGACATTGGCGGCTCCTAGTCGACGCCTTTCTGCACCTATACTTACCCACTCCGTTAAGATCCGATCGCCACTCTTCGATGTGCGATGGTACCACTCGACGATGTGTACTTTTTTTGTCGCTGTACTCTGATTGGTTGTAGGCGTGACGTCATCAGACGTATGGATGACGTCGCACTCTTATGATTGCATGTGGTCTCAGTAATTAGCCCTATTATCAAATTAAATACCCTTATTAATTACACTCACTATGTATCACTCTTAATTAGTATCATTAATTATCACATTGATTAGGGCCATTAATTTCGATCGTTATTTAGGGTAATAATGTCTCTGACTCGAAATTTTTGAATCATTGACTTTGTATACTTCACCACACACTCTTCAGATCACGACTGATGACGTCACACCCAGCGACACATTTTGCGGGCACGTTTTGCGTACACAACATAGCCTAGTAATGCTTTCGCATTAAGAGTCACAGCCAATGGGAGCTAACACTCAAAACCCCCTGATACGTATATATGACATCGCATGCATCGGTGCCGTTGCCTTTCTGCGACAACTTTTTTGCGTCTGTATATGAAATGGAAATGGTTACACACCTAGCACTAGTTTTCTGGATAAGTCGTTGTGAATGGCACGCGCATTATTCTCCGCTTTATGCCCCCTTTATTTTTATTTTCCCGCGCGAAATATCTATAAACATTCATGAATGAAGTCGCGGAAAAAAGATAAATATTTCAACTTTGCCTCGCTAGCGATTCAGGTGGTATTCTCTCCAGCGAATGGATTATGCTTTCCTACTCGCGCATCTATGCAATTCACGGTCCTACTTTGTCTGATTGCGCTGAAATTCATTTTTACCATGAATCCACGCATCCCGCAAACTTTTGTCTATGACTGTACGCGCGCGCTCACATTTCTCATACTGATGTGTACTCTGCCTTCTATATACTGCGTTACACACGCTGGCCGCATTTTTTTTTTCAGATTTAATCGCGACCTATATAGCGCTATATAGCGCTGTGTAACGTCGGAACAGGTGCGCAAGTCCTCTAAGAAAAAAAAAATTATACGCGCTGTTACGCGTAGAAAACATATGTAGCGGAAACACTCGAACAAACGTTAACGTACGCCGGTCGAGCGCTTTTATATACGCTTCGTCTTCGAAACCGTCGAGCGGCCGGCCCCGCTTTTTGCCCGGCCATTTTGCTTTCGTGCGCTATTTTTGTAACAGCCGCTCATAATAGCCACCTCTTATCATCGCTCCGCTCTGAGTGTGATGGACGAGAGGTGGCACGCGACTGACCCGCTCAAGCGGAAGTATTCATCGCAGATAGGCAATACGAACGCAGCACCACACTAATGACCTCTATTAGTTCTGTTTGTCTATTTATTCTTTGCTGATACACGCTGTGGAGGTTCGCCTAAGCGTCGTCTTCTGTCAGAGGGTGGTAGAACGCTTTTCTTATTTTGCCTCCACGACGGAGGCGTGTCCGGGAAGAAACGGGTTAAAGTAACCTGCTGTTCTGCCATCGAGCGTGTAGTTCGAAGACGTTGTAATTGCCGAGGTCGCGCAGCACCCTGCGGCTGTAAGGAGTTTGAGTGGGCGGCGGTAGGTAGCCTCTTATCATAGGACGTACAGTCGGGGACAAAAGTATGTGGGCCACGTGATCCGCAAACGAAGTCTATGGTTCCGTTACCAGCCGCCGGTTGGAGACCGCACTTGTGGAGTTGAAAGTCGGAGCGCACTTCTTTCACCTCGGCAAATGCGGACTTCAGCCGGCGGCTAATAATAGAGCTATCGGCTTCGATTGTGGATCACGTGATCCACGGGATTTTGTCCCCGACTGTACGCATCTAGAGCAACCATCTCCAGGGCCCGTTGTTTTCGGCTAAACCAGATTTTAACCGATTTTCGCAGCCCGAACATATTAAGACGTCTTATGGGAGTCTGATCCAGGGGCTTTCTGTGCTTAAAATCGTCGCTGTCATGTTGAATGTTTTCGCAGCGTACAAATTAAGGCAGGTCGCGGTATCGCTATAGGACACGTGAGTTCCTCGTAGAAGGCTGGTATACGCGGTGAAATATTTTTTACACAATAGGAAAAAAAAAGTCTTAATTGGCGAACAGTTTTTAGTAGAAACTACGATTTTCATGTTGGTTTATGAAATAATGAGCAAGAAACTGGGCATTTTATGTTTAGCAGAAAAACGAACTGCTATGGTAATGTCGTGTGCTGCAAAAAAAAAACGACTCTAAAAAATTCATTCTATGAAATTTTTTTCTAAATAACCCGATTTTTACCCCCTCCCCTCTGCCCGAATTCCTGAAAAAATCAAAAAAGTACCGATAACGAAGGGCTCTAACTATACAGAGTCCAGTCCATGGTAGAGAGAGGTTGGTCAGATGGTTCTTGATAATCACACAGTGAACAAGTGAGGGAAGATCTTAGTGTGCTTGCCAACGTTACGACAAGAGGTATTCGTCGGGGCAAAGCGTCCATCGTTGGCGGGGTTTAGATAGGGTCATCCCTCCGAGGTGGAAGGCCTGGGGAGGAGGGTGTGAAGTGGGAATGATGTTAGCATGGGGAAGGTGAATCGTGCACAGGCATGACGGCTGCTAAAGTTCACCGGTTAATCAACCGGTTAAAGTTGATTAACCGTCTAAAGGTCAACCTGTTAATCAACTTTAGCAGCCATCTTGCCTGCACACGATTCACCCTCCCCATCCTAACACCCTTTCCACTTGTCATCCTCCTCCCCGGGCCTTCCACCTCGGAGGGATGACCATATTTAAACCCCGCCAACGATGAACGCTTTGCCCAGACGAAGGCAGAGTCCAGGGCAGCCGTCCAACAGGGCCCTTAACCGGGCTGGCCTCCTGACCGCGTCTGTCTCTCGCGGAGCTCTGCACTCCGGAACGACTTTTGCGTCTGGCTCACCGGCGAAATTTAGGCTGACGCACCAGAGCCGGTTTTTCTTGCCGGATGACTCTGTATGGCCTGTCCGCGGTGGCTCCAATTGGCGCCTCATGCTGGTGTGTGTGGGAGCGAGAGGATGGAAAATTAGTTAAGTGTTGCGAGCGCCTCGTTCGCTGTTTGCGGTCGTTTGCAATAGGTCAGCTGGACAGGCTCCACACCTTGTCTTTGAGCGCGGATGTCAGGTTGAATAAACGCTTCTCGAGACTTCCCACGACTGACTTCTTCGCCTTTATAATAATAATAATAATAATAATAATAATAATAATAATAATAATAATAATAATAATAATAATAATAATAATAATAATAATAATAATAATAATAATTGGTTTTTGGGGAAAGGAAATGGCGCAGTATCTGTCTCATATATCTTTGGACACCTGAACCGCGCCGTAAGGGAAGGGATAAAGGAGGGAGTGAAAGAAGAAAGGAAGAATAGGTGCCGTAGTGGAGGGCTCCGGCATAATTTCGACCTCCTGGGGATCTTTAACGTGCACTGACATCGCACAGCACACGGGCGCCTTAGCGTTTTTCCTCCATAAAAACGCAGCCGCCGCGGTCGGGTTCGAACCCGGGAACTCCGGATCAGTAGTCAAGCGCCCTAACCACTGAGCCACCGCGGCGGGGCCTTTATAATGCGCATCAATTCCTTTCGGGGTAGCGGACGCGTCTCGACGAGTGGCGCACTTGGATTACTAGTTTCGGAAACTATAGGTGTTTGCGAAAGCTGAGCCGCGGCTGCACAGGACCCGATCTCATGGGTGGTAAAGTGAGAACACGTCGAGTTGGCCGCCTCGCCACTGCTCGTAGTATTGCGCCAGAATGATAGCACGGCCACTTATGCCGTAATTCGAGAAGAAAAAGTACCCGAGCCAGATTGCCTTACTCTGAGAATGACGGGGCGGAGGTTCCGGATAAAGAAGACGTGAATATTGTAGGTCACCATAGGAGAGTAGGCAAGAGTAGGGAGAATAGGGGTTCGTTAAGAGTAAGGCGTGCGCTAAAATCACGGATTATACTCCAAACAGAAGAGTAAAAAAAGGAGTAAGCTATCCTCTAGCACACTGCCTCTCATGAAAGGGAGTGCGATATAGGATAGCTTACTCCTTTTACTCCCATGTAGGCGCATTCGTGTGTAGAGTGTAGTGATAAGTTGCGGTTTTCTTCCCCGGCTTGCTCACTCATACATGAAAGGGAGTGTGCTATAGGATAGCTTACTCCCTTTTTACTCTCATTTAGGCGCATTCGTGTGTAGAGTGTAGTGATAAGTTGCGATTTTCCTCCCAGCTTGCTCACTCGTATACGGTCGCGGTCGAACCATGACGTTTGCCGTTCATTCTTGCTCCACGCACGCAAATTATGGCTGTTTTAAAAGCCTACTGACGCCCGGCAGACCTCTTCAGAAGGAATTAGCGTGGCGGATGACAACTTATCTTTTTAGTTCCATCAAGGGACTTCAGTAGGCGCTGCGACTGGCTCCCTCTCCTTGAAAAAGCGTTTGTTTGCTTATTAGGCGCCACACGACTCCCAGTCGTTGGTCCATTTATCTGCGTGGGTATGTGCCACGCGGCATCTGCATAACGAAAGCAACAGCACTGGAGATGTTCATGAAATGAAGGGAGTGCCGAAGTGCACACTAAACAAATTCTCACCCTTAAGAGTGAAAATAAGCTGTCCCCAGACGAACACCCTTTTGGGTGCTAAAAAGGGTGCAGAAATCAGCACCCTTCAGGAAGGGTGCACAGCATGAAAGTTTAGAGGGCGTGCATCAGTCCAAGGCTTTTGCTTCATAGGTAGACCAACGTGGAGCAACATGCATTCGTAGAGGTGTTATGGAAAAAATAGTGCCCTTCAATGAGGGTGCAACCATTACATCCTCTAAAGTATCACTAAGTGCACCCTCCCTTAAGGGTGCTGATCTCTGCACCCTTTTTTAGCACCGAACAATCGGAAAAAGGTATTCGTCTAGGGAAGGTGATTTACACCCTAAAGGGTGAGAAATTGTTTAGTGCGTGGCGTGATGACGAGGCTTCCGTCGACCGAATTAATGTAGCAAGCTCCGATAATTCTCTTGCTTCGGCCGCTCTTGCCTTGAGGTGCTATGCGTGATGCCCGCTATATTGGGCGGCGGAGAGGGATGAGACATACCGCAGAGCCGGGTTGCCAAACCAGTGCACTACGTACAGGCAAAAATGACAGGGCAACAAATGTTTGCGAGAGAATGACTTGTATACGCCGGAAGGCATTTGCTGGCAATGATCGTGTGGCTGTCCTCATATGTATACGACTGCCTGCCACACCCTTAATTGTTCGCGAAGAGCGTAAGCGGTGCGCTGCCGAGCCGGCAGACGCGAGATTTCGAACCCTTCGAAAGTCGAGCCTGCAGCGCCACTCAGTTTATATGGAACTGCTTTAGTTAGTTCATTCACTGTCTTTCTAGTTGTCCCTGCATACGATGCAGTTGTAGCTGGCTTTTTCAAAGATATCGCTCCCCGGAATATGGACAAAACAGGGGCAGACAAACGGAGCCTGCATAGCCCCTTAGTGCGCGCGGAGAAAGACAACTGTATTTCGCATCATCACCATCATTCACGTTTTCATTCACGCCCAAGAACGTTCCGTGTAAGCGACCTCCTTATACGTCGAGTTATATATGTGACGAGTTATGTCAGGGATCTCAAATGCGCGGCCCGCCGGTCCTGCAATTTTCATCTTTTATTCCGAAAGCTCGATCGTGCCAGCTTGAAGAGTCAGTGTCACCGCCAGACTTGCTTCCCAGTAGAAATCGGCCAAAAAGTTACGTCCGCAGACGGCAATAAACCCCAGAATCAAAAAACAAACCCACTGCCCACGAGACCGGGAACAAAGACCTTCCTCCTTCCCTTTCCTGCGTAGCCTTCGAGCTTCAGAACCACATAAAGTTGTCCGGGTGTGGAAAACATTTGAGTGCGGAAATTACTGCCTGCCTGCAGAGGTAGGAAGTTACTGCCTTTATTATTGATTATGAGTCACTAACTTCCGTCTTGTGCGAGGCGAAAGTATTGAGATGGTAACGATACACTAACCAGTAGCCACGGTTCGGGTAATCTGTAAATTGGCCCATTACAAGATGGGGACGCTCCAGCAACAGTGTCGTTTTGTTTATTCGGTGAAGTCGCGTTCCGAACACGATACGGGCAACTACAGGCGCAGGCGGGAAATGAAAGATCTGAAGACGCGGAGGGCACACCTCGGATTGCACACAACGCACGCCTATGTGTTCATTCGGGAAAAGCTGCACGTTTTTGTTTTTTTTCCTGATGGGGGGGGGGGGGGGACGTTATGAAAGCTGTGTCTACTGTATAGTCGGATACAACTCAAGAACGAAGCGGCTTTTCCCCGTCAGAGTACCCCCTTCCAGACAATGGCGTCGTCCGATTTTCATGAGCCTGCCAACGTCACGATGCAGGGAGCAGCGTGACAATGTATTGGTAACGGATTATTCCCGGCCATGGAGGGAGAGGAACATCACCTTTCATCTCAGACTCCCTGCATTGTCACGCTAGCAGGTTCATGAGAATCGGCCGACGCCATTGGCTGGAATGGGGTTCTTTGACGGGGAAAATCCGCTTTCTTCTTGAGTTGTGTCCGAGTATAATGCATAGGAGCCCGAGCCGACGAAGGCGAAGATAAAAATAAATACAATCGTCGCGCGAAAATTCTAGGGGCGCGCCGTAAGAAACGCGAGAACGCGAATCGCAATCAAGGGCGCACCGAAAACGGCAACAACTGCATTACCATGATGCGTTGTGACGCACACAAGAGTTCTCAGAGGAAGGAGGCTATGTCGGACGCCCCGTTCTTTCTGCTTCCTCGGCGGGAGGGGGGTGGCAGGCAGGCAGGCAGGCAGGCAGGCAGGCAGGCAGGCAGGCACGAAACCTGTTCTGCGCGCGCGTAGTGTGTACTACATCTGCCTTTCTGACGCGTACTCGAGCGGCCTGTCCATCATCGGAGGGACACCAGGGGTCGCCGCGTACAGACACGCGTAATGCCGTGCAGTCTGTTACGGCAGGTATGTGCAAGCGCAGGCAGGCTAGACGTACGCAAGAGCCGCTTCGTCTGCCAGACTCGAACAGGGTCGTGCGGCACACGTTCTTTGACGACCCGGAAGGAATTGGCGGGGCTGAGCCTTCTTGGGATCTCGGGGCTGTCACCGTGCGCAGACTGCCCTTCAGCTTGCTTTTGAAACTCGGCCTGCGCGTTCGCCGAAGGGGCACACTGAAGTGCGCCAAACTTCCGGGTCACAGTGACGTTCGTGGAAAAAACAGAAGAGAGAAGCTTGTGAGGGAACGTTTTTGGCTATGTGCCATTCCTTTAGAGGTAACAACAACCATAGCGCATGGTGGCTCAGTGGTTACGGTGCTCGGTTACTGACCCGAAAGACGTGGGTTCGGTCCCGGCCGCGGCGGTCAATTTCGATGGAGTAGAAATTCTAGAGGCCCATGTACTGTGCGATGTCAGTGCACGTTAAAGAACCCCCAGGAGGTCGAAATTTCCGGAGCCCTTCACTACGGCGTCCCTCATAGCCTGAGTCAGTAGTTTTGGGACATTAAACCCCCATAAAACAAATAAAACAAACATGGTGTGATGAAACTTGTTACGACTTCGTGTGGGGAGTTAAGATTACGAATACTGCTGGGATACGGCGGCTGCAGCTGGCCCAGGACAGGGATGACTGGAGACTATTGGAAGGTGGTGCTTTTGTTCTGCATTGAACGTAAACCGGTTGATGCTGATAGTCATGATGACAAGGACATGTCATCGAACTCTTAATGAGTACAACCCAAGAGCGAAGTGGCAAATGCTTCCGCAAGGGATGCCCTCCAACCAATGGCGTTGGCCTATGCCATGACGTCACGGTCCGTCGCCTCGTACCCGCTAGCCAAGTGCAATGCCACGCTAGCAGGCGCAAAGACGTTTGACATCGACATCATTGCATTAAATGTTCACTCACCTCTTTTGAGGGGCACTCGCCGCTTTGTTCTTGAATTGCATATTAGAGCAGAGTGGTCCTAGACAAAAAAGAAAACACAAAGCGCTAAGGTATGAAACTCATCGAATCAACGGTTCGCAAAAAAGTGTTCTGGGGTTCATAATCCCAGTTACACGGCGACGTTGGACTGACTGCACGGAAAATCATGTGACGTCACGTAGCCCCAGTCTGGGAGAAGCGTGAATCCTTTCCATTTACTCCGTTGTCATTGAGGCGTTTGCTCAGTACCGAGTACGCATTTTTTTCTTATGCCGCTTTATTTTTTTACAAAGAACGTTGCGCAAACGGCGCAGTGCAAATTGAGAATCTCGTCGCTCGCGACACAAGGAAGCCCTGCACGGAGCTCCACTTCGCGCACGCGCGTCCTTCCGCGAAAAAGCAAAAAAAAAAACATCCTAAAGCGAAAGAAGAAACGTTTCTTAACAGTGCGAGCAGCCTGGAACGTATGCGTGCAAGCGTGTGTATACTCTACTACTCAAACAAACGCCCCTCGTACCACGGTCTTCGTCTGCTCTCGCGCGCCGTCTGCTCTTGGCTTCGTCTGCGCTTGGCTTCTTTGAGGGCGGCACATCCACTTTTCGCGCTGAGAGGCCGCGGAGGACACGAAAAAGGAAAAGACAAGACAGGTGCGACCTCGACTTGAACGAACGCTTGACAAGCGGCGCGTTCTGTTTGGCTCGTGGCGTTGCTGCTGCTTCAGCGTCGTGAGTGAGCGAGGCGAGGGCTGCAGCTCTGTGAGCGTTCCTCCGACCGGCCTCCGTCACCGCATACGGCGCAAAAGAAGCCCGGGCCAACGCGCTGGAACCGGCCGTTCCAGCGCGTGTCGGTGCGGGTTGACCCGGCACACCGCTTGTCGTCTCCTGGGAGCTGCATGATGATGACGGCGCGTGCGAGAAAGGGCACCGGGCCGAGGGGCACCGGTCGGGGGCGGACTCGCCTCGGTATTGTGTATGCCGGGCGTTCGTGTGCCTAGCGTGGCTTAGGTGCGTGTATGCGTGCGTGCGTGTAGAGAACCGTTCGTGCACCTCTCTCGTGGCATCGCGGTAGGATGGCTCGGGCGAGGTTTGTTGGGGTCGCGTGCTGACTCGGGCTGCGGGATTCAACGGGATCAGGACTGCTCGTTGCGCTCGTGGTTATAGAGGGATAGAAGTGGGAGGGGGGGGGGGGTGTAAATGGTGAACTTCATTCTAAAACTTGCTCGCAATATTTTTGGTGCAACGCTTTAGGGGTAATGAGGGGAGAAAGAAGACGCGTCAATCAATGTGAGCAAGACAGTTCCACGTGTCATGACTGTCATGTTCAGCAAATCCGCAAAATAAAAAGAGCCTGACATGCTCGATCTCGACGAAATTGTCCACAGTAGCGCAGAAAACAGGAAGTTCTGAAGGTATGCGCGTGGGGGAAAGAGACGAATTTCATTCAAGAAAAATTACAATATATACGAGCATCAAAGATGTTGCGAGCATGAGCGGAGGCTGGCACTCGCTTCGTGTTCAGCCAGTCTTCTATGGCGCATTACAACGAGCGACTGTGTGACGGCACGGCAGAACTAACTAGGTGTTGTCGTAGCGCTGGAACAGGGGATCAAATAAAATGTGGGGATGCCTCTGCCTTGCTGTGCACACAAGCTTATCCTCCATACAGATGCACACACGGGGACGCCTGACATCGTTAAACGGGCCAAGTTTCCTTAATAGGTAGCGGCGTAATAATTTGGAGACAACTGTGTAAAACGACCGTCTGCGCGTTGAAGCTGAAATTTTCCGCGCCCTGTTGCAATTCGAAATCCGTACGAAGGACCGCATGGTATATGAGAGGTTTTTTTTCTCGCGAGTGCAGTTCTCCACCAGGGAACGAAACTAATTTCTTTATTTGCTTTTTGCTACACGGAACCACGGGTCAGGAGCACAAGCCTACCGATACGGCAAACCCTGGTGGTATTGTTTCCGTTGATTTCGGTTACAAGTTCGAAAGAGCAACCGCCTTGCATCGGCCGTCATAGAACGAAGGGCCCAGTGAATGAGAGCATTTGCGATCCAGTTGATCTCGGCTATTCTTTGTAGAATGGCTTGCCCGCAGGTACAGATGCTGCGATGGGTGCGGAGAAGGCGCGGGCAGGCGAAAGTATGTCGGGCAGACATGTGGAACAACGTTGGACAGAACCAGCGCTCCGTTTACGGCGGTGGCGGAAAAAGTGAGCTGCTGCACGTTTCTGTAGGGCACTGTAGGTGACTCACGTCAACAGGATGTGTACGGGTCTTATAGATAAGACCAGTATGGTGTTCTATCCGGACAAAGCTAGCCTAACATTAAGCGCAAGACACTGTTATCAGGAGCCCCTTTTTATCTTTTACTTTTTTTGCTATTTGATATTCGTGACACACAAGAGCCAAAGCCGCATAGCACCGCGCACAAGCACTGATGACCAAACGGGCACACGTTCCCGCACACACGACGCATTACATCAACCCTCTCCGCGCATACCGGGACCCATTATAATATGCGCCACAAAACGGCTCATTTCGTTTGTGCCACCTTATTAATGGGATAACATAAAAATTCTCACCGGAAAAAAAAAAATGTGTCGCCGATCATAAAATTCACCATTGGCTGGGGGATATAGTGACGTCACGAGATCGGATAATTCCCATTGCTGGAGATAACTGAAGTCATCAGATAGGATAATTCCTATTCGGAGAACGGAAGTGACGTCAGCATACCGGTGAGAGGTCGCTTCCGGTAAAGACGTCCACAGCTTCTAATGTCAACACATAAGGGAATTAAGTGTCCCTGTGATTTCCTTTTTGTGTCTTCACGGACTGCTTCACGCTGTCTCTATCACCTGGCCTATAGCTTCGGCTGGCGACGTACTGTAGCAGGCGCTGTGCAAACGTACCAGCGTACGCTCTCGGTAATTTTTCCCTAAGTGTGTGAAATCCCCACTATTCTTCGTCGATTCGACGCCGCCGCGGTGGCTCAGGGGTTATATGGCGCTCGGCTGCTGACCCGGAAGACGCGAGTTCGATCCCGGCCGTGGCGGTCGCATTTCGGTGGAGGCGAAATTCTAGAGGCCCGTGTACTGTGCGGTGCCTGTGCACGTTAAAGAACCACAGGTGGTCGAAATTTCCGGAGCCCTTCACTTCGGCGTCCCTCATAGCTCGAGTCGCTTTGGGACGTTGAACCCCATAAACCATCTTCGCCGAGTCTTAAGAAACGATGTTCAAATGTCGTCACTGCGCAAGATCATGACAGACCACACTATATCGGTGGTGTTCGTTCAGAGATGTTCGTCTGTTCACTGAATATCAGAGTTTCGTCGTGCAGGTCGCTTCCACCTTTATATAAACAAAAATAAACGTTATCGCACGGAGCACATACCGTGTTTCGCATTTTTTTATATATTCAGTATAAAGTTCGGTGAGGAAAGATCGCTCGCAGTCTACTTTTTCCAAATCCGAGCCGTCTGATTTTTTTTTTTTTGCACAGCACATTCGTTCAACTGTGTATTATGCGCCAGCTAGGTTTGGTTCCCATTAGAGTGAATTAGTCTGAGAGAGCTGAGACATAATAAAGCATTATGCAGAGACGCTAAGTTAGGGTCGGCATTGAGGACTGAAATACGCGCTTTTTCGGATCCAGCTTTCCCTTGGAAAGTGAATGCAACGAGCAACGGAGACAATTCGATCGAGCCAGTTGACGCCGTTGAAGCCTGGTCAGGTTCTGCGGTGTCAGCATCCCAGAATTTAGCACCGACGGTGGAAAAAGCTGTTAGGTGTTTTCACGCCGGCTCACTAATGAGGCATGTGCTATAATTTCCGGAATACAGTCGCGTGGAACGCAGGTGTGAACTATACCTTAGTGTTTTGTATTTCAAGATTGACCAATATAACCTGGCTATACAAGGGCTGCGGACTATAATACGGAAATTCCGGTAATTCATAGCTCAATCACATAATGGAGGACACAAAAGAGGAGAATCCCATACAAAAATTTCTTTAGATAGTCTATAGACTGTCCATAGACTTGTCTATAAGGTCTATAGACTCTCTATAGACAAACCCTAGAGAACAGTCTATAGGCAATACAAATCCTATGGACAATTTATAGGCAATCTATAGATTTATGGTCACACACTGTTAGTAGACTCTTGTCTATAGAAAGTCTATGGATAGACGAAAAGAAATATCTATAGGAAGGCAATAGTCTATAAGAAGTCTACAGACTCTCTATAGACCATTTTCGTAAGGGGGGCCGTTCAGATTAACGTTTATAGATGTTCAGACAGCGACGAATGCGCTTATTTTTAGACACCTCCATAGGGACTTTGTGCAAGTCTTGCAGCACATGAAGGAAAATGAAGTCACAATAGAAAGTTGGAGAATATGGCGTAAAGAACATCAAATAAACGCATGGCGCAGAAGGACAGAAGTGTGCGCTTGTAGGTGAAGGTTGCCTTCAGGCTGCGCACATACAATGCTCTCAGTTCTGCCGCCACTGCTTGCGCTCGTCGAAGACCCGCTGTTACGCATGCTTCTCGAAAATGCGATCGCCGTAAATCTTGACATTTGCAAAATTTAATGCTGTGCTGCTGCTGTGTTATATGCTTGAGTGTTTGGCGAATATTTTTACGTCAACTACTGCTTTATAAATATTCAGGCACACTTTACGCATCCGTCCATGCCTATGACATGTCCTCAAAGGCGCACAACTACAGCCTCTTTTCACTGAGAATTCATCCTTTTCAAGAGCCGTTCTGGCGTGTGCAGTTCCAAAGGATTGTCCCAGAATGTGCGTAGCTTTCTCAATCTGTTACTGACGGCGTTGTCATAAACTCGATAAAAGTGCATAGAGGACCATTGTTCAAGCGCTGGAGACTACTATCAAAATAGGCAGAAAAAAAAAGGGTGGGGGGGGGGGGGGGGACTGTGTCCCCTTCTATTACGGCGCGGGCTGGGCGCTTTTATTTCTCTTTCTTTTTCTAATACATGTGCCTTTCTACTCTAAATTTGAGTTATTTAGCACACCAGGCTTGCGCGTAAAATTCCGCCTTTTACGTGTGAAATAATGCCAAACAAGAGTCTCAAGGCGCAGAATCTGCTACTCAAACGCGTATTCGATGACTATCTGTGAAACGTGATTTACAGGTTCTGGGTGCCAAGCAGTGCTCATTTGACTACCTCATAGTTATTACCATAGACAAGGAATGCGTTCTTGCTCGCTGGTTTGCTCGCAGGTGCCGTTATTCATGTGCAAACTACGTTCTCATGGTTGCACCGTGGCAATACGACAATGCTGTGCGCAGGCGTCCTTGCCCCGATACACCATTCGACTTCACGGTATACCCGCGAGATATTCGCGACGAACAATTAGTGACTGCGGTTACGCCGCTCTTGATTTACCAATATTGATAAGAAGAGTTTGGAGCCAAGATATATATATATATATATATATATATATATATATATATATATATATATATATATATATATATATATATATATATATATATATATATATATATATATATATATATATATATATTACAGCAACAGCTGTTATACGGAGTCAAGTGACCGTAAGCACTTGGCAATTTATTTTATTTTTTGCAAAGGTCTTCTGCATTCAGATTGCGTGCAGGCCTTCTCAGGCAGTGTGCGGAAATGCGAATATCCTGGCTAGACTTTATAATGCGGGGATTTTGGAAACTGTTTTGTTGATCGATCCGCGTGTCATTAAAAAAAATACGCATTGAAATGAACTTGTTGTTCGAGCTGCATTTGTTACTGAACAAACTGCGCACCAACTTCGTCGCTAACGCTCGACTTACCGCTGTGTATGTACGTGAGAGAGGGTGAGGATAGACTAGTGGATAGCGCTAATCTATTCGCACATAGTAAGAAGAAAGAATGTTAAAACGGCGCCTTTTCACACGTTCACCTTCTTTAGTAGTTTGGAAGATACGGCACTTTGTATTCGACTCCCGGAAGGCGCGTACTATAGACTACAGCTCCGTCTTCAGTGCTGTCTACCGCAACAGGAAGCAACTTTTCTCTTTGCTGCTCGGCGTTGCCTTCACGAAGGACTACTCAATTCTCGTTGGTATAGCCGACAACTCCACCTATGCCACTTAAGGAAACAGTTGACCCCACATTTTGTGAACGGTCTGTGTTCACAGCTGGGAGACAAACGCTGCGCTGTGCTCTAGAACGTCTCAATACTCGCCCGCTGACGGGGGACAAAATCCTCGGACGGTGACCGCATCGGTTTTAGCCATCAAGGCACGGCAGATGCTGTTTCGGTCCCTTGGAGCGTCGTAAGGCCAGCGCGACATCTTGTGACTCTGCCTCACGTATGTCCTTACTCGACGTCCTTGGTAATCACTTCATCACTCTTGCCTCTCTTCCCTTTACATCTTACCTTCCCTTTGCCATACGGAAGGGTATCCAGCCGGAACACCCTTCTGGCTATCCTTCGCGCCTTTCCCTCTTATCCTGTCTTTCGCATTCACCCTCTAATCCGCGGGGGTGCCCCCCAAGTGGGCCAGAAACTGGGCACTCTCGTTTTAAGAAATTCACGGGCGATCAATGCTATTGATGCGGAGTGGAATGCGTTAGCATGTGAGCTCTGTTTTCAT